>NC_053035.3:496400034-496710316 GCF_002575655.3 Aegilops tauschii subsp. strangulata | reverse complement strand
ACAGGCCTCACCATGCCATACCGGGCATACTCGTCTCAACGAGGAACTAGGGACAAGTTCGCGTCTACCCAAGACCGCGACTTTCCCGACTTCCTTCCGGTATGCATGAGAAGCTTACGAGGATGATCACTATTACCGGCATATTCATTTATAACAGCAAAGAAATCTCCATTTATTGCACTCATGCGTTTGAGTTTATCGTCACATAAAATAGCGTATGCTCCAAGTCAAGGTGATGTTGTAACCGTATCAACAACATCCAAAAATATTAAGCCAGGGTTCAGAATGCTTGCCTTCAAGTGTATGCATGTGGGGGTGCACTTTTTGAAGGTTGCCTTATCTCCAAAATCCTATTTTGAGAAATATTCAAATAACACACATTTCAAAAACAGTACAAAAATTTGTCCCAAATATTTTTGAAATAAATCTTAAAATAAACTAGATGAAATTTGAGAGAGGTAGGAAAAAGAATCAACTCATTTGGAGTTTTATTTTAAAAGTTATAGCCAGTCAAAGATTAGTCAAAGTTCTGTTTTTAAATAAAACCAGAAAAGAAAACGTTTCGGGGGAAAATACGCTTTCGAAGCAGAGGAGACGTACTCGGGAGTTTGCGCTATCACTTAACCAGAGAGGACGGGCGCGCGGGTCACTGACAGTGGGTCCAGCGGGCCCACTGGTCAGGTTTGACTGGTCCTCCTCTCCCTCCTTTCTCTCTGCCCGAACGGGGCGGGGCTCCGGCGATCGCCGTCAGCGAATGGCAGCTCCCCACGGGGCCCCGAGGGCAGGGATGGATCCGCCAGACCGGGGCGGTCCTCCCGGTGGGCGCTAGGCAGGTGGGGACGGAGGAAGTCACCGGCGGCGAGCTCCGCGGCGGACGGAGGTTCAGGAGCAAAGTGAGCTTCGGGCTATGGTGGTCCTTGGTCGAGGCTGAGGCGCTAGGCAGCTCCGCATGACTATGGGGAGACGGTTGGTGGCGTTGGATGGGCGGGGGAGGGCCTGGCTGTGACGTATTGCACCGGAGCTCGGCGGCGGCCGAACTGGCTGGAGACGAGGAAGAAGGCCCCTCCCCGTCGATTGCTGGCTGCGGGAGTACTATGGGGGTGGCCTGGGGTTGCCTGAGTGCTCGGTTGAGCTCGGGGTCCCCTTATATAGGCGCTCGAGGTCGGTCCCGCGGCGGCCGAGGATAAGATCGCCGACGATCGCTGTACTGTGGTTGCAGGGCTACGTGGCGGCGACGAGCGCGTGCCGACGGCTTGCGGATAAGCTTGGGCTGTTCCCAGGGGGCAGCTGGCGCGCGCGGGTGGCTTGGGTGGCGCCGTCCACGGCAGAGCCCGCTGCCGACGCTGGCATGCCGCCAAGGGAGCCCTGACGGCGGCGCTGTAGGGCGCCAGGGAGGCTTGGAGGTTTCCGGTGAGTGGGCGAGTGCATGGCGCGGCTTTGCAGGCGAGCAAGGGCCAGGGGTGCGACGCGGCGACCCGTGCGCACGCACGTGCAAAACGCGCGCTCTGGCCGCGCCAGAGCACGCACACCAGGTGCTCGACGAAATGCCAGCGCGTGCTAGAGAGCTTGGGTGATGCTGGTAGTTAACAGGCCGGGGTTAGGGATAGCTAGGAGGTTAGTGGACATGCTGGATGGGTCAGGGGCTCAAGCTCACATTGCAAACTAGAAAACATGCCAAAACTGTCCCTGCACACAGGGTGTTCGACAGAATGCCGTGGGCATCTAGGCAACTCTTGGGGTGGCCAAACTCTCCAGATCCTAGTCTCTTTAGGAGCTAAAGAAGGTGGTAAGGTTAGTTTGGCAAAAACAAAAATTTGTTAGTGCAAGTTTTTGAGAAAAACCAGTTTTGGGCAGAAACTAAAGGCTATCATTGCATGCACCAAAAATACTCCAATGGGTCCAATCTCCTGGACTTAAGGGTTTGGTAGGGAGAACTATAAGTAGGAAAAAGCTCATGGGCGCTAGAGCAAAATAAAATAGGGTTGCAGTACAAATCACCAAACTAGACCAGAATGAAGATGAGGTTGATTCACTCGAATTTTTCAAAGAACAACACTGGGTTTTTGCATGAAGTTGAATTATGAGCATCCACTGACATCTCCAAACACTTGGAAGAATTTTTAGAGGAATATTCAAATAGGTTGTAGTGCAAAAATACCTACTGGACCAGATTTGAAAAATTGATGTAGAGCTCAAAATCTCCAATAACCAAAAGATGTTTTTGCATAAAAGTGATGTGGAAACCTCACATGTCATCCCCAAATTTTGGTGAAAATTTTAAATGCATTTATCAAAAGGTTGTAGTGCAAAAAGAGGCTCCAAATTTATGAAAGATCATTTTAAAAGAATAAAGCTCATGAAAATTAATTATGCAAATAAATCCACGGATATAGAATTGATTTTATAAAGAGAGAATATAAGTCCAATAATACTCTTGGAAAGTTTCCACTTGAGGTAAACCCACAATATTAAAGAGAAGAGGGGTTCTGAAATCAAAGGAGAAATCCAGGAAAATAAAAAAATTAATTTCTTGGCAAAATTTTAATTAATAAAACAGGGTCAAAATTTTGGGGTGTTACACCTACGCATCAAACCACAATGATATTTCGTCAAGTATGTGCTGTTTTAACCTTCACAAGGACCGGGCGTAGCCACACTCGATTCAACTAAAGTTGGAGAAACTGACACCCGCCAGCCACCTGTGTGCGAAGCACGTCGGTAGAACCAGTCTCGCGTAAGCGTACGCGTAATGTCGGTCTGGGCCACTTCATCCAACAATACCGCCGAATCAAAGTATGACATGCTGGTAAGCAGTATGACTAGTATCGCCCACAACTCATTTGTGTTCTACTCGTGCATATAACATCTACGCATAAACCTGACTCGGATGCCACTGTTGGGGAACGAGTAATTTCAAAATTTTACCTACGCACATGCAAGATCATGGTGATGCATAGAAACGAGAGGGGAGAGTGTTGTCCACGTACCCTCGTAGACCGAAAGCGGAAGCGTTATGACAACGCGGTTGATGTAGTCGTACGTCTTCACGATCTGACCGATCCAAGTACCGAACGCATGGGACCTCCGAGTTCAGCCCACGTTCAGCTCGGTGACATCCCACGAACTCACGATCCAGCAGAGCTTCGAGGGAGAGTTCCGTCAGCACGACGGCGTGATGACGGTGATGATGATGCTACCGAGGGCTTCGCCTAAGCACCGCTATGATATGACTGAGGTGGATTATGGTGGAGCGGGGCACCGCACACGGCTAAAAGATCAACTGATCAACTTGTATCTCTATGGGGTGCCCCCTCCCCCGTATATAAAGGAGTGGAGGAGGGGAGGGGCCGGCCCTCTCTATGGCACGCCCTAGGGGAGTCGTACTCCCACTGGGAGTAGGATTCCCCCCTTCCCTAGTTGGAGTAAGAGAGGAAAGGGAAGGAGGAGTAGGAGAGAAGGAAAGGTGGGCGCACCAGCCCCTTGTGGGCTGGTGTGCTTCCTTCTTATGGCCCATAACTTCTCCCAGGGGGTTCCGGTAACCTCCCGGTACTCCGAAAAAATGCCCGAACCACTCGGAACCTTTCCGATGTCCGAATATAGCCTTCCAATATATCAATCTTTACATCTCGACCATTTCGAGACTCCTCGTCATGTCCGTGATCTCATCCAGGACTCCGAACTACCTTTGGTACATCAAAACACATAAACTCATATTACCGATCGTCACCGAACGTTAAGCGTGCGGACCCTACGGGTTCGAGAACTATGTAGACATGACCGAGATACGTCTCCGGTCAATAACCAATAGCGGAACCTGGATGCTCATATTGGCTCCTACATATTCTACGAAGATCTTTATCGGTCAAACCGCATAACAACATACGTTGTTCCCTTTGTCATCGGTATGTTACTTGCCCGAGATTCGATCGTCGGTATCTCAATACCTAGTTCAATCTTGTTACTAGCAAGTCTCTTTACTCGTTCCATAATGCATCATCCCGCAACTAACTCATTAGTCACATTGCTTGCAAGGCTTATAGTGATGTGCATTACCGAGAGGGCCCAAAGATACCTCTCCGACAATCAGAGTGACAAATCCTAATCTTGATCTATGCCAACTCAACAAGTACCACCGGAGACACCTGTAGAGCACCTTTATAATCATCCAATTACGTTGTGACATTTGGTAGCACACAAAGTGTTCCTCCGGTATTCGGGAGTTGCATAATCTCATAGTCATAGGAACATGTATAAGTCATGAAGAAAGCAATAGCAATATACTAAACGGTCAAGTGCTAAGCTAACGGAATGGGTCAAGTCAATCACATCATTCTCTAATGCTGTGATCCCGCTAATCAAATGACAACTCATGTCTATGGCTAGGAAACTCAACCATCTTTGATTCAACGAGCTAGTCAAGTAGAGGCATACTAGTGACACTCTGTTTGTCTATGTATTCACACATGTACTAAGTTTCCGGTTAATACAATTCTAGCATGAATAATAAACATTATTCTTGATATAAGGAAATATAAATAACAACTTTATTATTGCCTCTAGGGCATATTTCCTTCACGAACATAGCATAAACAGTGGAGCTAGCTATCATGAATATTATTTGTACATGGTGCACGTGTGTTCTCTCTGGACTAGTGTTTTCCCCATTACTGCAGCTAGCACATGGCAATTTGACCAAATACAAACAAATTTCATTGTAAGAAAAAATAATCATGAGAGTGTTTTCCCCATTACTGCAGCTAGCACATGGCAATTTGAACAAAGACAAACAAATTTCATTGTAAGAAAAAATAATCATGAGAGTGGATAAACCTTAATGAAAACAACGCAAATTTAAAATAAAAAAAACATTACGCAAGTTTGTGTAACATAACCGCTGGCCTTCTCATTCCCCATAACTAGTATATAAAGTAAAAAAATAATGTTTCAAAAGGAAAATAATTAGTCGCCTTGGCGTTACCCAAAATTTGCACACAATTAGTAAAGAAGTTGCAGTATCTATAACATGCAAGTATAAGCGTATAGTAATGGATTTTTTGCAAAACATATTTTTTTCTAAGAAGGAATGAATTAATGGCTATTACCCCTAAAAAGAAAGTAAACAAAATAAAATTTAAAAAAAATCAAAATAATGAAGTTTCTAAAAATAACTAATTGATGGCATTGCTTTATCCTTTAAGAAGAAAGAAAATAAAAATATTATAAGGAATAGCGACCAAATTTGCACACAATTGACACTAAATTGTGTCTTCTAAGAATAACCATGTAATAGTAAAATTTTCACAAAAAAGAACTTTCCTAAGAATGAATGAATTAGTGGCATTAGAATTACCCTTAAAGAAGAAAGAAAATAAAATTAAAACTCAAAGAAAATAAAAATAATATAATTTTGTATGGAAGAATGAATTAGTGGCATTGGCATTACCCTTTTATAAGAAAGTGAATTAAAAAATAACAACAAAATTCGCACACAATTTGCAAAAAATTATGCTTTTTAATAAAATATGCAAGAATAAGTATATAATAGCGGATTTTTCATAAAACAAATGGAAGTTTCATAAGGAGGAGTAAATTGCATAAAAAATAAAGAAAATAAGAAACTAAAATATATCAAAGTAGTGTAATTTTCTAAGAAAGAATGAATTAGTGGCTTTGGTATTACCCTTTAAGAAGAAATAAAATGAATAAAAACTAAAACAAAATCAAAATATTGATGTTTTCTAAGAAAGAATGAATTAGTGGCATGAAGAAAGAAAAATGAAAAGCAAATCTAAGACAAACAATGATCAACTTTACACGCAATATGCAAAAAATATGTTTTTTTAAATACGCAAGAATAAGCATACAATAGTGATTTTTTTGCAAAAAAAAATTCTAAGAAGGAATGAATTAGCGTCATTGGTATTATCCATAAAGAATAATTAAAATGAAATAATAACAAAATCAAATCATAATCATAAAAATTTATAAGGAACAATGAATTAGTGGCATTGGTATTACTCTTTAAGAAGATAATGACAAAAATGTTAAAACGAACTTGCACACAGTTTTGCACTAAAATTGCACCTTTTGTAGTATGCAAACAACAACCATATAATGGTGTAATTTCGCACATATTGTGTAATATTTGCATCTGTGCATTACACTCACCCAACATCTAAAAAATAACCCGACAAAAAATTAACTAATAAAGTAAAACAAACAACAAAAGAAAAACACATAAAAATAAAAAAATGTTAAAAACACAAAACGGGAGAAGGGAGGGCTCGGTGGCACATGTAATGGGCTTCAACCCAGTAGAAAATTGACTGACCCAAATATGTGGTCAGTCAAAAAAGAAGTGCTCACATAATAGACCAGAAAAAAAACTCATATTTCAAAGCAGAATTCAACCATCAAAAAAATTGACTGGCCCAAAATCTACTTTCAAGCGATTTAGATATAGCTACAATGTTGATCTTAGAGGTGCAAGGATTAACAACAACATTCGCCGCAGCAACTAACTCATACTTTTCACAAGACAGAGCCTGGTTGAGACAAAGAATTGCCCCAAACAACAAGCTAGCGTTCAGATAACCGCGTGGAAGGAACAAATTGAAGATAAGCACATAATGATCTTTTGGTTTAGATGAGGAAGTAGCACTGCACCCATTGCAAAGAAGATCCCGACGTATTGGATGTTGTAAATGACTCATGTTTTGTGAACCAAAATTTTCTCAAACGCTATCAATCAAGCCCGTTGATGTATTATTAGACTCTTTGAAGTTGTATGATCTAGATTTCTCTTGTTCTAGACTTGTGTTACCCGTTGATGGTTGTGTGATTGCTTACTGAATCTAGATGTATTTTAATGTTGGTGAATCCATATATTTATAAAATTTCCATTTGATTTTCCATTTCTCTTGGTACTTACATTTATTCCATGTGAAGGAGGGCATGCTCTAGGGAAATTTCGAACTTGTTTTTTCTACCCCATTCCTTTAAAATTGAGAATGTTTACCATTTCAGATTCAAGATAGGCATTTGGTTATCTTAGCATATTTGATTCCAATGCATGTGTCAAGGAAAAAAGTCATGCAAGTTTTGTCTAGCATTGTGTGCATTGATTGCAATGCGAGACGTTACTCATTGTTCGTTATGGTGATTTTTTTTAGAATAAAAGAGAATAATTTATCCTCCTTATAATGCATGTATATATCTATCTGAATCACTCCCGCTCACATGCACACATCACAAGTATGCATGCCTAGTCGCCCGGATGATATATACGAATGACTAGGAAGATGCTAGCAATGAATTAAAGTAAGAAAGCCTGGCCACAGGCCCCAACACACTTTCTTCAAGGCTTCAATAACATGTTTAGTTTGAATTGGAAGTGGAGATGCAAGTGTCATGTGAAGAATGGGTACTTGATGAGGTTCCTAAATAAAGCTAAATTAGTTGATCTTTTCAAGTTTGATGATTTTAATTTGTTGGGAACTGGGGCTGTTATCAATGTGCAGAGCTGGTATTTTGATAGTCAAGCTATTCAAGGTTGCACACCGTGTGGGTGAAATTTGGCATTCCTGAATGTTTTGGACTTTTTTTTCCTAGCATACTTTTCTTTGAGTTTGCTTTGTATGATTGTTGGCTTGCTCAATAGATTGTAGGCTTGGCATATAGGTGTGCTCACCTATTTGCATATCTACAGAAGCTAATTTATTCGCAATTCACTAAAATTTGAAGTTACGCTTATTTTTTTAGTCTCCTACCCCCTCCCACCCCCACCTAGTCGACCGCATCGATCCTTTCACCAGCTTTCAGGAACATGTTATTCATTTATCTCAAAAAAGAATAGATTATCTACTAATGAGCGAATCTCAACATATATTGATCTAACGGTCGAGCACGTGACGCTTCACTAAATCTTAGTCGACTGAGATTTAGCAAACTCTGTGTTTGCATGCATCCGCCACGTCCTATGTATCCAAGTGTGCGCTCCATATGACGGATGGTGATCGCAGACGAATCTGTTAAAATTGCTCTTAGGGACTGAAGTATTGTGTTGTATCATCTTTCGGAGGATTTTCATCGTTTTTTTGTGTTTCTTCTTCCTCCCCTTATCTTTACAGGCGCAGAGCACTCCCCTGTAAGAAATGGCAATATGCCAGCATCCTGTTCGTTTGCAGAAATGCCCAATTCTCATGTCAATTAACACGAGAATGTAGCTGCAGGAAATGTAGGGTCGTCGTAGTTGAGCTATAATCATCTGATAATAATTCAGAACCCTGCAAGCAGAAACCGACTGCTCCTGTCATCATGGAGAGCACCTCTGCGGCCAAATTGCCACACCCATCACACCCTCTGCAGACAACCCAACCGTTGCACCAATCCGCGCCAGTACCGGCGAGCGAGTCCATCTGGTCGCCCGTCTCCGATCACCAGTAGTCGTCGCAGGAGCACTTGCCGTCGACGAAATGGTGGAACCGAGAAGCATCACGAAGAATGATCTGCCGCCCACACAGAGCCGAAACGTGCTTGATCACCTCATGGCAGTCCCTGCACATCCTGGTGTTCTTGACCACCCTAACGGGCGCCCGGCTCTTGTCCGACCGGATCAGCCCGTAGACGACGGCGAGCTTCTCGGTGTGGCAGAGCAGCAGCCGCTCCTTCTCCTCCTCGGGGACGTCGTAGGCGATGCAGCCGGTGTCCGGCACGTACCCCACCATCCTGATCTGGGACACCAGCCGGCTCATCTCGCCGTATATCTCCGGCGTCTCCGGGTGCGGCG
The DNA here is from genome assembly GCF_002575655.3 of Aegilops tauschii subsp. strangulata. Classification (NCBI taxonomy): domain Eukaryota; kingdom Viridiplantae; phylum Streptophyta; class Magnoliopsida; order Poales; family Poaceae; genus Aegilops; species Aegilops tauschii. The sequence goes on along the minus strand of NC_053035.3, from coordinate 496,701,528 downwards.
GCGACCCGCCGTCGACCTCGAAGACGTGGACGCTCCGCCCGGCCTGCGTCCAGCTCCACCCCGGCCTCGCGTCCACGCCTCTCGCCTTCATGGCGTACTTGAGGCTCTCCGCCTCGTCGAACATCCGGTGCTGCTCGTACAGGCTCATCATCGCCAGGTAGTTGGCCGAGTTGTGCGGCTCCAGCCTGAAGAGGTGCCTCGCCGCGGACTCCGCGAGGTCCAGGTTGCCGTGGATGGCGCAGCCGGTGAGGAGCGCGCCCCACGAGCTCGCCCCGGGCTCGCCCGGCGACCGCTCGATGAAGGCCATCGCCTCGTCGAGGTACCCGCGGCGAGCCAGCAGGTCGACCATGCAGGCGTGGTGCTCGGCCGTCGGCGCCACGCCGTACTTGGCCTCCATGTTGTCGAAGTACTCCCAGGCTTCGGTGACCAGGCCCATGGATCGGCAGGCGGTGAGCAGCGCCGTGAAGGTGATGCCGTCCGGCTTCAGCCCCGACCGCCACATGTCGTGGAACAGCGCCGCCGCCTCGTGCGCCTGCCCGTGCACGGCCAGCCCGGTGAGCATCGCGTTGCAGCACACCAGGTTCTTGCCCTGGACCCGGCCGAACACCCGCTTGGCGCTCGTCAGGCTCCCGGCCTTCGCGTACATGTCGACGAGCGCTGTGGAGACGACGACCTCGCCGTCGTAGGCTCGCCGCAGCGCGAAGCAGTGCAGCTCCTTGCCCTTGTTCAGGAGGGCGAGGCCGGCGCAGGCCCGGAGCAGGACCAGCATGGTGACCAGGCTCGGCTGGACGCCGTCCTGCTGCATCTCGGAGAAGAAGGTGAATGAGCCCTGGTAGTCGCCGCTGTGGCAGCTCCCGGAGATCAGTGAGGTCCAGGAGACCACGTTGGGCGCCACGCCGGCGGCCTTGATCTGCCGGAGCAGCAGCATCGCTTGCGAGCTCAGCCCGTTCATGGCGTACCCGGTGATCAGCCCGTTCCAGGTGGTCACGTTCGGGTCGAGCCGGTGCCGCTTCATGGTCTCCACGAGCTCCAGCGCCCTGTCGAACTGCCCGGCGTTCGCGTGCCCCGCGACGAGCGAGTTCCAGGTGGCCAGGTTCCGGTGCTCCAATCCGTCGAACACCCTCTGCGCGAGGTCGAGGCGGCCGCACTTGGCGTACATGTCCACCAGCGCCGTCCCCGTGTACGCGTCCGGCGCGAGGCCGTGCCGGAGGAAGAAGCCGTGGACCTCCGTGCCGTGGCCGAGGAACCCCGAGTTGGCCACCGACTTGAGCAGGCTGGACACGGTGGCGGCGTCCGGCGACAGGCCCTGCTCCAGCATCCTCCCGACGACGGCGAGCGCCTCCCGGTCGCGGCCGTGGCGCGCGCAGCCGGAGAGCACGGTGTTCCAGGTGGCGAGCGTAGGCTCAGCCACCGCCGACGTCTCGGCGTCCCTCGCCATGCGCCCCGCGAGCTCCAAGGCGTCGTCCACCAGCCCGAGCCGGACGCAGCACGCGATCACCGCGTTCCACGCGACGACGCCAGCGCCGGTCGTCCGCAGCAGCACCGTGGTCGCCGCCGCCACGTCGGCGCCCTCGGCGTACATGCCGGCGAGGAACCCGGGCACGAGCGGGTGCGCGTCGACGAGGCCGGCCCGGAGCGCGTGCGCGTGCACGGCCCGCCCCTCCCGCCGTCTCCCGGCGCGGCCGCACGCGTGGAGCGCCCGCGCGCACGCGTACCCGTCGGCGGCCACCCCGCGCGCCCGCATCTCCCGGAACGCGCCGATCGCTCCGTCCCAGTCCCCCGCCTCCGCCAGCATCGCCACCTGCTTGTTCCACAGCACCGCGTCCTTCCAGTCCTCGCCGTCCCCCTCGGCCAGAAGCCTCCGGCCAGACGCCCCACGGCCCAGCCGCTCGAGCAGGTCCGCGAGCGCGCACGCCACGTGCGGCTCCCGCGTCGCGTGGCCCGCCCTCACGGCCAGTGAGTGCAGCTGCGGCGCGAGCCTCCGGGCCGCCGCGATATCGGTGCGCTCCGCTTCCGGAGACTTCTCGGCCTCGCCGTGGAGCAGGTCGCCGCATTGGCGCAGCAGGGAGAGCAGGAACCGGGCGTCGCGGAACGAGGAGTCGTCCCCGGCTCGTAGCGCGGCGGAGATGGGGGACTCGGCTCTGAGGAGTGACGGCGAGTAGGCTCCACGCGAGGGTCTCTGGCTGGGAGGCGCGGCGTAGTGGTGGTGGTGCTGGTGGGGAGTGGGGAGCGCCGGGAGGGAGATGGCCTGCGCCATTGGAGTCGGAGTCGGAGGGAGAAGAGCTCCGCGGGTAATGTTGCGGATAATGTAAAGGACAGTGACGGGGGTTCGAGTGAGGTAATTACATTATGGGCCGGGCTGGACAGTTCTGCCCTGGTTTTTTTTTCTTTCTTTCTTTCAAACAGACCTCTAAATAAATGCCCAAGTTTGCCTTAAAAATGCCCGAGTCAATGCCGGTTTCAAACGCGCAGGAAATGAACAGGCACTTTCAAATTTAAAAATAGAAAAAAATTGGGCAGAGGATCCACAATCCGACTTTAGCGGCACGAGGGTGCAGGAGGAGGAGGAGAAAGGAAGTGCAAAAGTTGGAGGCGACGAGGCGGTGATGAACGAGTTGAGCCAATCAGGTAGCCGAGGTGGTCGTATGTGAGCCGAGGGTTTGCGCGTTGTCGCCGGCCTTTATTCAAAGACTATCATGCCTCCAACCATAGAATCCAGACGAACAAATCTCCTCTTCGACTCAATGTGGTGGTCGTATGTGAGCTCTAGAGCAATAGTTCCCTTTTCAGCGCCTTGTCCATCATTTTATTTCCAATCAATGAGGTGGAGTCACGATACAAGCTTGCACGATGTCGCGGCACACCAAAAGCAGAACCATACATCCCTATATATATTTAGCCACATCTCAGGTATGTTAGCGACTACACAATTCCAGGTTATCACATCAACCAAACAAACACAACTGTCATCTTGACACAACCGTAACCTATCAAAATCAACAGAGTCGTCCGCCAAAATGGACGACGGCGAGGTGACGGCAAAATGGACGACGCCGTGGAGGCCGAGCGACGCTCAATCCTCCTCGCCGGAGCTGCACAGGTCGACGAACTTCGCCGCCAGATCCGCGCGGATGCGGCGCCACTCCTCGGCCTTCTCGTTGGCGGCGACGTTGGCGGCGACCGCCTGCCGCCACTCGAGGTCTTCGAGCTCCTCGGCGTGGCGCTGGCGCTGGCGCTCCGCCTCCTTGCGCACGCTCCGCTCGGCGATGGCGGCCGCAACGGCGTCGACGTCCGCGACGTAGTCCTCGGGCCCGACGACTCCGCGGCGGCCGAGCGGAACGAGCTTCTCGGGCTCCTCCTTCACGGGGATGAAGGCGAACGGCGCCGGCTCCTCCTCGTCCTCCGACCACTCCCTCTTCACGGGGAGAAAGCCCGCGCCGGAGCACGAGGAGGATCCGGCGTAGGAAGACCTCGCGGAGGAGAAGGACGCGCGCCGGCGGTCGTACTCCTCCGTCTCACGGCAGTTGAAGCTCGCCGGCGGCGGCATCCCGTGGTTGGTCCACTTCCGGGCGCCGCGCTTCCTCGCGCCGTCCGACCGGACGCACCGCTCGCGCTCCGGGTCCCTCTCGCCGCCGGATCTGCGGCCGGAGCCGCGTCCGGAGCTCCACATTCGGCCCCACATGGCGGCTGGAGGCGGGGCGGGTGGTCGCCGGCGGCGAGAAATGTAGAGAGGGGAAAGGGAAATCGGGTGGCTCGCGGCGGCGGGGGGATAGGGTTTGGACCCGCAAACGAGTCGCGGAACCGCAGTTACAGTGCTCGGGGCGTGCGGTTTGCGGGCTGCGGCAAAAAAAATTACGGGCCGGGCGAGTATGCGGGCTCTCTTCTGGCCGGAAAAATGGACCGAGCCCGCATACTCGCCGGAATTTTACGGGTTCGCGCATTTTGCGGGGTCTGCTAGAGTTGCTCTAACGCTGCACTGCAGCCACCACTGGACCGCCTCCAAGCATCAGCGAGCGGAACTTGCCTCTGTGAGAGAGGAGTGCCCTGCCAGGAAAGACACGCCGGAGTTGCTTCACACACTCCACTGCTAGAGCAACTAGATAGATGTGGAGTGGATCGAGGCTTGATGCCGCCGTCAGTCGCACAAGCTTTGGCCGGTGATGTCATCCGACCGCGGCGAGGGGAGATAGCGGAGAAAGCGAATCGAATGAGACTCCCGTCCGGACGATGCAGGGGGCATCATGTTAGTACGTTTCATGTAGCTGTATTCAACAATTTGCCGACCACCGCATACATATTTTGCATGTGATCTTGATATCACAATTTATGTCAACTCACTTTATATGCTTAAAAAAACTTCAAAATTTGCTCATCCATGGTGTATTAAGACATATCATATCCTTATAAGTTTACAGTAATTTCAAACAATCTCTCCACTAGATTGCACAATGAATCAGCTGTTACTAGGGACGACACTAGGTAGTCATTTTAAATTTGCGAAATGGCATCCTTTTTATCATTTTAAAATTGTGCAACTACACATTGCTTATGCAATTGCATGTTTTGGTCAATTAAAAATCGTGTAACTAATATAGTTGTATGCTACTTGTTTTTCAACAGACCAATTACGTCACGCATTTGGTCGTGTAAGACTTGTTTTAATGTCCCCCCTTTGTGTATTAGCGACGTTATATTGTATTGCGGCAGATTGCGGCCGTGAACTAAGGGATAAGAAGAAACATTTCTCAAAAAAAAGTTATTACTCCCTTCGATTCATATTAATTGAACTAAATCAGTATTGTCAAAAAAATTGTATTAAATCAGCGTCAATTAATATGAATCGGAGGTAGTAGTATTTTTTTTAATCTTTTCTTTTTGAAACATGCAGTTCCTTCTTAATTTTCCCATTGAGAAGGGGCTAAAAGTTCTTACACTTCACTAATACCAGACAAGAAGAGAAGAAACAACGGAGAAGTCTGCTAGACAGATACCAAACAGAGTATAGTTTCACCGGCGCCGGCCGCCCTGTCATACCTTGGTGCACCAGCCTCCTTAATTACCATCTTGAGCGTCCGAACAATGGTGGAACAAAGCAACGAGGCGGCCGGCTTGCGGCTTGGGCTTGGGCTCCATGACCGTCAGCGCAGCTGCGCCGCCGACCTCCAGACCAGCGGCACGCGGCCCTCACGGTCCCGGGCGAGCCGCTCCTGCGCGCCGCCGCGGAGCTTCTCGAGCCGCGGCGCGTCGCTCTGGTGCATCACGAACACCTTGAGCACGTTGAACAGTGCGCCCGCCACCCACAGCACGCTCCCGCACAGGCTAATCCACCTCTCGCTCTCGCTTTCCCTCTCGCCTGGCAGGGTGGGCTCACGCCGGCGGTGGAGGGCGGCGGCGACGAGGAAGAGCAGGCTGCCGAGGAGGACGGGGACCTGCACGCTGGACTGCAGCAGCTGCGCGCGGCCGTCGGCGCGCTCGTACACCTGGCACGAGCTGAGCACCGAGCCCAGCAGCCACAGTGCCGCGCCCGCCAGCAGCGCGTCGGCAGCGCGCCTCTCCAGCTTGTCGCCCTGTTCAGACCACCAGCAGAATACACAACGAGCAGTAGTTAGTCACCGGCGGCGATCAGCGGCCCATGCGTCCTTGCGTTTGCCGACGGTCGACACTCACTCACCTGGGAGAAGAGCTGCAGCGCGAGGCCGACGATGGCGAGGACGCAGCCTGCGGCATGGAGCGCGGGCGCGAGGAACTCGACGATGCCGAGCTGGGGGTCGAACCGGGCGAGCCCGACGCGGCAGTCCACGCCGGCGAGGTGCGCGCCCAGGTCGTGCGCGTTCACGGCCGCCACCACCGCCAGCGCCACGCCGGCCACGGCGAGCCCGGCGTCCGTGGCGCCGACGCCGCCCTCGGACGCGCACAGCGCCGCGAGCCCCGCGGCCAGGAGCAGGGTGCCGAACATGTACGCGCCGGCGTTGATGTACTCCCACCGCCGCACCGCCAGCGCCGGCCCGTACAGCCGCGCCTCCCTCGCCGTCGCCAGCTTCACCATGGCCCCGACCGACCCACCGACCGGATGCAAGCGGGGCAGACTCCCTCGGCGGCTCCGTCGACGCGTCACGGCGAGCGGTGCGAGTGGAAAGTAAAGTAGCGAGAAACCGCCGCGATCGAGAGTCAATGCGGTGGGTTGGGAACTTGGGATGCGTAGGCGGAGTTTGGAACGAGTGTGCGTGGCGCTTTGCATGGCGCGTCTGGCCCTACAGGTGGTCCGTGCTCCCCTCACAGGTGGACATTGACGAAGGGAAACGGGGACAGAGCACCTGGATGCCATGCGACATGTGGCAATGCCCTACTCTGTTTTTGTGTCACCTACTCACCTGCTCACGTTAGGTGAGATCAAAGATCAACCTCAAAATTTCATATTTAGACATTTTGAAAAAATCTGAAATTATTGACAACGTGGGGTATATCTACAACTCCGAAAAAATCAGCTCAAAACTCAATCTACATTTTCAAAAAAGACAAATTCGAATATGAATAGGGGCTGCTTTGGGTGAATAGTACTTTGACACTATTCACGTCTAATGTTGTCTTTTTTGTTTCTATTAATGTAGGTCGAATTAGGAGCTGAAACATTTTGAGGTTGTACATGAACTACTTATGTATGTCTACACTTTTTTTAAAATGTTTGAGCATATAGACTCATTGATCTTACCTAATGTGAGATCTCACACAAATCTCCCCCTATTTTTGCTCACCGGGGCAGAGGAGAACATGTGGCATGCCATGTTGAACAAACACAAATTTATGGTCTCCTGTGATTCATAGGGTAAAAAATTCATAGAAATAGAAAAGTCATAGAAAACAAAATGACATGTATCTCAAATCCTATAAATAAGAATTGAAAATGGAATGTCCCCTGGTACACATCATAGGATTTTTTCCCCATAGATTAGACTAAATATTTTTCTATGAAATGTGAAGGATAGGAAGAATTTCTTCATAAAAATATAAGTCTATTCCTACAAACCAAAATGGTCTAAAGGAAATGGAATTCCTATAAAATTCCTGCAAACCAAAGGAGGCCTAAACAAGTTATGTGTTTGTTCAATGTTAAATTTCTTTAAATTTGTTAAGTCTGCAGAATATGTTAACATCTAGAATATCAAAATAGTCTCATGAGATGTTTTCTGAAACATGTTTTCATAGTATGTGTATTTTTTGTTGTAGATCTTAACACTTTTTGTATAGAGTTGGTCGACCTTAAACAAGTTTGACATAGTACAACTCGATAACATTAATTATTATAAAACAGGGGGAGTACTGGTTTAGTCTATTTTCTTATACTACCGCTTACGGGTACCAAATGTTCGGAAAGATATCATGTGATAGCATGCCACAAAAAAAGAATCAACTTTTGCATGTTTCAACAAAATTAATTTTTTTGAACGTTCATAATACATGTATGTACTATCCATAAAAAATCAAATCCAAATTCAAAATACACTTGAAGAAACAAATAAAACAAATCCACTCCATTCATATTTCCAATTTAGAGTTGATTTTTTAGAGATTGTAGACAAGTGTCTTGGAAACATTTAGAATTTTTCTGAACTTTCTAAAACAATAAAATTTCATTTTTCAAACATGCATTGTATCATGTGATGGTTGGTATCATCTAAATGTAACACCTTCTCACCACATGTTTACCACCTATGGGGTTCACTTGCACCTATGCATAGTTTCATTTAGCTGGCAAAGTAGAATCCATATTGTTTTAGTTGCTTAATTATTCGAGATTGAGCGATAACTATTTATTACTTAATGATAAATAACTTATTGCCTCCTCGTTACAAACATAAGGGCCAATTTACATACACACATGACTAATATCGTATTTGAACTTATATATTCTGAAAAGATACATGAATGTACAAAATGATGAGAAGTGCCAGCTGACAAAGGCGGGAGCCAAATTCGAGGACAAACCACCTCATACAATCTAGAGTTCCCTATTGTTTGCCAAAAAGGAAAAACGGATTATGACCATGCTATCCTCTATTAGGATATTTGTTAGCCTCGTACATAGTAAATAATTCATTGAGTATTTAAAAAACACTGCATATAAACACATTATAGTACATCCAAGTGCTACAGATTGTTTCCAATAATGAATGTGGTTTTCTCAACAACAAATAATAGTTCTTTGATTCTATTTAGGTAATTTTGGGTCCATTGAAATATCTCAGACCAACTATAAAAATAAAGTAATTTCAGAATAAATTTAGGTTCTAATTTAGCAACATTGCATTTGTAATGATGCATGCCTGAATTGTATCACAATCCATTTTAGCTAAAATGCATGTCGTTATTGCGTTAGATTTAAAAAATTCTTAAAGTTGTATTTCTAAATGTTGTATCACTGAAAAACTGTGTAGACTTAGTGGAATATATATATATCTATATATATATATATATATATATATATATATAAGTGGAAATTTTTTATATAAAAACAAGGCCACCAATTCCATAGCGCGCAGTTATGAAATGTGAGTGTCATTGCACAGTCGCGCCTCCACCGCCGTCACCCATATTCACCATGGGCCCAGACAGATCAAAGGCGGCCAAGCAGAGTTCCGGGATCCTTCGTCGATGCATTACTATGAATGTGAAGTAACTAGCTGCAATCGGGAGTAAATGTGGTGGTGGGACTTGGGAGCGGATATTGATGCATCAGTGACGTTCGGAAGGAGTGCGCATGGCGCCGTGCATTGGGAGACGACCAAACATTTGGTCTCCGCTCCGCTCCCAGGTGGACGTCTTTTTGATCAAGGGAAATGGTTGCATGCAAACAAAATCGAAATAGAAAATCATGTATGTAGATATATCTAGAAAATCTAGCCACGCAAATGCGTGTGTCATTCTACTAGTTGTTGATGAAATAAACTATCATGTGTTTCAGCCAGTGCAAAAAAATTCATATCAGACAGTGGTGTTGATGAGTCTTTGCACCAAATGTGAATGAAATACAAAAGCAGTTTAGGGTCAAGTAGTAGAGACACTGCAGATTTCTTGGTAGCAACAACATGTTGAGCTATATCTCGAATGATTTCAACTAGCGTGTTAGAGTCTTTACAGGCTCCATTAGTTTCTTCAGTCTTTTTCTCCGGACTAGGACGAGGACCACTGACAGTAGGAGACTTGGTGTTTTGCCTCTGCGAAGATGTTGGCATGTTGGTGAACTCATTCCGACCACTTGCAAAAATGCCTATGTATTGCCAGAAGCAACTGAGATACCAATAGTGCACTGGAAGGTAGTAGGTGCAGGCACTAAATATTTTGGCATCAAAGATTAGTGTGCATCATTGTTTTCCTTGAAGAGCTTGCTTCAGTAGGCATAGGCTTCAAGGCCTTCTTCTTATGCTGTGACTTCTTTGGAGCTAGTGAGCTTGGCCCAGCTTCAGGACGCACTGGCAGCTTCGGCATCCTTTTGGGACTTTTTCCTCAACTTGGTCAGATGCTTCTTCCATTCAGTGGGAAATTCTTCACCACGGTGAATGCTTGTGGAGTTTGGTGTCACACCTTCTTCAGGCGGAGGATGTTTTTGAGGCCTGATTCGATCATAGGTGGCTTCATAACAAAGGCTACCATGCAGCACTTGGTAACATAGCGATAATTCAACCATTCTTTCGCCCAATACATCTTGATAATTTGCAGATGAGTATTTCGCCGAGTTTCTGTTTCAGGTTTTTTGGAAGTGCAATAACCACCATAAAGTTCATCTAGAATTTCAAATGTGCTTTGACTACTAAACAATGCGTGGATCGTCGGAGCGAATTAGATGATCGGGCCGAGGGTTTTCCCCTCTTCCCCTCGCTCTCTTTTCCTTAATATTCACCGTTGAGTCATCAAAGTCATCAACTAATTGAGAGGGGCTCGGCCGGCCCGGTAGCCCTACGCTACTGGTGCTTTCAAAGGCGAAGCTCTCGTCTTTGGCGACCAGCAAACGGAGGGCTAAAACATGTAGTTTTGAAGCAAGGGATGAGCGCGAAAGCCGTTGCGCTTTCGTACACACGCATACGTTTTCTTGCTGGGGCGAACACGGATTTCTCTCTAAAGGCGAAGAAAAAGAAGTGGGCGAACACTCGGCCCAGTGGGCGAACATGCCGGCTCTGGGGTGAAGAGCTCTTTCTTATTTCCTCGTTTCAAAATGTTCTTGTAATTATTTTGGTCGGCCATGTTCTTCAACTAAGGTCTTTGATAAATTTGAAGAGGTTTGAGGATTTTTCTCTAGTAATGCTGTAAATGAATTCAGACTATGAGAACCGTTTGATTCGGCTGTAGACATGTTGAAAGGACCTGGGTGTCCCCTAGGGGGGGGGTGAGTAGACGGTTTAAAAGCAATTACGGTTTTGGCTTGAATAGATGTGGAATAAAACTAGCATTTAATTTATCAAGCACAGAAACTAAATAAGGTAGGCTCAACTATGTTCCGTTCCATAAACCAAAAATACCAAAAATATTAATTTACCGTTTATGCATCTATATCAGATCTCACTTTGCAAATAACCGTGAAGGGATTGACAACCCCTTTATCGCGTAGGGTGCAAGTTGGTGTTTGTTTGTGCATGTATTCGGTGGCTTGTGCGTTGTCCCCTACTGGATTGATACCTTGGTTCTCAAAACTGAGGGAAATACTTACTCTACTTTGCTGCATCACCCTCTTCAAGGAAAAAACTAACGCAAGCTCAAGAGGTAGCAAGCCCAAATGTAGGACGGATCTGGCGCGGTTCGGACACACTCGAGCACGTCTGCCTGACAAGCCCGACCCTCCACCAACCCCATTCTATCCCCACAAAAACACCCCAATCAAAAAACCCTAGCTCATCTCACTGCTCTCCCGCTTTGTCTCTTCTTCTCCCCTACTCCAATTTCTCCGATTCCGATCCACTCCGACGACTCCGGCGACTATGTCAAGCTCTGGCAGCCACTTTGACTCGGACCTCAATGTCGACGAGGAGCTGGCCCTCCGCATTGCCCTCAAGAGCTACAAGGTGCACACAGGGTGCGGTTCCAGATCTGCCGCCTCGCTTTTCCCCCGCCGACGCAATGAGGACGCCGGAGCTGGTTCCTCCTGGCCCGCGTGCATCTCAGTGAGGGTTGCGCAATCTGCGCCACCCTACGTCGTCTCCTGCCCCGACCGGCCGCCGCTCCACGCGAGCAGCGGTTGCTACCTCTTGAGCACTGTGTTGGTTTTCCCTTGAAGAGGAAAGGGTGATGCAGTAAAGTAGCGTAAGTATTTCCCTCAGTTTTTGAGAACCAAGGTATCAATCCAATAGGAGACCACGCTCAAGTCCCTCGTACCTACACAAAAAAATAAGAACCTTGCAACCAACGCGATAAAGGGGTTGTTAATCCCTTCACGGCCACTTGCAAAAGTGAGATCTGATAGAGATGATAAGATAATATTTTTGGTATTTTTATAATAAAGACTAAAACTAAAGAAATCAAAATAAACGGTGCTAGAAATAACGGGAGATTAATATGATAGAGAATAGACCCGAGGGCCATAGGTTTCACTAGTGGCTTCTCTCAAGATAGCATAAGTATTACGGTGGGTGAACAAATTACTGTCGAGCAATTGATAGAATTGAGCATAGTTATGAGAATATCTAGCCATGATCATGTATATAGGCATCACGTCCGTGACAAGTAGACCGACTCCTGCCTGCATCTACAACTATTACTCCACACATCGACCGCTATCCAGCATGCATCTAGAGTATTAAGTTCATAAGAACAGAGTAACGCATTAGGCAAGATGACATGATGTAGAGGGATAAACTCAAGCAATATGATATAAACCCCATTTTTTTATCCTCGATGGCAACAATACAATACGTGTCGTTTCCCCTTCTGTCACTGGGATCGAGCACCGCATGATTGAACCCAAAGCTAAGCACTTCTCCCATTGCAAAAAGATCAATCTAGTAGGCCAAACCAAACTGATAATTCGAAGAGACTTGCAAAGATAACAAATCATACATAAAAGAATTCAGAGGAGATTCAAATATTGTTCATAGATAATCTTGATCATAAACCCACAATTCATCGGATCTCGACAAACACACCGCAAAAAAGAGTTACATCGAATAGATCTCCGAGAGAATCAATGAGAACTTTGTATTGAGATCCAAAGAGAGAGAAGAAGCCATCTAGCTAATAACTATGGACCCGAAGGTCTAAGGTAAACTACTCACACATCATCGGAGAGGCTATGGTGTTGATGTAGAAGCCCTCCGTGATCGATGCCCCCTCCGGCGGAGCGCTGGAAAAGGCCCCAAGATGGGATCTCACGGGTACAGAAGGTTGCGGCGGTGGAAACAGGGTTTCGTCATGCTCCTCGATGTTTTTGGGGTATAAGAGTATATATAGGCGATGGAAGTCGGTCAGGGGAGCCACGAGGGGCCCACGAGGGGGAGGGCGCGCCCAGGGGGGCAGGCGTGCCTCCCTGCCTTGTGGCTTCCTCGTGTGTTTCTTGACGTCCACTCCAAGTCCTCTGGATCACGTTTGTTCCAAAAATCACGCTCCCGAAGGTTTCATTCCATTTGGACTCCGTTTGATATTCCTTTTCTGCAAAACACTGAAATAGGCAAAAAAACAGCAATTTGCACTGGGCCTTGGGTTAGTAGGTTAGTCCCGAAAATAATATAAAAGTGTATAATAAATCCCATTAAACATCCAAAACAGAATATATAATAGCATGGAACAATCAAAAATTATAGATACGTTGGAGACGTATCAAGCATCCCCAAGCTTAATTCCTGCTCGTCCTCGAGTAGGTAAATGATAAAAACAGAATTTTTGATGTGGAATGCTTCCTAGCATATTCTTCAATGTAATTCTCTTTATTGTGGCATGAATATTCAGATCCGAAAGATTCAAGACAAAAGTTTAATATTGACATAAAAATAATAATACTTCAAGCATACTAACTAAGCAATTATGTCTTCTCAAAATAACATGGCCAAAGAAAGTTCATCCCTACAAAATCATATAGTTTGGTCATGCTCCATTTTCGTCACACAAGAATGCTCTCATCATGCACAACCCCGATGACAAGCCAAGCAATTGTTTCATACTTTAGTAATCTCAAACTTTTTCCAACTTTCACGCAATATATGAGCGTGAGCCATGGATATAGCACTATGGGTGGAATAAAATATGATGATGGGGGTTATGTGGAGAAGACAAAAAAGGAGAAAGTCTCACATTGACGCGGCTAATCAACGGGCTAGGGAGATGCCCATCAATTGATGTCAATGCAAGGAGTAGGTATTGCCATGCAACGGATGCACTAGAGCTATAAATGTATAAAATCTCAACAAAAGAAACTAAGTGGGTGTGCATCCAACTTGCTTGCTCACGAAGACCTAGGGCATTTGAGGAAGCCCATTGTTGGAATATACAAGCCAAGTTCTATAATGAAAAAAATCTCACTAGTATATGAAAGTAACAAAACAAGAGACTCTCTATCATAACATCAGGGTGCTACTTTGAAGCACAAGTGTGGAAAAAGGATAGTAGCATTGTCCCTTTATATATATATATATATATATATATATATATATATATATATATATATATTATATATATATATATGGGCCTTTCTTTTTTTATTTGGCCCCCTTTTTTTGGGACAATGCTCTATGAATAATGATCATCATACTTCTATTTATTTACAACTCGATGATTACAACTCGATACTAGAACAAAGTATGACTCTATATGAATGCTGCCGGCGGTGTACCGGGATGGGCAATGAATCAAGAGTGACATGTATGAAATAATATGCATGGTGGCTTTGCTACAAATACGATGTCAACTACATGATCATGCAAAGCAATATGACAATGATGAAGCGTGTCATAATAAATGGAACGGTGGAAAGTTGCATGGCAATATATCTCGGAATGGCTATGGAAATGCTAATAGGTAGGTATGGTGGCTGTTTTGAGGAAGATATAAGGAGGCTTATGTGTGATAGAGCGTATCGTATCACGGGGTTTGGATGCACCGGCGAAGTTTGCACCAACTCTCAAGGTGAGAAAGGGCAATGCACGGTACCGAAGAGGCTATCAATGATGGAAGGGTGAGAGTGCGTATAATCCATGGACTCAACATTAGTCATAAAGAACTCACATACTTATTGCAAAAATCTACAAGTCATCAAAAACCAAGCACTACGCGCATGCTCCTAGGGGGATAGATTGGTAGAAAAAGACCATCGCTCGTCCCCGACCGCCACTCATAAGGATGACAGTCAAAGAACACCTCATGTTTCAAATTTGTTACACAACGATTACCATACGTGCATGCTACGGGACTAGCAAACTTCAACACAAGTATTTCTCAAATTCACAATTACTCAACTAGCACAACTTTAATATCACTACCTCCATATCTCAAAACAATCATCAAGTATCGAACTTCTCTTAGTATTCAATGCACTTTATGTGAAAGTTTTTATTATACTAATCTTGGATGCATATCATATTAGGACCAATTTTATAACCAAAGAAAATTGCCATGCTGTTCTAAGAAACTCTCAAAATAATATAAGTGAAGCATGAGAGATCAATAATTTCTATAAAATAAATCCACCACCGTGCTCTAAAAAGATATAAGTGAAGCACTAGAGCAAAAACTATATAGCTCAAAAGATATAAGCGAAGCACATAGAGTATTCTAATAAATTGCGAATCATGTGTGTCTCTCTCAAAAGGTGTGTACAGCAAGGATAATTGTGGCAAAATAAAAAGGAAAGACTCAAATCATACAAGACGCTCCAAGCAAAACACATATCATGTGGTGAATAAAAATATAGCATCAAGTAAAGTTACCGATGGACGAAGACGAAAGAGGGGATGCCTTCCGGGGCATCCCCAAGCTTAGGATTTTGGTTGTCCTTGGATTTTAACTTGGGGTGCCTTGGGCATCCCCAAGCTTAGGCTCTTGCCACTCCTTGTTCCATAATCCATCAAATCTTTACCCAAAACTTGAAAACTTCACAACACAAAACTCAACAGAAAATCTCATGAGCTCCGTTAGCGAAATAAAACAAACCACCACCTTAAGGTACTATAATGAACTCATTATTTATTTATATTGGTGTTAAACCCACTGTATTCCAACTTCTCTATGGTTCATAAGCTCCGTTACTAGCCATAGATTCATCAAAATAAGCAAACAACACACGAAAAACAGAATCTGTCAAAAACAGAACAGTCTGTAGTAATCTGTATCTAACGCAAACTTCTGTAACTCAGAAAAATCTACCAAAATAGGAAGACCTAGATAATTTGATTATTGATCTACTGCAATTGTAATTAGTATTTTATCACGTTGTGGTGATTTTAAACAATTGTTTTCGTGAACATAAAGTTTCTGTTTTTTCAGCAAGATCAAATAACTATCACCCAAGAAGATCCTATAGGTTTTACTTATCGCAAACACTAATTAAAACATAAAAACAAATCTAACCAGAGTCTAGATCAAATATTTATTGCTAAACAGGAACAAAAAGCAAGGAACTAAAATAAATTTGGGTTGCCTCCCAACAAGCGCTATCGTTTAACGCCCCTAGCTAGGCATAAAAGCAAGGATAGATCTAGGTATTGTCATCTTTAGTATGCAATTCTTCAATAGAACACCTATAACCCTTAGGAGTTTCTTTCTTCTTATTGATTATCAAACTCTTAGGCAAGAAATCAAGAAATTCATTTGTATCAAACGGTTCCTTAATGATAGCAAAAAAATCGGGGTGAACACTTATTGATTTGAGATCTGAAGTTTCCTTATTGGAAGATTCACCTTTATTTTTAGGAACATACATAAGTTTGGCAATTTTGGTGGGAGGATTTGGAGTATTTCTTACTGAAGAAAAAGCGGACCCTAAGTTGGTGATAATACCCTCAAGCTTATCAATCCTAGTGGAATCTTGATCTATTTTTTCATTAACTATGGGTTCTTTTTCTTTAAAACTTTTCAGTGTAACTCCTACCTTAGATCCATATTTGGTGATTTGGTTGGGGATATTTTTATCCAAATTCTCAATCGACTCCACGGTAGCAACTTTGTTTTCAATAATTTCAAGCCTTTGCCACATGTTCCAAAGTTAACACAGTTCCATTAACCAAAAGAGGTGGTGAGCCAAACAAATCTATCATAGCATTATAAGAATCAAAAGTATGGCTACCCAAGAAATTCCCTCCGGTAATGGTATCAAGAATATATCTATTCCAAGGAGTGACGCCTACATAAAAATTGCGAAGAAGAACGGAAGTAGATTGCTTTCTAGCAGATTTATTTTGAGCATTGCAAATTCTATACCAAGCATCTTTTAGATTTTCTCCCTCCCTTTGTTTAAAATTAATAACTTCATTCTCGGGAGACAAAGGAGCAGATAAAGGACTAGCCATAACGATGAAGCAAGTGAAAAAGAGGCGAACGGAAAAAGAGGGCGAATAAAACGGCAAGGGTGAAGTGGGGGAGAGGAAAACAAGAGGAAAATTGCAAATAATGTAATGCGAGGGATAAGAGTTTGTGATGGGTACTTGGTATGTTTGGCTTGTGCATATAATCCCCGGCAACGGCGCCAGAAATCCTTCTAGCTACCTCTTGAGCACTGCGTTGGTTTTCCCTTGAAGAGGAAAGGGTGATGCAGTAAAGTAGCGTAATTATTTCCCTCAGTTTTTGAGAACCAAGGTATCAATCCAGTAGGAGACCACGCTCAAGTCCCTCGTACCTACACAAACAAATAAGAACCTTGCAACCAATGTGATAAAGGGGTTGTCAACCCCTTCACGGCCACTTGCACAAGTGAGATCTGATAGAGATGATAAGATAATATTTTTGGTATTTTTATGATAAAGACTAAAAGTAAAGAAAGCAAAATAAACGGTGATAGAAATAACAGGAGATTAATATGATAGAGAATAGACCCGGGGGCCATAGGTTTCACTAGTGGCTTCTCTCAAGATAGCATAAGTATTATGGTGGGTGAACAAATTACTGTTGAGCAATTGATAGAATTGAGCATAGTTATGAGACTATCTAGGCATGATCATGTATATAGGCATCACGTCCGTGACAAGTAGACCGACTCCTGCCTGCATCTACTACTATTACTCCACACATCGACCGCTATCCAGCATGCATCTAGAGTATTAAGTTCATAAGAACAGAGTAACGCATTAGGCAAGATGACATGATGTAGAGGGATAAATGATACGTCTCCAACGTATCTATAATTTTTTATTGTTCCATGCTATTATATTACCCGTTTTGGATGTTTATGGGCTTTATTATACACTTTTATATTATTTTTGGGACTAACCTATTAACCGGAGGCCCAGCCCAAAATGTTGTTTTCTTGCCTATTTCAGTGTTTCGAAGAAAAGGAATATCAAACGGAGTCCAAATAGAACGAAACCTTCGGGAGAGTTATTTTTGGAACGGAAGCAATCCAGGAGACTTGGAGTAGACGTCGGGGAAGCTTCCCCTGGGCGCGCCCCCACCCTCGTGGGCCCCTCGTGGCTCCCCTGACCGACTTCTTTCGCCTATATATGTCCATATACCCTAAAAACATCGGGGAACAGAATAGATCGGGAGTTCCGCCGCCGCAAGCCTCTGTAGCCACCAAAAACCAATCGGGACCCTGTTCCGGCACCCTGCCGGAGGGGGGATCCCTCACCTGTGGCCATCTTCATCATCCCGGCGCTCTCCATGATGAGGAGGGAGTAGTTCACCCTCGGGGCTGAGGGTATATACCAGTAGCTATGTGTTTGATCTCTCTCTCTCTCGTGTTCCTTATTTGGCACGATCTTGATGTATCGCGAGCTTTGCTATTATAGTTGGATCTTATGATGTTTCTCCCCCTCTACTCTCTTGTAATGGATTGAGTTTTCCCTTTGAAGTTATCTTATCGGATTGAGTCTTTAAGGATTTGAGAACACTTGATGTATGTCTTGCATGTGCTTATCTGTGGTGACAATGGGATATTCACGTGATCCACTTGATGTATGTTTTGGTGATCAACTTGCGGGTTCCGTTTGTGAACTTATGCATAGGGGTTGGCACACATTTTCGTCTTGACTCTTCGGTAGAAACTTTGGGGCACTCTTTGAAGTACTTTGTGTTGGTTGAATAGATGAATCTGAGATTGTGTGATGCATATCGTATAATCATACCCACGGATACTTGAGGTGACATTGGAGTATCTAGGTGACATTAGGGTTTTGGTTGATTTGTGTCTTAATGTGTTATTCTAGTACGAACTCTATGATAGATTGAACGGAAAGAATAGCTTCGTGTTATTTTACTACGGACTCTTGAATAGATCGATCCGAAAGAATAACTTTGAGGTGGTTTCGTACCCTACCATAATCTCTTCGCTTGTTCTCCGCTATTAGTGACTTTGGTGTGACTCTTTGTTGCATGTTGAGGGATAGTTGTATGATCCAATTATGTTATTATTGTTGAGAGAACTTGCACTAGTGAAAGTATGAACCTTAGGCCTTGTTTTCTAGCATTGCAATACCGTTTACGCTCACTTTTATCACTTGTTACCTTGCTGTTTTTATAAATTCAGATTACAAATACCTATATCTACCATCCATATTGCACTTGTATCACCATCCCTTCGCCGAACTAGTGCACCTAGACAATTTACCATTGTATTGGGTGTGTTGGGGACACAAGAGACTCTTTGTTATTTGGTTGCAGGGTTGCTTGAGAGAGACCATCTTCATCCTACGCCTCCCACGGATTGATAAACCTTAGGTCATCCACTTGAGGGAAATTTGCTACTGTCCTACAAACCTCTGCACTTGGAGGCCCAACAACGTCTACAAGAAGGTTGCGTAGTAGACATCAAGCAGTTTCTGGCGCCGTTGCCGGGGAGGTGAGTGCTTGAAGGTATATCTTTAGATCTTGCAATCAAATCTTTTTGTTTCTTGTTTTATCACTAGTTTAGTTTAAAAAAGAAAACTACAAAAAATGGAATTGAGGGTACCTCATATGCTTCATCTTTTTAATATCTTTCATGAGAATAAGGATTCCGATAATTGTGCTCAATTGCTAGAAGAAGAATGCACTAGAATGTTTGGCACTAAATATTTGAATGATGAGCATGATTGCAATGTTGTTAGTATGAATTCTTTGAATATCCATAGTACTAATGATGATTGCACTAGTCATGATGAAAATGTCTCTTATAAGCATGTCAACTTTTGTGGAGTGCATAGAGTTTGCAAGTACATACCAAATAGGGAAGATAGATTTTGCAAGAGGCATAAGTATTTAGAAACTAAATGGTTGCAAGAAAGGCTAGATGTTTGTGCTGAAAGATTCAATATTTATCGCCATCCTTGTGAACTTTGCAATGAACATGGTCATTTAAAGCTCCAATGTTATTTGTTTCATGATCAAATCGTGTCCAAAAATTATGATAACTTGATTACCCTTGAGCATCATAAAGAGCTTAGTCTTCTTTTGGGATATGAAGAAATGAAACGTATAACTGAGGGTATTCCAAAATTTAATCTTGATAAATTTCTTGATTTTGATCTAGAGGAAATTTATATGTATTGTGCGGTGAATTGCATTGAAAATCCTTATATTGCCAATTACATAAAGACAAGAAAACAAATGGAAGATGAAGAGAATACTAATGAAAGGGAAGAGACTTCCCAATATCCTCCTATTATTTCTTATGATGAATCAGGTAACGAGGAGGAGCCTTCTATTCAACCAATCGCATTAATAAGGAGCTCAAAAAAGAGGGTTAAACCCACACATGACGTGAAGAAAAAAAGAAAAGACGGAGAAGCAAAGGTAGAAAGATATCCCTCCCAAATAATGTTGCTCCTATTACTCATTGTGATGATGATAATTGCTATACTATTGGTGCTATTCATACTATTAATGATGAGAGTGATTATGCTTATGATATGAAAAGGCCCAAGCTTGGGGATGCTATGTTTGATGAGAATGACATGTTTGAGAATATATTTGCTGCAATTAATGTTTGTCCCAAGCTTGGGGATGCTATGTTTAACGAAGATGATATTTTTAGTCTCCCAAGTACGGATGAGCAAATTTATTATGATGATAGCATGCCTCCTACTTATGATGATTATTGTGATGATACTTATGCTATAAAAAGTAGTGATGACTATATTTATAAAACTTGTCATGATTATGATTACCCTTTTTCTGAACACTACTCTTTTAATGTGGAAACAATTTATAGTATTCGAGTCTCTTATGATACTCCCACTATTCCGGATGAGAAGAATTTTGCTTATGTGGAGAGCAATAAAATTTCTATGCAAGTAGATCATGAAAATAATGATTATGTGATGGTTATATTGTTTAATTCATTCATGATGCTACTGAAAATTATTATGAGGGAGGAATTTATGCTTGTAGGAATTGCAATAATATCAAGTTTCCTCTCTATGTGCTTAAAATTTCAAAGTTATGCTTGTTTTGCCTTCCTATGCTAGTTGATTATTGTTCCCATAAGTTGTTTTCTCAAAAAATCCCTATGCATAGGAAGTGGGTTAGACTTAAATGTGCTAGTCATATTCTTCATGATGCTCTCTTTATGATTCAAGTCTTATCTTTTATGTGAGCATCATTGAAATCATCATGCCTAGCTAGGGGCGTTAAACGTTAGCGCTTGTTGGGAGGCAACCCAATTTTATTTTTGTTCCTTGATTTTTGCTCCTGTTTAGAAATAAATAATATATCTAGCCTCTGGTTAGATGTGGTTTTATGTTTTAGTTAGTGTTTGTGCCAAGTCTTTATGATCATGCTGTAAAAAACAGAAACTTTAGCGCTCACGAGATTAGCTGCCATTTTTTACTGGAGAGTGCTCGTAGGTTGATTATTTTTGCAGATGATCAATAGACAAATTCCTCAGGTCCAACAATTTATTTTAGAACTTTTGGAGTTCCAGAAGTATACATTTGATACAGATTACTACAGACTGTTCTGTTTTTGACAGATTCTGTTTTCATTGTGTTGTTTGCTTATTTTGATGAATCTATGAGTAGTATCGGAGGGTATGAACCATAGAGAAGTTGGAATACAGTAGATATTACACCAATATGAATTTAAATGAGTTCATAACAGTACCTAAGTGGTGATTTATTTTCTTATACTAACGGAGCTTACGCGTTTTCTGTTAAGTTTTGTGTTGTGAAGTTTTCAAGTTTCGGGTAAAGATTCGATGGACTATGGAATAAGGAGTGGCAAGAGCCTAATCTTGGGGATGCCCAAGGCACCCCAAGGTAAAATTCAAGGACAACCAAAAGCCTAAGCTTGGGGATGCCCTGGAAGGCATCCCCTCTTTCGTCTTCGTTCATCGGTAACTTTACTTGGAGCTATATTTTTATTCACCACATGATATGTGTTTTGCTTGGAGCGTCATTTTATTTTATTTAGTTTTGCTTGAAGTTTGAATAATATACCAAGATATTAAATTCTTAAATGTTAGAGAGTCTTCACATAGTTGCATGATTATTCGACTACTCATTGATCTTCACTTATATCTTTCGGAGTAGTTTGTCGTTTGCTCTAGTGCTTCACTTATATCTTTTAGAGCACGACGGTGGTTTTATTTTGAAGAAATAGATGAGCTCTCATGCTTCACTTATATCATTTTGAGGGTCTTTAGAACAGCATGGTAATTTGCTTTGGTTATGAATTTAGTCCTAATATGATGGGCATCCAAGATGGATATAATAAAAACTTTCATATAAAGTGCATTGAATACTATGAGAAGTTTGATTCCTTATGATTGTTTTGAGATATGAAGATGGTGATATTAGAGTCATGCTAGTTGAGTAGTTGTGAATTTGAGAAATACTTGTGTTAAAGTTGGTGATTCCCGTAGCATGCACGTATGGTGAACCGTTATGTGATGAAGTCGGAGCATGATTTATTTATTGATTGTCTTCCTTATGAGTGGCGGTTGGGGATGAGCGATGGTCTTTTCCTACCAATCTATCCCCCTAGGAGCATGCGCATAGTACTTTGTTTCGATAACTAATAGATTTTTGCAATAAGTATATGAGTTCTTTATGACTAATGTTGAGTCCATGGATTATACGCACTCTCACCCTTCCACCATTGCTAGCCTCTCTAATACCGCGCACCTTTCGCCAGTGTCATACACCCACCATATACCTTCCTCAAAACAGCCACCATACCTACCTATTATGTCATTTCCATAGCCATTCCGAGATATATTGCCATGCAACTTTCCACCGTTCCGTTTATTATGACACGCTCCATCATTGTCATATTGCTTTGCATGATCATGTAGTTGACATCGTATTTGTGGCAAAGCCACCATTCATGATTTTCATACATGTCACTCTTGATTCATTGCATATCCCGGTACACCGCCGGAGGCATTCATATAGAGTCATATTTTGTTCTAAGTATTGAGTTGTAAGTAAATAAAAGTGTGATGATCATCATTATTAGAGCATTGTCCCAGTGAGGAAAGGATGATGGAGACTATGATTCCCCCACAAGTCGGGATGAGACTCCGGACGAAACAATAAATAAATAAAAGAGGCCAAAGAAGCCCAAATAAAAAAAAGAGGCCATGAAAAAAAAGGCCCAAAAAAATGAGAGAAAAAGAGAGAAGGGACAATGTTACTATCCTTTTACCACACTTGTGCTTCAAAAGTAGCACCATGATCTTCATGATAGAGAGTCTCCTATGTTGTCACTTTCATATACTAGTGGGAATTTTACATTATAGAACTTGGCTTGTATATTCCAATGATGGGCTTCCTCAAAATGCCCTAGGTCTTCGTGAGCAAGCGAGTTGGATGCACACCCACTTAGTTTCTTTTGTTGAGCTTTCATACACTTATAGCTCTAGTGCATCCGTTGCATGGCAATCCCTACTCACTCACATTGATATCTATTGATGGGCATCTCCATAGCCCGTTGATACGCCTAGTTGATGTGAGACTATCTTCTCCTTTTTTGTCTTCTCCACAACCACCATTCTATTCCACATATAGTGCTATGTCCATGGCTCACGCTCATGTATTGCGTGAAGATTGAAAAAGTTTGAGAACATCAAAAGTATGAAACAATTGCTTGGCTTGTCATCGGGGTTGTGCATGATTAAATACTTTGTGTGATGAAGATAGAGCATAGCCAGACTATATGATTTTGTAGGGATAACTTTCTTTGGCCATGTTATTTTGAGAAGACATGATTGCTTTATTAGTATGCTTGAAGTATTATTATTTTCATGTCAATATTAAACTTTTTATCTTGAATCTTATGGATCTGAATATTCTTGCCACAATAAAGAAAATTACATTGAAGATTATGTTAGGTAGCATTCCACATCAAAAATTCTATTTTTATCATTTACCTACTCGAGGATGAGCATGAATTAAGCTTGGGGATGCTTGATACGTCTCCAATGTATCTATAATTTTTGATTGTTCCATGCTATTATATTACCCGTTTTGGATGTTTATGGGCTTTATTATACACTTTTATATTATTTTTGGGACTAACCTATTAACCGGAGGCCCAACTCAAAATGTTGTTTTCTTGCCTATTTCAGTGTTTCGAAGAAAAGGAATATCAAACGGAGTCCAAACGGAATGAAACCTTCGAGAGAGTTATTTTTGGAACAGAAGCAATCCATGAGACTTGGAGTAGACGTCAGGGAAGCTTCGAGGTGGCCACGAGGCAGGGAGGCGCGCCTGTCCACTGGGCGCGCCCCCCACCCTCGTGGCTCCCCTAACCGACTTCTTTCGCCTATATATGTCCATATACCCTAAAAACATCGGGGAACAGAATAGATCGGGAGTTCCGCCGCCGCAAGCCTCTGTAGCCACCAAAAACCAATCGGGACCCTGTTCCGGCACCCTGCCGGAGGGGGGATCCCTCACCGGTGGCCATCTTCATCATCCCGGCACTCTCCATGACGAGGAGGGAGTAGTTCACCCTCGGGGCTGAGGGTATGTACCAGTAGCTATGTGTTTGATCTCTCTCTCTCTCGTGTTCTTGATTTGGCACGATCTTGATGTATCGCGAGCTTTGCTATTATAGTTGGATCTTATGATGTTTCTCCCCCTCTACTCTCTTGTAATGGATTGAGTTTTCCCTTTGAAGTTATCTTATCGGATTGAGTCTTTAAGGATTTGAGAACACTTGATGTATGTCTTGCATGTGCTTATCTGTGGTGACAATGGGGTATTCTCGTGATCCACTTGATGTATGTTTTGGTGATCAACTTGCGCGTTCCGTTTGTGAACTTATGCATAGGGGTTGGCACACGACTTCGTCTTGACTCTTCGGTAGAAACTTTGGGGCACTCTTTGAAGTACTTTGTGTTGGTTGAATAGATGAATCTGAGATTGTGTGATGCATATCGTATAATCATACCCACGGATACTTGAGGTGACATTGGAGTATCTAGGTGACATTAGGGTTTCGGTTGATTTGTGTCTTAAGGTGTTATTCTAGTACGAACTCTATGGTAGATTGAACGGAAAGAATAGCTTCGTGTTATTTTACTACGGACTCTTGAATAGATCGATCCGAAAGAATAACTTTGAGGTGGTTTCGTACCCTACCATAATCTCTTTGTTTGTTCTCCACTATTAGTGACTTTGGTGTGACTCTTTGTTGCATATTGAGGGATAGTTGTATGATCCAATTATGTTATTATTGTTGAGAGAACTTGCACTAGTGAAAGTATGAACCTTAGGCCTTGTTTCCTAGCATTGCAATACCGTTTACGCTCACTTTTATCACTTGTTACCTTGCTGTTTTTATAAATTCAGATTACAAATACCTATATCTACCATCCATATTGCACTTGTATCACCATCTCTTTGCCGAACTAGTGCACCAATACAATTTACCATTGTATTGGGTGTGTTGGGTGAGGGAGTCCTGGACTAAGGGGTCCTCGGGCGTCCGGTCTGTTATCCATGGGCCGGACTGATGGGCTGTGAAGACATGAAGGCCGAAGACTGTACCCGTGTCCGGATTGGACTCTACTTGGCGTGGAAGGCAAGCTTGGTGACCGATTATGAAGATTCCTTCTTATGTAACAGACTCTATGTAAACCCTAGATCCCCCCGGTGTCTATATAAACCGGAGGGGTTAGTCCGGAAAGGACACACACATTACCATAGTCATATAGGCTAGACTTCTAGGGTTTAGCCATTACGATCTCGTGGTATATCAACTCTTATAATACTCATATTCATCAAGATCAATCAAGCAGGAAGTAGGGTATTACCTCCATAGAGAGGGCCCGAACCTGGGTAAACATCGTGTCCCCCTGTCTCCTGTTACCATCGATCCTAGACGCATAGTTCGGGACCCCCTACCCGAGATCCGCCGGTTTTGACATCGACATTGGTGCTTTCATTGAGAGTTCCACTGTGCCGTCGACGAAAGGTTCGATGGCCCCTTCGATCATCTATAGTGACGCTGTCCAAGGAGAGACCTTCCTCCCCGGATAGATTTTCGTATTCGGCGGCTTCGTACTGCGGGTCAACTCGCTTGGCCATCTGGAGCAGGTCGATAGCTATGCCCCTGGCCATCAGGTCAGATTTGGAAGCTTGAACTACGTCGTGGATATCCGTGGAGACCTGATCTTCAATGGATTCAAGACCGCAGCGATCGCTCCCCCTCGCCCCGATGAACATGACTTAAATCTGTCAACGGATCACATCCAGGAGATGGTTCCTGTTGCTGCAACGACCTTAGAACCAGAGCAGATCGTGCCATCCGAGGCCACAGAGTCTGCGGCGTTGGAGCCGCACACGGACCCGACACCCCACAATATCTGTGTGAATGGAACTCCGGACTCGTCTCCGACTATAAGTTCCGGACCGGGTACGCCTGCGGACGCCGAGCTGGATCGGTTATCGATTTTCGAATTTAGCACCGCAGACATCTTCCAGCACTCACCTTTGGGTGATGTGCTAAACTCTTTAAAGAATTTGTCCTTGGAGAAGGACTCACAGCTGAACTATGTTCAGTTCGAGCTAGAGACTGATAACGGGGAATTTTGTTTCCCCGCCCGCCACCCACTTCATAGCCAGTGTCGACGACTTAACCGACATGCCTGCTTATGGCTCCGAAGACATTGACGATATAGACGATGATGCCGACAAGGAGCAAGGCCAAGACCCGCCAGTCACCAGGCGTGGGACGGCCACCACTTCATACGACGTATACACGGTCGATACACTTAAAAAAGCTCACGGCAATGACAAAGGAGATCCAGTTGAGAATAAACCTCCTGAGACACAGTCTAAGTACCGGCGCCCTGAACGCCGCTCCAAGTCACACCGCAAGGATGGCACCAGAGAAAATAGTACTCCGAACGGCGCCGAAAACAATGAAGACCCTGTTGGAGCAAGATCCGAACAGGAGGAACAGGAAAGAGGGCAAACCAGCCCCAATGAATAGGCCCTGCCCAGCGACAGTTCGGAGGACGACAACTACCTCCCGCTCTCCGAAGATGAGGTAAGCCTCGGCGACGAAGATTTCATCGTACCCGAAGAGCCCCTCGAGCAGGAGCGCTTCAAGCGCAGGCTAATAGCCACTGCAAGGAGCCTGAAAAAGAAGCAGCAGCAGCTTCAAGCTGACCAAGACCTACTCAACGACAGATGGACCGAAGTCCTGGTCGCCGAAGAATACGTCCTTAGTGGCCTAGCCAAAAGCTACCCAAAGCACAGATTGCTATACCAGTCCGATGAAGAGGCGTTGGAGCCCGTACCATCGTCACACAATGCGGCAGGTCGCCGACAACTCTGTACGAATAAAGAGGCAACTCAAGCCGAACACCAGACCGCCCCACCTCGCTGTAAAGGCAAGAACAACGCGGATCACGGTTGCCCAGACGACCTGCAGCGGGACTTGGACAATAGAGCAGGACACGCAAGACCAATCTACGGATCGCGCAAGCATGCCTCGACACGCGACGATGGCTACCTATTCAGACGTGACAAACCTAGCCACGCCCGAGCTGAAAACCGCAAAGGGACTCCTTCGGAGTTACGTCGCAGTGTGGCCCAACATAGAGGCGCCGCACACCCGCTTTGCTTCATTGATGAAGTAATGGATCATGAATTCCCCGAAGGATTCAAACCCGTCAATATTGAATCATATGACGAAACAACCGATCCCGCGGTATGGATAGAAGATTTTATCCTCCACATCCATATGGCCTGTGGGGACGACCTCCACGCCATTAACCTCCCACTAAGGCTAAAAGGGCCAGCTCGGCACTGGTTAAACAGCCTGCCTGAAAATTTCATAGGCAGCTGGGAGGACTTGGAAGATGCTTTCCTCGATAACTTCCGATGAACATATGTCCGGCCGTCGGATGCCGATAACCTAAGTCACATTGTCCAGCAGCCCGGAGAGTCAGCCAGGAAGTTCTGGACTCGGTTCTTAGTCAAAAAGAACCAAATTGTCGACTGTCCGGACGCGGAAGCCCTTGCGGCTTTCAGGCACAGTGTCCGGGACGAATGGCTTGCACGTCACCTCGGCCAAGAAGGACCTAAATCCATGACAGCCCTCACTGCTCTGATGACCCGCTTTTGCGCAGGAGAAGACAGCTTGCTCGCTCGTAGAAGCAACAGCACCAGCGACCCAGCCACTTCCGAAATCCGAGACGACAATGGCAAACCACGACGAAGCAAATACAACAGTCGCAATGATAATGAAAGATCACGCGACACAGCAGTCAACGCTAGATTCAGCAATCCCAAGCCCGGCCAAAGGAAGAAGCCATTCAAGGCGAAACAAGACGAACCATCCAACCTAGACAGGATATTGGACCGAGCCTGCCAGATTCACGACCACCCTAATAAACCAGCTAATCATACTAACAGAAACTGCTGGGTCATTAAACAAGCCGGCAAGCTCAACACCGAACACAAGGGGAGCAAGCCGCCAGGCGACAGGGATGATGGAGAGGTTCACCAACAAAGTACCGGGGTCAGAAGCAATTTCCGCTCGAGGATCAACCGCTCCCGGAGCGTAGCAGTCCGGCTTCCGCCGCCCACTCCGCACACCTGCAAAATATGTACCGCGCATACATCATTACGCACTTAAGATACCATGGGCATTGGCGGAAGCACAATACGGACAAGCCTGCAAGCATTCCAGTAACATTTTTTATTTATTTTCTTTTTATTTCTTCATTCACTATCCTTTAAAAACAGGTGACGAACAGGATAAACATCTGAAACTGGCTCTATCGGAGTCCGAATCCGTACACTCACCTAAAGGGACTATTTCCATCAAGGAATCTCCCCGCCGAGGACTGGCGGCGCACACGTGCGACAGGAGGTCCAAAATAACTTTTTGTAGACTGCACTCTCTATTTTTTGAGCCTGTACTATGCATGTTCCTCCGCTTCCGCCCCGAGCATGTCAAATAGCCGGGAGGATGGCTTTTATATATATCATAAGTAATCATTGGCATATCGCTCAGTTTCCAGTAAACAGTATCCAAACTAATCATCCGTGTTGTCTTGCCACTGAATACGGCTCCCATGGTTGTTTCACAGATATACCTTGGCATAACCTGCCAGGGGCTCGGTATGGGAACAAATGGGTTGCCAGCAAAAGCCCGAACAGCTCTACAGCGTACTTCGGCGTCGCAAGTTTGGCCTTATATGCATCAGCTCCGAATCATTGTCTTGGGTCAATAGTTGGGTTGCCCGGCTCCTGTGCTTGCTACCCTACGTTCCGCCCTATCGGCTAGGGTAGTAAAGGGAGAACTACTGCGATTGTGCTTCCAGTTCATCTGGTCAAGTACCTCAGTAGAGAAAGCCGAAAACTGACTGTCATGATGCGGCGAGAGCTGGTCAACCACTTGACGACTTACTGGAATCTTTAGCGATTCTCCGTATCACACGAGGAATCTTCTTCAGATCAAATATGTAAGGCACTTTACGCCGCATACATACCAGGGGCTATGTCGTAGCCCCACCATAAAACTCCTATGGCTAAGTGAAAGTGTTAACGCCTTATAGTCCGATTGCCTGGTTCGCCGCATTATCACCTCCTTCATGGACCAAGACGTTGGATAAAGAGTGATTAAATGCTTTCCCGAACACCCCCGTACTTCCTACGAGGGGGCTGAAGCCGACGACTGAAAAACTTTCAGATTGTATTAAAACGGCCGCACAGGAGGAATTCAAGCTTGCGGGCAAAACATAAAAATAGATTAACTATAAAATTGTCTTTTACAATTTCCATACACCTCACTCGAACATTATGTCTTTCGAGCACTGACCCGCTATCAAGCGGGCGGCCTCTAGGACGTCTTCAAAATAATGCTCCGGTTCCGGGCGGTCCTTGCCTTTGGGTGGACTCTTCGTCGCAACATCGATGGCCTTCATCTTCCCCCAGAATGTTTTGACTCGGGCAAAAGCCATCCGTGCACCCTCAATGCACGTTGACCGCTTCACATCATCGATACGCGGCACCGCATCAACAAGCCTCTGCACCAAACCGAAATAGCTATTCGGAACAGGCTCAGTTGGCCACAACCGGATTATGACATCCTTCATGGCAGCGCCGGATATCCTATAAAGTTCGGCCCATTGGGACATTTGTTCATTGAGCAACAGAGGGCGCTTTGATGCGCCAAACTGCGACCAAAAAAGCTTCTCCATTGCATATCCATCTCGCGCTTGGTAATACTGCGCCGCATCGGAAGAACTCCTCGGCAAGTCCAAGAACTCGTCCGGAGAACTCCACACTTGGTTAAGCTAAGCATAGTTCGGGTCACCGAACTTAGCCTGCAGCAGAAAGGGCTTTCCAGCCGCAATCTCCCTCGCATGCCGAACCTCCTCACGGGCTGCTCTGGATTCCGACCGCGCTTCTCTCACCTCTTGTAAGGCCTTGTCCAGATCAGCCGTTACGGCTTTACTCTCCTTCTCCAGAAATTCACAGCGGCCGGTAGCATTCTCCAGTTCGAGCATCATCGTGGATATCTTTTCCTCATCTGGCGCCGTGCAGCTTGTTCGGCTTTTAATTCAGCCGATGCCTTTTCGGCAGCAGCATTGCTACGCCGGGCCTGCTCCTTGGCCCGGGCCAGCTCCGCTCGAAGAACTTCAACGGCGGCAGCACCATCTGCAGCCATGCATATTCCCGCATCTAAATCTCAGCATCATGCTTATACCACAAAAATGTATGAGGATTGCTCCGAATACATACCTTGCGACTCGTCAAGACGCATATTGATTAAAGCAAGATCATCCCCTGCCACATCAAGCTTCCGCTGCACCTCGGCAATTTCCATGGTCCGGGATGTGGCCAAGGGGGAAGCAGCCTGTGTTCAAAGTTCATCAGGTTAGTCCTCAAACGATCCTTTTCGATCCTCCGTTTGCTTCCCATTGGAAGCCAACCCAAGTATCAGGGGCTACTACCTATACATAGGCGCATCTTTGCAAATGAAACATAGCTGAAAACATTATGTCACAAACCTCGAAGCCCTTCAGTAGGCTCATGAAGGCTTCATTTAATCCGCTCTTCGCGGACAAAATCTTCTCAATCACTGTACCCATTAAGGTACGCTGCTCCCTCGAGACAGATGCTTTCCGCAACATGTCCCGCAATATGTGCGGAGTCTCCGGGTCTCCGGAAGCCGCTCTAGGAGCGCGACCATCCTTTAAAGGAATCCGTTCACCCGTCTCCAGAATCGCTGTCGGCTGCGAGCTAGACAGTCCGGGGCCTTTGTTATCATCAGCCCCGGATTCCTGGAAGGTCGGAGATCCACCTTCGGGCACTGCCTCTTTTGTCCCCGGTGTAACTTGTTGATTAAGAGGGACCCTCCGCAACGACACTCCAGAGTTATCTGCCCTATCGGGCGAGGAGGTTCGAGGAGGCGTCTCACTCTCCATCATCTCTGGGAGGAGACTTCCCGAAGAAGAGGATTACCCAGAAAAACTCTGTGCCGACCTGTAAAAATGCATGAACGTGTTACGTATATCTTCGATTAACAGCAACGGAGCGAACGCTATCAAGGTACTCCGGATTCACTTACGGTTTGGCCGAGGGCTCGTCCCCTTGTTGGAGCTGTTCAACGGCATTGCCTTCCAAACCCAAGCCGCTCGACGGTGGCATCTTGCCCCTCTTGGAAGACCGCCCCTCCCAATATTCGGAGGCGGCCCTTTTCCTCCTGTTAGGAGAAGGGATACCGGATCCTTTTCCGCCTCTCTCTTCAGGCGAGGAAAGGTCGATTTCTCCGGACTCAGTGTCCGACCCACCTCCGGGACCAAGGTCCTCTTGGGCCTTCTCACTCTCCTCTTTACCCTCCCTTACCGGCGCCCGGCATGGTGCTGAGGCCAGCATCCTTATTAGCACAGGAGTAGCTGAGTCTTCGGGAAGGGGAGCCGGACACCTAATCCGTTCCACCTTCTTTATCCAGCCTTGCAAAAGGATGATACTGTCGGTATCTTGCCACTGGGTATCTAATTATAAGGTATTCGGCAAACGGGTACTTACCGGGGTATCCAGATGGTTACAATCTAGGCCAACATCTTCGGTGGTGTCCGGCCATTGCCTTCATTTCCCGAAGAATAATCTCCACATTCCTTCGTGCGTAGTGCCGAAGAAGTGCTGAAAAGTCCGTGGCCCTTCTGGATTGAACTCCCACATGCGGAGAGGCCGTCGCTAGCACGACAGGGTCCGACGAACTAGCATTACCTGAACGACGTTGGCTATATCGATGTCCTTCTCAATGAGGCTTCGGATGCGACTTTGTAGAGTTTGCACCTCGTTCGTTGATCCCCAGTCCAACCCCTTATTAATCCACGATGCAAGCTGAATTGGGGGGATGGATCGAAATGCAGGCGCAGCTGCCCACTTTGAGCCATGGGGCTCGGTGATATAAAACCACCCCTGTTGCCATAAATCGGAAGATTTGGCGAAGGATCCTTTCAGCCAAACAGCGCTAGCAAGCTTGCTCACTATGGCACCACCGCACTCTGCCTGCTCCCCCTCTAACACTTGCGGCTTCACATCGAAGGTCTTGAGCCACAAGCCAAAGTGCAGAGGAGTTCAGAGGAAGGCTTCGCACGTGACGATAAACGCCGAGATAAGAAGAATAGAGTCCGGGGCCAGATCATGGAAATCTAACCCATAATAGAACATGAGCCCTCGGACGAAGGGGTTGAGTGCAAACCCTAACCCGCGGAGGAAGTGGGACACGAACACGACCCTCTCGCCGGATCAGGGGGTGGGAATAACCTGCCCCTCGGCAGGAAGCCGATGAAGGATTTCTGCGGTCAGATACCTCGCCGCCCGAAGCTTGGCAATATCTCCCTCCGTGACAGAAGAAGCTACCCACCGGCCTTGACGGCTGGATCCGGACATGATTGGGGTTTGTGGCAACTGAAATCCGGGTGTTGGAACTCGGAGGAGCAAGGGTTGAGGGAGAAGCAAGCGTGAAAGAGAAAGACGGGCCTGCGCCCCTATATAAAGGCTGCGAATATCAAACGTCTCCTCCTGGGTCTCAAAGCTTGCCTATTCCTAAGGAGTTGTACCCAAGCGACGGTTGGTTTACCCACGTCCGGGTTGACAAGAATCCCCTAAAAACGGGGAGACACGATCTCCGCTTGGATAAGACATGCCCATAAAACCACGTCTCGAGACGTGGGGCGACGGGCCAGCTAACGGTTCGAATATAATGGCCGAGCAGGCACTATGTCGTATTACCAAAAGGTTGCCAGCGGATTGAACTCGTGAAATATTATATCCTCTGCAATTGTGTATACAGATCCGGATACAATCATTACATCTGAAGACTATCTTGGAGTTCGGGAAGGGGAACCCGCCTTGCAATGCCGGAGACAATCTGCGCGCCGGACTCCTTGTCATTGAAGCCAGGTTCAGGGGCTACTGAGGGAGTCCTGGACTAAGGGGTCCTCGGGCGTCCGACCTGTTATCCATGGGCCGGACTGATGGGCTGTGAAGACATGAAGGCCGAAGATTGTACCCGTGTCCGGATTGGACTCTACTTGGCGTGGAAGGCAAGCTTGGCGACCGATTATGAAGATTCCTTCTTATGTACTCCCTCCGTTCCGAATTACTTGTCTTAGATTTGTCTAGATACGGATGTATCTAGCACTAAAATGAGTCTAGATACATCCATATCTAGACAAATCCAAGACAAGTAATTTAGAACGGAGGGAGTAACCGACTGTATGTAAACCCTAGATCCCCCCGGTGTCTATATAAACCGGAGGGGTTAGTCCGGAAAGGACACACACATTACCATAGTCATATAGGCTAGACTTCTAGGGTTTAGCCATTACGATCTCATGGTAGATCAACTCTTGTAATACTCATATTCATCAAGATCAATCAAGCAGTAAGTAGGGTATTACCTCCATAGAGAGGGTCCGAACCTGGGTAAACATCGTGTCCCCCGTCTCCTGTTACCATCGATCCTAGACGCACAGTTCAGGACTCCCTACCCGAGATCCGCCGATTTTGACACCGACATTGGGGACACGAGAGACTCTTTGTTATTTGGTTGCAGGGTTGCTTGAGAGAGACCATCTTCATCCTACGCCTCCCACGGATTGATAAACCTTAGGTCATCCACTTGAGGGAAATTTGCTACTGTCCTACAAACCTCTGCACTTGGAAGCCCAACAACGTCTACAAGAAGATGGTTGCGTAGTAGACATCAATAAACTCAAGCAATATGATATAAACCCCATCTTTTTATCCTCGATGGCAACAATACAATAAGTGTCGTTTCCCCTTCTGTCACTGGGATCGAGCACCGCATGATTGAACCCAAAGCTAAGCACTTCTCCCATTGCAAGAAAGATCAATCTAGTAGGCCAAACCAAACTGATAATTCGAAGAGACTTGTAAAGATAAAAATTCATACATAAAAGAATTCAGAGGAGATTCAAATATTGTTCATAGATAATCTTGATCATAAACCCACAATTCATCGGATCTCGACAAACACACCGCAAAAAAGAGTTACATCGAATAGATCTCCGAGAGAATCAATGAGAACTTTGTATTGAGATCCAAAGAGAGAGAAGAAGCCATCTAGCTAATAACTATGGACCCGAAGGTCTAAGGTAAACTACTCACACATCATCGGAGAGGCTATGGTGTTGATGTAGAAGCCCTCCGTGATCGATGCCCCCTCCGGCGGAGTGCTGGAAAAGGCCCCAAGATGGGATCTCACGGGTATAGAAGGTTGCGGCGGTGAAAATAGGGTTTCGTCGTGCTCCTCGATGTTTTTGGGGTATAAGAGTATATATAGGCGAAGGAAGTCGGTCAGGGGAGCCACGAGGGGCCCACGAGGGGGGAGGGCGCGCCCAGGGGGCAGGCGCGCCTCCCTGCCTCGTGGCTTCCTCGTGTGTTTCTTGACGTCCACTCCAAGTCCTCTGGATCACGTTTGTTTCAAAAATCACGCTCCCAAAGATTTCATTCCGTTTGGACTCCGTTTGATATTTCTTTTCTATGAAACACTGAAATAGGCAAAAAACAGCAATTTGCACTGGGCCTTGGGTTAGTAGGTTAGTCCCAAAAATAATATAAAAGTGTATAATAAAGTCCATTAAACATCCAAAACAGAATATATAATAGCATGGAACAATCAAAAATTATAGATACGTTGGAGACGTATCAGCGGTGGGTGCTAGTGCCCGCACCGCCAGACCAGACGCGCACGCGGGAATCGGAGGTGCGTGCCGCCCTCCACGCGAGGCAGCGGGCAAGGGAGATAAACGCAACAGAGAAGTCTGTGCGCCGTCGCCGCAGGTTGCCGACAGAGCCCGGCGAGGACGAGGCGGCTCCTCGCTTGGGTCCACTGCCGGTCGCTTACGACGGCGGAGACAGACGCTCGACGGCTCCGTCAGAAGAACGCCAAGGCATTTTGGCTTGCCATTGAGTAGTCTGAGCGCGAGGCAGCGGCGGAGGCGGCCCGGCTGACGAAGCTCAAGCAGCAGCAGGATAGGGCCGTCTGGCGGCTCAAAGGGTTGATCGTCCTCTCCGACTCCGAATCCTCTGACGGCGATGGCCACGGCGCCTCATCCGACGACTCGAACGATCCTCCACAAGCGGCCGACGCCTACCGTAGCGTCGTCGGCCGGAAGGGGAAAGGATCGACGAGGAAGTGGTGAAGATCCGTTTTCTCCATCTTAATTTCAAGCTTTTAGATGTAGTTTGAACTTGTCCGTCGTATTATGTGTACTTTGGCTATCTTTTGAAGATCCGATTGTGATCCTTTGGTGAACGGATTGTGCATTTATATGCCTGCTCATGATCTACG
The DNA here is from genome assembly GCF_002575655.3 of Aegilops tauschii subsp. strangulata. Classification (NCBI taxonomy): domain Eukaryota; kingdom Viridiplantae; phylum Streptophyta; class Magnoliopsida; order Poales; family Poaceae; genus Aegilops; species Aegilops tauschii. The sequence goes on along the minus strand of NC_053035.3, from coordinate 496,666,131 downwards.
TAGTTTTTATCAACGTTGCATGGATCTTCACCACTTCCTCGTCGATAGGATATAGGAGATCGGATACGAGATACGTGGATGTAGACAATGATATTTGAGGAATGATTAGCGAATGCCTGCAAATGCACCCAGGCACGCCAGCGGGCGTTTGAAAGGCCGGATTTGCCATGTCTGGCTGGTTGTAGATGCTCTCAAAGATGCATTTGGAGCATCTCCAAGGGCATACTGGCTGGTGTGTTCAGCTATTCATGTTGATGAGTATTTGAAATAAGAAGAGAAATAAGACGAGAAGGGCATACCCATGATCCCATCTTCGATCAGTCCGCGGGCATGCAGACTAGTGATAAGTATGGCAGAAGTTCATTACCCACTCTGTTTTCAAATATAAGTCTTTGTAAAGATTTTATTATAGACTACATACGAAGCAAAATAAGTAAATCTATACTCTAAAACATATCTATATACATCCGTATATGGTTAATAGTAAAATCTCCGCAAAGACTTATATTTAAGAACGGCAGGAGTATATTGCATTTGTAGGTTCTTTTTTAAGGTAAACTTGGGCAAGTTGAAGTCGAAGACCAGGATGCGGCAGTCAAGGACAGGCTTATGGCGCTCAGATTTCGACGTATTTTCTCGGCAGCACAAGAGATTTCCTGTGGCAAGCGAAAAGAGTTGCCAAAAATTTCGACGTAGCACCAGCAGACAGCAGTGCTCCAAGTCGCACTGCCATGCGGGGCCCATCCGTCCGGGTCCCCGGAGATATCGCGAGGCGTATGGCGACCGCGCACGTGGCGCGCGCCTCATCCACGCATCCCCTCCCGCGCGCGCCCGGCTCCACGCCGCCGCCCCGCGCGCCGTCCGATCTTTGCATCTCGCGACCTCCCGCCCGTCCGATCGCCCCGCGCCGGCTCGTGGCCGCCGTTGCTCGGCCAACCGCCGACGTACGTGTCCGGCCTCCGCATATATGGAAGGGGACGGCCGGCAGCAGAGCAGAGCACCGCATCGCATTGCTTCCACACGATCGGACCGAGCCGAGAGATTCTGGACTGTTCCACACGATCCATGACGTCCACGGTGACCACGCCCACGCCCAGCCGCCCGCTCCCGGCGGGGCCCCAGCGCCGCCGGTACCGGCCCACCGTGCTCGCCATCGCCGGCGGTAGCAAGCCGCCGCGGCGCCGTGCACCGGCCGCGGCCACCAGCTGCGCGGCGCTCGCGGCGCCCGAGAAGCAGAGCACGGCCACCGCCAAGCTGTCCACTTCGCCCGCGCCGGCTCAGGCGTCCGAGGGCACGGACTACGACGAGGTGGCCGCCACGCTGGAGACGCTGTACAAGCTGAGCCCCGTCATCGTGGAGGAGGACGAGAAGAGGAGCAAGAAGCAGGCGGCAACCAAGAAGAAGAGGAAGCAGGGGAGGACGAAATCGGCAGCGACGACGACGACGGCGACGCCGAGGAGGACAGTGGTGGTGAGGAGCCAGCGGCGCCGGCGGATGGACCTGGGGAAGAGGGTGGAGATGCGCGATCTGGCCGCCGGCAGGGAGGACGAACACCGGGATGGGGAGCGCGCGTTCGAGGAGGCGCTGCTGCGGGAGCACGCCGTGTCGACGGACATGGGCAGCCTCGACTGGAGGCGGATGAAGATCCCGCCGGTGCTCTCCGCCGCGCAGAGCGCCCGCCTCTTCAAGATCATGCAGCCCATGAAGGTAATCAACCACCGATCCATCTAACTCTCTTCTTGATTTGATTTGATCTAGGAAGAGAAATTGGTAGCTGATCCAAGAAGTCGCTAGCTGAATTTGGGTGCTAAACTGAATTACTGACACACATTTCAGGCCATTTTGGAGGTGCAAGAGAACCTGCGGAACGAGCTGCAGAGCGAGCCGACGGACGCAGAGGTCGCCGAGGCCATGAACATGCCGGTGCAGCGGCTACGGCGGCTCCGCGACGTCGGCCGGGCGGCGAGGAACAAGCTCATCAAGGTAAGCAACAACACTGCCATTGATCACTCTGTACTTACTGTTGTACCAATGCTCTGAAAAATAGATGGAATCCAACTGAAAATTTGGGGGTGATTGCAGCACAACCTACGGCTCGTCCTGTACGCGATCAACAAGTACTACCCGGACATGACCGGCGACGAGAGGTTCGCCGACCTGTGCCAGGCCGGCGCCAACGGGCTCATCACGGCCATCGACCGCTTCGAGCCCAAGCGCGGCTTCCGCATCTCCACCTACGCGCTCTTCTGGATCCGCCACTCCGTCGTCCGCGCCATGACGCTCTCCAGCTTCACCCGCTTCCCATTCGCCATGGAATCGGTAATGTCTTCAGTGTTTTACACATTCTGTTTGTGTTTGTCAGAGATAGAAATGCTGAACTGTTGTATTACTTTTATCGTCCAGGAGAGACAAGAGATCAACAGGGCTCGGGAGGAGCTGTCGTTCGAGCTCGGGAGGGCGCCGACGGACGAGGAGACGATGAAGAAAGTGGGGCTGTCGCCGGCGAGGTACCGCGACGTGGTGCGGATGACGAGGCCGACCTACTCGCTCCACTCGCGGAACCGTGTCACGCAGGAGGAGCTCATCAAAGAGGTCACCGACGTCGACGCCATCGGGGTCGACACCCACAAGCACAACCGCCTCCTCCGCCTCGCCATCGACGACCTCGTAAGCACAAACAACAACATCAACATATGCATGTCTTTGGTTTCTCGTTGTTGACTGATGATCATGTGATGGATGGTGCAGCTGGATTCGCTGAAGCCCAAGGAGAGCGTGGTGATCAGGCAGAGGTTCGGGCTGGACGGCAGGGGGAGGCGCACGCTGAGCGAGATCGCCGGCAACCTGAGGATCTCGAGGGAGATGGTGCGCAAGTACGAGCTCAAGGCGCTCATGAAGCTCAAGCACCCCACCCGGGTCGACTACCTACGAAGATATATGTGAAATTATCTTTATATATCTCGGTCGCGCACGTGCATATAGTACATTGCAAGATGGCATAGACTCATCATTGATTCCGTATTTCGGACATGTATATAAGTCTGTATATACGAGTGAGGTTGTATATATAATATTTGATTTAGACCTCGCGCTGATGTAATTCGTAGCACGCAGAAAAGAAAATGGTCTCTGGTATTATTTAAACTAATAAATCATTTTGCATTACCTATTTACAGTATGGGGTGGATTTAAAGTTTGTAATACCACTTGAATACACCTTCTCAACTTATAAAACCATTTTCAATTAACCTACGCAAATCGTTGCAAAAAACAAATTAACCTACGCAAAACCAGTTGATTCAGCCTGCTCTCAATATCACTTCATGCCTCGATTCCGTATCATCCACTATGCAGATGACACTGTCATGACCGTTCCTGCATGTGAAAGACAATGGCAGCACATAAAGAACCCACTCCTCCATTTTGCATCCTACACTGGTTTGAAAGTGAACTCTAAAGTCTATTATGGTGCCAATTAAATGACTTTAGTTCTTTTCGCAAAAAAAAATGTCTTTAATCTGCAAAAAAATTAATGTCCAAAAAAAATAATGTCTTTGATCACGTAATGCAAACCCTTGCTCAATCTTCTGGATGTATGTTGGGCTCCTTCCCTTTTACCTATCTTGGACTTCCCCACTCAACATTGTAAAGCTAAAGACATAAGAATTTGTCCATGTCCCGCTTGGCTAATTTCACCCCATAAAGACTTAACTGGATGATCGAACTTCTTATCATGTGGGGTGAAATTACAGCTTGTGAAATCAGTGCTATGCAGTTTACCCATTTACTACATGTGCACTCTGTCCCTACCACTTTTAGTTTCTTAGAAGATTAATAAATACTTAAGGCACTGCTTTTGAAGAAAATATGACATGGAGGATAGAGGGACTGCTCTCTTCTCTTGGGACAAAGTGTGCAACCCAAAAGGTCAAGGTGGTCTTGCAGTTCCTCACATTGCACTTCATAGCAAAACTCTTGTGATCAAGCACCTTTACAAATTCTTTAATAGATATATGAGCTGCCTTGGGTCAACCTCATTTGGGAATCATATTATAGTGATGCCCCCCCCCCCCCCCCCCCCGCGCGACAGACTTGTTGGATCATTCTAGTGAAAATCTTCGATTAAGGTTATTCCTAACTAGAAAGGTATGGCGCTTGCACTATTGGATAGGGTAACACGTTCGACCTCCGGGAAAATTAGGGATGGCAATGGGTAGGGTATGGGCGGGTACAACCTCCTTCTGCCCAAACCCATACCCATCAAAACTTTCTATACCCACCCACTTCAATACCCATGGGCATAAATTGATACCCATGCCCATACCCATCGGGTATCCTGTACCCAATGGGTACCCAGTGGGTACAATATGTAACATTTAAATTTTCTAAAGGTAGAGAAATGAGTTTAAAAATCATGTGATAATGGGCAAGCGGTATAGCACTGACACGGCCTCCTCGTGTGGGTGGCCACTCAGAGGCATCAAGGGAGTATGAGCAACGGTTGGTAGAAGCCGACACAGTGGGAGGCGGTGGTGGAGTTGGGGATCGCTTGATAGAGAGATGGACAACAATCCAATAGAGAAGAGTCGATATTTCATATTTTTGAGGAGTCACATAGGACGTACGAGGTGTGGCGATCAAGTGATTACGGGCCTAGCTATGAGCTATGGACGCTTTAAGTAATTTGAGATTTAGGGTTGGGTTATAGGAGTTGGATGTTGACCCACATACCATAGGAATTATTTTCATTTCTTGTTATCTTCTGGGTATCCATTGGGTTACCCATGGGCATAAGTTCATACCCATGCCCTACCCATCTATTTTGCGGGTATGGATACCCATTACCCGTGGGTATAAAATCTCTTCAAGTCTTGCACATGCCCATTGTTTTCGGGTAGGGTACCCGCGGGTACCCATACCCATGGGCAAAACTGCCATCCCTAGGGAAAATTCATGGCAAGATCACTCCTTCAAAGATAAATACATTAAAATTTACTCCTTCTCTGGCAGAAGCAACATAAACCTCTAGAATTCCATGTCAGCACCCAATCACAAAGATCACTTGATTTTTCAGTCCCATTTCATGTAGGAGATATGCCCTAGAGGCAATAATAAATGATATTATTTATCTCCGAGTTCATAATTATGTTTATGTTCCATGCTATAACTGCAATGATTCTCGAGTCTGCAATATCCACGAGGCTCGGAGGAAGACTCATATGCACGTGTGGAATAATAAACAGTAAGAAGTATTCCTAGTCTGGCCTCTAAGACTAGCTCAAGTGTTGCATGATGGTTCTGTTTTCCTGATCATGGGCATGTCTATGCCAGCAATTTTGAGGGCACGATGTTAAGATAACATTTGTGTTGAATCGACCCGGATTGATGTTATGCTAAGAGATTCATTTGTCACAAGTTAATGGTACATAACACATAGATGGTTAACGTTTGGATGATTCCTTAGACCATGAGAGTATCGAGTTTCTTCATGCTTGCTTCATGAACTTTGGGGTTTGTTAAATGTCATCCGTAAATGGGTGGCTATTACGGCGGCTTACGGGTTCATGGAAAAGTGTGTCAAGTAACTTGATAGCTCAAGATTGGGATTTGCTCCTCCGACGATGGAGAGATATCTCTGGGCCCTCTCGGTGTTACGGTATCCATCATCGTCTGGCCAGACACTTTGTGATTTGATCACGGGGATGCCGGAACACGATAACGAGAAAAGAGAACGATACCGGTAACGAGGTAACTTGCATGGTGGACAAATTGTTTGTCCACGAGGATGCAATAAATCTCACCTCGGGTGTTTGTGACATATCGCGAAGCAACAGGAATAGCTCACTGCAACTGGAGGTTCACTCGAATATTTATTCGTGTGGGTATAGGGGTCAATATGGGTGTACACGGCTCCGATGTTGATCATTGATCGGAAGGGGTTCCGGGTCATGTCTATACTTCACCGAACCTATAGGGTCACACGCTTAAGGGTCATCTATCTGTTGAATACTAGACAGGGAGTCTGAGAGAAAATCACCGAAAAAGTTTCGGACACCGAAAAGTTTCGGACAGCGGAAAAGTTCCGCAGAAAGAGGTCATCAGATGAGTTTCGATGAAACTGAAAAGTTGTTTCAGGGGATACCATAAAGTCAAATTGGTTTCGGCACATGCCTGATAATTCTTGGAGGGTGCCAGAATCATTCTGGAAGCTTTCTGGAATTTTCCGGGATAATAACCGGATATGCTCTGGAGCTGCCGGAACCACTTCAGATGCTTTTCGCAGATGAAAATCACTAAACCGGAATTGTTTCGGAATGCGTTGAAAATAATTTTGGTGGGTACTGGAAATGTTCTAAGCCCACATAAATATTTTCAGTTCGAACAGACGCTGAAAAATATCGTCGTGAATAGTGAAAGTGCTTTTTGGGATATTTTATGGTGAGTTATCTTTTGGGATATTTCCAAAAGGCTTCTAGAAGGGCTTGGGGGCCAAGCATGCTCCTCATGGGGGTCCCCCAAGGGGGTTGGCCGGCCACATGTGTGGGGCTCCATGGAGCTCCACTTCACTCCCCATTATGCCCTTCATGTGTGACATTTGCATGGGCATTTTGGGTTTTTGTGAGCCATCCCTACCCCTTGGCTTTCCTATAAATAGAGGAGGAGTGGGCAGCCCAAACCTCATCCCTTCTCACATACAAGTGCCATGCAATGATCTGGCTTCTCTCTCCCTCCCCGCGAAATAGTTTCGTAGAGCCGAAAGGTTGTCTGGGTTCCGGCAGGAACTAGTTCTGGACGGCGAAGCCCTGCCGGATAGATGACACCGTATGTGTGCAACTCTGTAGAGAGATCGTAGTTTAGGTCTTAGTTCGTGAGTGCCTCCCGAAGGGCTGTCCGTGTGACCATCCGAGTTTCGAAGGTCCTTCCGAAGGGCTGTCCGAGTGACTGTTCCAGTTTCGAAGGTCCTCCCGAAGGGCTGTCCGCGACACCATCCGGGTGGGGCTGTTCGACCGCCTCCCGGAGGGCTGTCTGAGTAGCAGATGAGGGTATACATCCTCGCGGTTGGGAGGTTGTAAATCCTAGCTGCGGGGATCTGCACCGCCGATCGTCATCGACTCTACTTCCCGCTGCGCTACGAGTCGGTAACGAAAAAGATCAAACCATGTATGCAGTCTCCATAGTGGTCCTGGGCTGGTGCGTAGGTTGGAAAAATTTTGTTTTCTACTGCGTTACCCTACAGTGGCATCATGAGCCGTGCTATGCGTAGATGCATGTTGCGATCTAGAATACATAGAGATGTATGGGTATTGCATAATATAATTAGGTAGTAGATGAGATCTATTGCTGAAAATTATTTATGTGGGTGACAGATGAAATCTGTTACCCGACGTTCTTGTTGCTTCCCTAGAATTTACGTTTGCTCAATCTCGAGACAGCATGGTGGAATTTGATAAAGTTCTGGCAATCCGTGATCCTGATTGATCATGGAAGTGCTATCAGTTCTTTGGGTTCTGCCGTAGTCAAAAGAAAGATGAAATTCGCAGATGAAAGGGCATTGCAGATATGATCTACACGGGGGTCATGCGTATGACGAAGTTTATTATGGGGCTCAAGATTTAATTATCTCGTGTTTCATACACCCCGAGATGTTAATCTAGCAACTTGAATAATCATACTTGATGATAAAACGTTGGTAGCTGCGGTTTAAGTCAAAACCTTAGAAGCCACGAAAAATAAAATTTTGCATAAACCGATTAGAGGCGTCTAACTTGGTTTTGCAGGATATGCATGTGATGTGGTATAGCAATGCTCATATTCAATTTGATTATGTATGAGATGACTATATGATGTAATTAACATGACCTGCGTGTCATGATTCGGCATGATGGCTGGAACCATATGATTGTCACTTTAATGACGTGCGTGTCAACCTTAAGTAATGCACTTATTTTATTAGCTATAGAGATAGCAATATTATCTGGTGCATCAATAGGGTGGTGGCAATCTTCGTGAAGGTGAACACCGACGCGAATGCCGAAGACGAAGAAATGAAATACTTCTCCGTCAGAAAGGGCTATACCATATCATGCTATTATGAATTGCCTGAGATGTTTATCCCTTATGATGCACCCTTCTTGATTGCGCGGTAGTCGCTTTTTATTAGGATGATCTCTCACTTAAAATATCAAAGTAGTTAGTGTTCACCCAAGTGTAGCACCGTCTGAAATTCGTATCTTTTCGGGGTGCGCCATGTACACATGAGCACGAACGAATCGAGAGGAATGAGGCGGGTGAGGTCAGACCTCACAGCAAGATCACTTGGTTGTCTTTGACGTTCAGGCAGGAGAGTCCTGAGCTCAGAACACGCCCATCGAAAGATGAACAAGAATCACATAGAGATGTGATCGGCAAGTTGGCCTACCGATTGAAATTCTTGTCATCAGTGATGAACCCGTCAATGGCATCGAATAGAAATATGGATCTTGAATCACTCTAAATCAATTGTGAGAGATATTGATTTGAGTGGGAGCGCACTGTTGAATTAACATGTTTAATTGTCAGTGCAATTAATTATGAACACTGTCTAAGTGTTTCTTGCAAAATAGTTGTTGAATAATGGCTCGCGATTCCACTTTCCTTGTTAAAATTGAATAGCTGTTAAATATCTGGTTAAAACTTTACGACTGGCAACGTAATGTGAGGATTGTCCTCAAAAGTGCCGAGAAGGACTTTGTCCTATCACATGCTTTCCGTATCCTCCCGCTAATGCTATGGATCATGTGACTCTCGTCCTTCGATCCAAAAGCTAGAATTCTTTTATGGTCAAGTGGAATATGTTTGCTTCCATGAAACCCAAACTTCGAAAGTTGGGATAGTTATATGATATTCATGGAACTGAAAATTGTTTTCAGATACAAACAAAGCAATGTTTGTTTGCAAGTATTAGTAAAAGTGTTTACTATGCATTTGACTATTGGGAAAGGGATCCAGAAGAACGCCTGTCTTATAATGAAAGGTGAATAAAACAACAACTTAAAGAGAAAGGAAGTGCCCAAAGGGTGTTAGTATGACTTACACACCTAGGAAGTCCGGGGCTAACGCCACTCTTAAGTTGGGTGCTTCTTTTGCGAGTAGAAGAAATACTAAAAGTTAAACTATTAGAAGTATAAAGGCGGAAAGAAAGATGACTGGAATATCCAGCTCATGTATGAATGTCATACAAGTTTTTGATGTATAGTAGGCTGGTCAAAGATATAGTTCTTGGGAATTATGGTTAAACATGTTAATCACTAATTCTTGGGTATTGTGAGTTAATCACAAAGATACCCGCTCGATTGCATTCTGTTGCGAATCAATGTAAGAGCTACTATGGCCTAAAAAGACTAGCCAGAAATGAGGTTAAGGTATACACAGGAACATAGTAAATGTTAATATACCTTCCATCGGTGTATTGCCGTCTGTATTTATTTTCATAATTCATTTAGAGTTTTACAAACTCTAGCCCATTGCATAAGGTATCTTGCAAGAAGGTTGTTCATAAGAGAACTTTTTATGTTCGATGTTATGAATAACACAAGGGCCATACTTTCATTATGAATGAGATGTATGTTATGAATATTGATAATAATACAATACCTCTGGGTTTACTTTCATAATTCATTTTAGAGTTTCATACACTCTAGCCCATTGCACAATGTTTGTTGCAAAAGAGTTGTTCAAATAAACAACAATTGTTGTTAAGTATTATGAATAACATGAAGGGCCATGCTTCCATCCAAGATGGGATGTATGTTATGAATATTAATGGTAAAATGATACATCCATAACACTGACGCTAAATGTCGCAAGACTATGAGAATACCACACATGTGTGGCACTGCATTTGGTCACATTGGAGAAACCCGCATGGAAAAATTCCATTATGATGGATTTTGAAGTGGATTGATTTTGAATCATCTAACACATGCAACTTTCCTCCGAAAAGTGAAGTGACTGAAATACCGTTCACAGGCCATAAGGAACGAGCAACAAACTTATTGGTGATCATACATTTTGATGTGTGTAGTTCAATAAATGTTGTTGCAAGTAGTGGATTTATATATCTTCAGAAATGACTCAAGTAGATATATGTATATTTGCTTGATGAGACGTAAGTCTGGATCTTTTGAAATCATTCAAAAGGTTTTCAAAAATGAAGTAGAAGTTATTGTAACAAGGAAATTATGTTTCTACAATTTGATTGCAGAAAGGAATATTTGAGTTACAAGTTTAGCGAATGTCTGATGAGTTGTGAAAAGAGTTTCATAACTTACAACTCCCGGAACACCACTATGAGTGGATTGTCTATGAACATGTAATCAAACCATTTATGACATGGTAAGATCAAAGATGACATAAATAAATTTGCCATTATCACTTTTAAAGAGTAATGCTTTAGAGACTGCGGCTTTTACACTGAAAAGAGCTCCATCAGGTCTGTTGAAATGACAGCATGGTATGGTACGCCCAACCATGTTATATCTTTTCTTAACATTTGGAATATGGGGCTTGTGTAAAAGGTTACAAACCTATTCCAAATCAGACAAGTGCTACTTTGTAGGTTATACCAAAATGTTGGGTATTCCTCCCTCACTATACCGAGGCAAATAGTTTTGCCGCGAAACGGTGTGCTTTTAAAGAGAATGGTTCTTTCAAAAAGGTGAGTGGGAGAATAGTGCAACTCGACGAGATAAATAGTATCTTCGTCATCAGATGAAAGGAAAGAGACCTTGGAAGTAATTCCAGAGTTCCCTACTGCGACTGATACGGAAGTCTCTACAATAAAATGTATGAACTTCAGTCGAACTTGCAGCTGAACCACGTAGGCAAGGCTCGTGCAAACCTCTCAGGTGCGCAAACGAGATATTGTTGTTAGACAACATTATACCTACGATACACAAGGAAGCGTTGATGGGCCCTGACTCCGGAATTGGCTAAATGCCAATACAACCCGAGTTAGTTTCCATATAAATGATTCAAGATTAAAACCTTGATACACCTTTCGGAAGACTTAGAGTCTAACGAATATTTATGGAACTTAAAACTGATACGGATAAAAATGTTTTATCCATAAAGCTCGACTTGTTGAAATAACAAGTTCAAAAGTTGACTACGATGAGGTTGTTTTCATCGTAGCGATGCTTAAAGTCGGTTCAGGTTGAGCTAGCAATTAATACATATTTCAATCATGAGATATGAAACATGGATGACAATAGGATTTCCATCTGATGGAAATGAAACCAAGGACTTGCATGTGTTACATTCCAAGGCATTTTGTCTATCCAGAGGATGCTAGTAAGGGTGCAAACTTCAGAGTTCCAGCGATGGACAGAAGAGAGCAAAATGGAGTTTGAATCTTCGTGCTGTGATGAAATGGTCAAAGGGTTCTGACTTCATCAATGAGTAACGAAGATGCTTGTAATTCAATAAAGTAAGTGGGAGCATAATAATATTTCTGAAAACCTTGTGTGCTTGACACATTGTTAATTGGAAATAAATTTCTTGACACGAATTAGGACTTCATTTGAAAATAGTTTTTTGATGAAGTGCATAGGATAAATAGCCTCAATATTAGGCATAATGATCTATGGAGATAGATTTACCTAATAGGGCTAAGCAATGAATACATATTGACAAGGTGCTAAAACCTTTTAGCATTTAAAACCGCCAAGGAGTGATTCTTGCCAGAGTCACATGGAAGAGTTTTTTGGAAGACTCGGTGTCGCAAAACACTGATGAGCAAACTACATGATGCAGATTCCACACACTTTTGTGTTTGGATTAATCATGTATTCCATGGTATGTAAAACAACCAGATATGTTCGATACTCCCAAGGTGTTGCGAGTATGGATACTAAAGTGATCAAAGTACTGATCGTGGGACAACAGTGAAAGATGTCATTGAGTACTAGAGTAAGTACTGATGATATGTTTTCTTGCAAGCGGAGATCATGAAGAGTTCGTTGTAAAATGTTACATCGATATAGTCTTCATCTTTTCTCCGTGCGATTTTCGATTTAAGTTAAGGGTTTTGTGTAATACACAATATGGTGGCACGGTAGTTGGAAATTGTTCCCAACAGGATACTGTGGCGAATTCTATAACAAATGACTAAGTATGTTGACGCTTTAGAAGCGACAAAAGAAGATGTTGAATCATATAGTTCATTCATGAACTTAGTATGGTTCCAAGATGGCTTTTGTCAATGGGACACTACTGCAGGTAGTTGCTCCATAACTTAGTCTGAGGAATCCAGGTTCGACCTATGATTCAAATACATACAACGCCAAGTCCACACAAAATATGAATTTTGTGAAAGCATGAAAATGCGAGGATATGCAGAGATACACAAGGAGCTGAAATTGTCAGATCCGATGGACATCAGGTTATACCACATGTGAAGCATTTTTTACACCAGTATGCCATAGGTGTAAAGTGCATTAGCATTAACTAGATTATTGACTCTAGTGCAAGTGGGAGTCTGTAGGAGATATGCCCTAGAGGCAATAATAAATGATATTATTGATCTCCGAGTTCATAATTATGTTTATGTTCCATGCTATAACTGCAATGATTCTCGAGTCTGCAATATCCACGAGGCTCGGAGGAAGACTCATATGCACGTGTGGAATAATAAACAGTAAGAAGTATTCCTAGTCTGGCCTCTAAGACTAGCTCAAGTGTTGCATGATGGTTCTGTTTTCCTGATCATGGGCATGTCTATGCCAGCAATTTTGAGGGCACGATGTTAAGATAACATTTGTGTTGAATCGACCCGGATTGATGTTATGCTAAGAGATTCATTTGTCACAAGTTAATGGTACATAACACATAGATGGTTAACGTTTGGATGATTCCTTAGACCATGAGAGTATCGAGTTTCTTCATGCTTGCTTCATGAACTTTGGGGTTTGTTAAATGTCATCCGTAAATGGGTGGCTATTACGGCGGCTTACGGGTTCATGGAAAAGTGTGTCAAGTAACTTGATAGCTCAAGATTGGGATTTGCTCCTCCGACGATGGAGAGATATCTCTGGGCCCTCTCGGTGTTACGGTATCCATCATCGTCTGGCCAGACACTTTGTGATTTGATCACGGGGATGCCGGAACACGATAACGAGAAAAGAGAACAATACCGGTAACGAGGTAACTTGCATGGTGGACAAATTGTTTGTCCACGAGGATGCAATAAATCTCACCTCGGGTGTTTGTGACATATCGCGAAGCAACAGGAATAGCTCACTGCAACTGGAGGTTCACTCGAATATTTATTCGTGTGGGTATAGGGGTCAATATGGGTGTACACGGCTCCGATGTTGATCATTGATCGGAAGGGGTTCCGGGTCATGTCTATACTTCACCGAACCTATAGGGTCACACGCTTAAGGGTCATCTATCTGTGGAATACTAGACAGGGAGTCTGAGAGAAAATCACCGAAAAAGTTTCGGACACCGAAAAGTTTCGGACAGCGGAAAAGTTCCGCAGAAAGAGGTCATCAGATGAGTTTCGATGAAACTGAAAAGTTGTTTCAGGGGATACCATAAAGTCAAATTGGTTTCGGCACATGCCTGATAATTCTTGGAGGGTGCCAGAAGCTTTCTGGAATTTTCCGGGATAATAACCGGATATGCTCTGGAGCTGCCGGAACCACTTCAGATGCTTTTCGCAGATGAAAAATCACTAAACCGGAATTGTTTCGGAACGCGTTGAAAATAATTTTGGTGGGTACTGGAAATGTTCTAAGCCCACATAAATATTTTCAGTTCGAACAGACGCTGAAAAATGTCGTCGTGAATAGTGAAAGTGCTTTTTGGGATATTTTATGGTGAGTCACCTTTTGGGATATTTCCAAAAGGCTTCTAGAAGGGCTTGAGGGCCAAGCATGCTCCTCATGGGGGTCCCCCAAGGGGGTTGGCCGGCCACATGTGTGGGGCTCCATGGAGCTCCACTTCACTCCCCATTATGCCCTTCATGTGTGACATTTGCATGGGCATTTTGGGTTTTTGTGAGCCATCCCTACCCCTTGGCTTTCCTATAAATAGAGGAGGAGTGGGCAGCCCAAACCTCATCCCTTCTCACATACAAGTGCCATGCAATGATCTGGCTTCTCTCTCCCTCCCCGCGAAATAGTTTCGCAGAGCCGAAAGGCTGTCTGGGTTCCGGCAGGAACTAGTTCTGGACGGCGAAGCCCTGCCGGATAGATGACACCGTATGTGTGCAACTGTGTAGAGAGATCGTAGTTTCGGTCTTAGTTCGTGAGTGCCTCCCGAAGGGCTATCCGTGTGACCGTCCGAGTTTCGAAGGTCCTCCCGAAGGGCTGTCCGAGTGACTGTTCGAGTTTCGAAGGTCCTCCCGAAGGGCTGTCCGCGACACCGTCCGGGTGGGGCTGTTCGACCGCCTCCCGGAGGGCTGTCTGAGTAGCAGATGAGGGTATACATCCTCGCGGTTGGGAGGTTGTAAATCCTAGCTGCGGGGATCTGCACCGCCGATCGTCATCGACTCTACTTCCCGCTGCGCTACGAGTCGGTAACGAAAAAGATCAAACCATGTATGCAGTCTCCATAGTGGTCCTGGGCTGGTGCGTAGGTTGGAAAAGTTTTGTTTTCTGCTGCGTTACCCTACATTTCAAGCTTTTTAGTAGCCGCAGATGCTTCAAAATGACATAAATCAATCTGACTAATTAAAAACATAAATGGGTTTGCCCTTAGAAATATGTTGATTGCTCTACTATTCAAAAGTACAAAGTTTTAAGGGGGCCTGATTCTGCTCATATCATTTTTAAATTGCTCTAGATCTCTCTAATGAAACAAGATAAATGGGTTTTCCCTTAGGAATATGTTGATTGCTCTGCTATTCAGATGTACGAAGTAATAAGGGGGTCTGATTCTACTCATATAATTTCTAAATTGCTCTGGAAAACTTCATCTGTGCTCCAACACAAGATTTTCTTTTGGCTCATCCTACATAGTAGGCTCAACACAAGGAACCTACTTCACATGAAGACACACTCAAATGAGCTCTTACAAATATTCTATCTGTTCTGACCAAATTGAAGAAACTCTGCTTCACGTCTTTTGGGAATGCCCTTTTGCTACGCAATGCTAGCATTCTTTGGTTCCTCACAAAATAAGAGGATCTCCTTTTTTATGAGGTGCTTCTTACAATTGGTTTGATCTCCAAGGATATTGACATGGGTAAATGCAAAAAATTGACAAAATCCTTATAAACTTCCCTATTCATTTGCATAGATGGAAGCAAACCTCTTGGGCCCCCTCAAGATTGTAACATATAGATCAAAGCAAAGTAAAGCAGACTTCCTCGCCTCTTGGATTAACAACAATCTTTCATGGATTTTCTTTGAAATGCATTCTTATTTTGATCCAGAATAGTTGGACCTTGAAGTTAGAAGCCATACTTTCAAATCCACTTTAATTCTCTCATGTTAGCAAAAACTGGAATTGGATAGCCTGTCTATTTATTTTTGTAATTGTAATATTATATAGATATTTTTTAAATATAATTGAAAATATCGTAGATTTTTTTGTATGATCACATCTTTAAATAAACTTACATAACTATTTTCCTTTGATTCTATCCAAACCACACTTGTCTTGCATGACATGAAACTTATTTTATCATAATGCCCACACAAAAAGTGTCCACTATGCCTTGTCTAAATCGGATCGGTCGGACAAGCATGAGCGGGCTGTTAAGGCATTGAGAGGAACACCAAAAATGAGACAAAGTAATAATGGGTAGGAAAAAAGAAAAAAGGTGAAAATTACATTTTGAAAATTACCAAAAAAGAGAAACCTAAAAAAAAGGTTAAGCAATTAGTTTTACCTCTTGATTTATCTTTTCTGGACAATTAGTTCTCTTTTATTTTACAAGCTCGGTTGAGTAATAATTTCATTAGCAAGGGTCACAACATGGAGTAAAATTGAAGGACTCCTGTGGAGGAGTCTTTGGCATGGACCATCACATACATCAGCGTCGCGCTGCCAAAAGAACCCCCTTGTGTGAATAACATTATCTCCATGGTTTTGCATCAATTATGCTATAATGTAATGACAATAATTAATTATATGGTATTTGATCCATTTCTGCAACAAACTGATACTTTATTTGATGGGTTACCTGATATGTTTAGCAATACTTTGGAATCAACAACAAATAGTCCATTTATGACCATAACATGTATTTAACCACAAAAATATAGGATGATATGATCCTCTAAAAACATTGAATTCGACATAATTTTAATCATTTTGCGGCACATTGCAAACAACATAGGTAATAACCTCCTCCCACTTTATTAGGAAAATAGCTTATGTAATAACATTTCTTGAAACTAGCTAGCAACACAAAATATATATGTGGAACAACAAACCACATGCGAGAGCCTATTTTATATTTCCTAGCTTATTTATCGAAGGAGAAAAAAACCACATATCAAGGCTTCATGGAGGATGCGGTTCCATTGGCCATCACGCCACCGAGCCCACAACAATAGATGTCCCTAGGGCAGCAAACTGGGTTGTATCCCATAAGCCTGCCAGCTGCCTGTGCTATCGGTGCTGCAATCATCATGAGCAAGAAGACTTGCGCAATGAGAAAAACAACAAAGACTTGGAGAATGCTATTATTTGCCATCGCCTAAATTCACAAAGAGCGGTAGAATGCACTATGCAATACTGCGTTCAGTTGTATGTTTGTGTTTGGTCCAAGCAAATACTCCCTTTATATAGATACCATGACATGAAGCTTGTGCTTATCCTAATAAATTATATTAAAACAGACTATACGAATATTGAGGATTTAATTGGTAGTAAAGAGAATAGGAAAGTTAATATATTTAGCAAATAGTAAATGCCTCCTAAAAATATATGAAAGTTAATGGGACAATGAACCTAGACATGTTGACTGCATTTTTGGACCACTAAATATGCTATAAAAATGATTCTACAAGATATGATAATAATGGGCTGAATTAACCAAGCAAAATCTCTTATTTTAGGGATTATTTTAGGAGAGAAAATAATAAATGTATAAAAATGAAATTAAGACCAGATAAAGCTACATACTAGTAATACATGCCTCCTGGATATACATACTATATACATGATAAATTCACAAATAGTCAACATATCTTGTGGATATACGTTTCGTAATAGATATATAGCACGATATAACTTTTGGATCTTGGCAGGCCATGGAGATATGCATTGAGATCTACAGTTAATACATAAATATATGGTAAAGATATGTATATCGTATTCAGATTTAGTACACAATACGTGGGGAGGGGGTAACTCTACGCTCAAGGTTGATCCTCTAATTACTTTCTCTTATCAATCACTAGACAATTCCTCACATGATTGTCTGGTTCAAAGTACATCACTGCATATTATGCTTTATGTACTCTTTAAAAATTAGCCAAGTAGGTGCTATCTTGTAACTTTGGAATTTGATCCTAGCATCAAATTTCTGATACGTCTCAAATGTATCTATAATTTGTTATTGTTTCATGCTATATTTATAGAGCCTTTCTTCGGTACACCTCCCTCACAAACCGTATAAGAGAACTATTATCATTTGACCATAAGGTATACCCACCTCCATATGTGGCATGTACAAGCTAAACGTAGACATGCACAGCCGATCCGCCAGCCCGTCACACCCCTCCATCCCGGGCCTGGACCTTTTTCTTCATTTTAACCATAAAAAATAGGTGCTAAAAACACTTCTCGCTACTTCCACCTTAGAGCTACTACGAGGAGAAGGAAAACCCCATAAAATCCATGCAGAATGCCAAACGTGACATGATCAGTAATAGAATTGAGCTTGAGGACATGGCAATAATGTTCTACAAAAGTCTCTACACTTTGGAAGGTGTGACCAACATGCATGACGTGTTGGATGCAGTGCCACCTAAGGTGACAACATCTATGAACACATCTCTAAATGTCGCATACACCACTGGTGAGGTAAAAGCAGCCCTATTTCAAATGTTTCCTATGAAAGCTCAGGTGTCGGACGGCTACCCGCTGCATGATACATCTCTGTCGTATCTATAATTTTTGATTGTTCCATGCCAATATTCTACAACTTTTACATACTTTTGGCAACTTTTTATACTATTTTTGGGACTAACATATTGATCCAGTGCCCAGTGCAAGTTCCTGTTTGTTGCATGTTTTTTGTTTCGCAGAAAATCCATATCAAACGGAGTCCAAACGGGATAAAAACTTACGGAGATTTTTTTTGGAATATATGTGAATTTCGGGAAGTGGAATCAACGCGAGACGATGCCCGAGGGGCCCACGAGGGTGAGGGGCGCGCCCTGGGCCCTCATGGCCACTCCGTAAGGCGGTTTGTGCCCTTCTTTCGCCGCAAGAAAGCCAATATCCGGATAAAAATCGCGTCCTAATTTCAACCCAATCGGAGTTACGGATCTTCAGAAATATAAGAAACGGTGAAAGGCCAGAATCTGGGAGCGCAGAAACAGAGAGAGACAGAGAGACAGATCCAATCTCGGAGGGGCTCTCGCCCCTCCCATGCCATGGAGGCCATGGACCAGAGGGGAAACCCTTCTCCCATCTAGGGGGAAGGTCAAGGAAGAAGAAGAAGGAGGGGGGCTCCCTCCCCCTCTCTCCCGGTGGCGCCGGAGCGCCGCCGGGGCCATCAACGTCACCGCAATCTACACCAACACCTCCGTCATCTTCACCAACATCTTCATCACCTTCCCCCATCTATCTACAGCGGTCCACTCTCCCGCAACCCGCTGTACCATCTACTTGAACATGGTTCTTTATGCTTCATCTTATTATCCAATGATGTGTTGCCATCCTATGATGTCTGAGTAGATTTTTGTTGTCCTATCGGTAATTGGTGAATTGCTATGATTGGTTTAATTTGCTTGCGGTTATGTTGCTGTCCTTTGGTGCCCATCATATGAGCGCGCGCGTGGATCACACCATAGGGTTAGTTGTATGTTGATAGGACTATGTATTGGAGGGCAAGAGTGACAGAAGCTTCAACCTAGCATAGAAATTGATGCATACGGGATTGAAGGGGGCCAATATATCTTAATGCTATGGTTGGGTTATATCTTAATGAACGTTAGTAGTTGCAGATGCTTGCTAATAGTTCCAATCATAAGTGCATAGAATTCCAAGTCAGGGATGACATGCCAGCAGTGGCCTCTCCCACATAAAACTTGCTATCGGTCTAGTAAAGTAGTCAATTGCTTAGGGACAATTTCGCAACTCCTACCACCACTTTTCCACACTCGCTATACTAACTTTATTGCTTTTTTACCTAAACAATCCCTAGTTTTATTTACGTGCTCTTTATTATCTTGCAAACCTATCCAACAACACCTACGCGCTCTTCTGGATCTGACACTCCGTCATCCGCGCCATGACGCTCTCCAGCTTCACCCGCTTCCCGTTTGCCATGGAATTGGTAATGCCGAGCTTGCCCAGTCGGTTCAGCCTTCAGTGTTTGCACATTCTACTTGTGTTTGTCAGAGGTAGAAATGCTGAAATGCTATATTGATTTTATCGTGGAGAGGCAGGAGATCAACAGGGCTCGGGAGGAGCTGTCGTTCGAGCTCGGGAGGGCGCCGACAGACGAGGAGACGATGAAGAAAGTGGGTCTGTTGCCCGCGAGGTACCGCGATGTGGTGCGGATGACGAGGCCGACCTACTCGCTCCACTCGTGGAACCGTGTCACGCAGGAGGAGCTCATCAAAGAGGTCACCGACGTCGACGCCATCGGGGTCGACACCCACAAGCACAACCGCCTCCTCCGCCTCGCCATTGATGACCTCGTAAGCACAAACAACAACATCAAAATATTCATGTGTTCGGTTTCTTCCAGATACAGAGGCCGGGGGTACATCCTCCTTTTCTAAAAAAATGTGTTTGGTTTCTTGATCGATGTGCTCGAGCTCGCATGGTTGACAATGTTGATCATGTGATGGGTGATGCAACTGGATTCTCTGAAGCCCAAGGAGAGCGTGGTGATCAGGCAGAGGTTCGGGCTGGACGGCAGGGGGAGGCGCACACTGAGCAAGATCGCCGACAACCTAAGGATCTCGAGAGAGATGGTGCGCAAGTACGAGCTCAAGGCGCTCATGAAGCTCAAGCACCCCACCCGGGTCGACTACCTACGAAGATACATGTGAAATCATCCGTATCTCGGTCACGCACATACATACCAGTTCTCTAATTTGATTATGCTGCATATACATTGCAAGATGGCATATACTCATCATTGATTCCGTATTTCGGTCATGTATATAAGTCTGTATATACGAGTGAAGTTGTATATATAATATTGATTTAGCCCTCGGGCTGATGTAATTCATAGCACGCAGAAAATAAAATGGTCTCTGGTTTATTAGAAGAATATATAATGCATTAGCTATTTGAAGGATGTGCTGAGTTTAAAGTTTAGAATACGACTTGAATACACCTCCTCAGCTTATAAAACCATTTTCAATGAATCTATGCAAAACCAGTTGATGCAGCCTCCTCTCAATATCACTTCATGCCTTGATTTCCCTGTCGTCCACTATGCATACAACACTGTCATGATCCTTCATGCATGGGAAAGACAATGGCAGCACATAAAGAACCCACTCCTAAATTTTGCATCCTACACTGGTTTGAAAGTGAACTCTAAAGTCTATTATGGTGCTAATTAAATGACTTTAGTCCTTTTCGCAAAAAAGAGTCTTTAATCCGCAAAAAACTTGATGCCGTTGATCACGGAATGCAAACCCTTGCTCAATCTTTTGGAGGTATGTTGGGCACCTTCCCTTTTACCTGTCTAGGACTTCCCCACTCAACATTGTAAAGCCAAAGACTTAAGAATTTGTCCCTGTCCCGCTTGCCTAATTTCACCACATAAAGACTTACTGGATGATCAACCTTCTTATCATCTGGGGTGAAATTACAGCTTGTGAAATCAATGTTATGCAGTTTACCTTTTTTCTACATGTGCACTCTGTCGCTACCACTTTTAGTTTCTTAGAAGATTAATAAATACTTAAGGCACTGCTTTTGAAGGTCAAGGTGGTCTTGCAATTCCTGACATTGCACTTCATAGCAAAACTCTTGTGATCAAGCACCTTTACACATTCTTTAATAGATATGTGAGCTGCCTTGGGTCAACCACATTTGGGAATCATATTACGTTGATGCCCCCCTGAGATCATTCTAGTGAAAATCTCCGATTAACCCTATTCATATATGGCCACTTGCACAATTGGACAGGGTAACACATTCTACCTCTAGGAATATTCATGGAAAAATCACTCCTTCAAAGATAAACACCCTAGACTTTACCCCTTATCCGGCAGAAGCAACATTACTCTCTAGAATTCATGTCATCACCCAATCACGAAGATCACTTAATTTGCCACTCCCAGTTCAAGATTTTATCAGTTGTAGATGCTTCAAAATGACAGAGACCAGTCTCATCAATTGAAGACATAAATGGGCTTACCCTTAGAAATATATTGGTTGCTCTGCTATTCAAATGTTCAAGGTTTTAAGGGAGCCTGGTTCTGCTCATATGATTTTTAAATTGCTCTGGATATCTCTAGTGAACAAGGTAAATGGGTTTGCCCTTAGGAATATGTTGCTTGCTCTACTATTCATATGTACAAAGTTATAAGGGGGCCTAATTCTGCTCATATAATTTTAAATTGCTCTGGAAATCTTCATCTCTGCTGGGACACAAGATTTTCTTTTGGCTCATGCTGCATAGTACGCTCAACACAAGGAACCTATTTCACATGAAGAACATTCAAATGAGCTCTTACAACCATTCTATGTGTTCTGGTAGAAAGCTATCGCTATGTTTTCCCCTCTCCTACTACTATAGAGGCGAAACTGGAGGTGAACCGTCTGCCACCATCCTCCGCCAATGATATATTAGTGGTTTCACCATTGCCAATATGCTTGATCACTCCTTGCTTCAACGTGTCATGTCCTTCGACTTCGATTATTGCTTTCCATATTTGTGATGGATGGTTGCCAAGTGCGACCACTAGGAAATCAGCCTCTGGGAAATAAACCAACTTCAGAATTCTGGCGCTCAAAAAATTCGAGTTCTCCGTGCATGCCTTGCCAATAAAGCTAGATAAAAAATCTTGAAATCTCAAATCCTCAACCTCGCATGTATTCTGGCATGAGTAGTGTCCCATGTTACCCAATATGGTTTACGTTGGCCTCTTTTGCTTCCCCGCTAGAATGTGTTTATATCATGAAAGGTAAATGCTGACATAGACCCCTTGGGAGCTTAAAACATGACAAAGAATAAACTTGCACTATGAATTTTAATAAGACCTCCTTACCAACTGTTGATAATAACTTCTCCATTGACCCTTGAATCTTGCTCCATTGCCTGTCTTTCAAACATTTGAAGGCCCCATTCTTTGAGATCCAAACATCCGACGGCATCCCAGATATTTCTCATTCAATTATTCATATGGGACACTCAATATTTGTTTAACTCCGTACTTACCACTTTAGGGCAACCTTTACTAAATAAGATTGAGGATTTGTCCTTATTTATTCTCTGTAGCGATGCTCTTGCATAGGTTTCCAAAAGAAGAGAAACCTCTTTCACCCCCTCTGTAGATGCTTTAAAAAAATAGGTTATCATCTACAAATAACAAATGGTCCACAGACGGAGCCGATGTGGCAGTGGCGATGCCAGGAATCCAATCGTGTGTAATCAATTGAATGTTGTGTGGTCAGATGTATGTATTTATAAGATTTTTTTGGCATGAATTCTACTTGATGTATGTAGTTTCTGAAAAAAGTCGTGTAGTCAATTGACTACCCAGCTCAAGTGTGGCTTCGCCACTGCGATGTGGCCACTTGGATACCACCAAGACTAGATGACTGAACTCTGGATTTTAAAAGGCACGAAAGGCCCTCTGTTGCCAGCAAAAACATGTAGGATGAAATAGGATCTCTGTGACGGATGTCTCGTGAGGGTTTAAATTCATCAAGCTTATAACCAATAAAAAGAACCGAGAAAGATATTGAAGTTACCATCTTCATAACTATGTTGACCCACCATTCTGTGAATTCCAGCTTTAATATGATGGCTCGCAGATAATTCATTCAACCCTGTCATATATCTTCATCGTGTCCAGCTTCAAAGCACAGTGCCTATTTTTTAACCTTTGTTCCTCTTCATAAAATGTAAACATTCGTATGCAACAATAATATTATCGTGATCAAGCGGTCGGCAACAAAGGCTGGCTGCTCGTCAAAAATAATCTCAAGCAATACCCTCTTGAGAAGATTAGCACATACATTCGATGCCAACTTATATAACACATTAGAGAGGTTTATTTGGCCGGAACTGTGACAGGACCATGTTTTTTTTTTTACCTTTGGATGAGGACAAATGCACACAGCCGAGTGTGGTGCGTGATGGGTTTTTTTTCTGAGACAATTGTTTTTAGTAATACTCCGTACGTGATTGGTGTGCCGCATGGTGAAACAGAGAAATGGGCCCTTCTTCGGCGGACAGATATGGGCCGGGCTTAAGCAGAGGTGAAACCCGGCTTGCGGAGGAACATAGAAACCGAAACGCCCTCCCGGCCTTCCCCCCAACCCCAGCCATTTGTCCCCTTCCCCCGATCCACTTCCGCAGCGGCGAAACCCTCGAGCCGTCGGAGCCGTCGGAGTCGGCGATCGGCGGCGGAGGAGCTCTTCGGCGGCGGCGGCGGCGGCGGGGACGCGGGCCAGCGGCGCGGGGGGCGGGCGTCGTCGACAGGATGGGGTCGGGGGTCGGCGACAGGATGGCCACGCGATGCCGTACGTTTGCTCGGGAGGCCGTTCGCCGCTTGGGAGCCTGGGCGAAGCCCGATCCGTCCAAGCCTCGGGTCCCCTTCAGCACGAGGATGGAGTGGTTCAACAAGGTTAGATCCCGCGACGCCCCCTGTTCTTCACTAGGGCGCTGCATTGCTTCGAGATGGAAATCGTACGTCTCTTGTGCGTGAATTCGAGAAGGAATACCCTAGGTGCAGGTCGCCTAGTTTTCACCAGTAGGATAGGGTTGTGGATTCGAGAAGGAGGTGCAGGTCGCGTAGTTTGTTTTCATGAGCGGCTCGCAGTGAACGCACTAGTCATTTCGCCCCCAACTAGTTCCCCGTGATGAGGCTGTTGGTTCTGGACTTCTGGTCCATGTTAATTTGGTTGATTTCAATCTATTTTGTCACGTAATATGTGCATTTGATCTGTTAATGCGTAGTTTTCATCAGTAGGGTAGGGTCGTAAATTCCAGAATACCATGGGGCAGAATTTTAACAGCAACTAGTCATTTCGCCCAAAGGAATTCTCGAGGTCAAACCCTAGATGGAGGAAATGCCCTGGTGGCAAGGCCATTGGTTCTTATCCACGTTAATTTGGTCGATTCCTGTATATTTTCTCACTTGATCCTGCATGATTTATGATCTGTTGATGCAGATAAATGAGTGTGTTCAATGAATGCACTGTTTTTGTTTGTGTTGATGTAAAATAATCTGCATGTTTGCGTGATATGAATGTTCTCTTTTTTTTCTTGTGGGAATTGTTTGCAGATCTTGGGATCTGATACTGCACCAAATGAAATTTTCTTTCTAATGCATATGCAGATGCCGTGCATGCACAGATGACAGATGTTTGGTTGTTAAATAAGACTACCCTGTTAAACCAATGTAAAGATCTGCATATTTACTCTTATCTCAATGCCATTCATGTATTATATATAATGTTGAACATGCTAGCTTGCCGGTAAATTGTTAACATGTTGACTCTGGCAAACGATTTGCTAAACCCGCAAAGTTTTTTTTACCTTCGATGTCAGTTAACAGTTTGTTATCTGTGTGTCTTTATCCATGTTAAATTGGTTGATTCCAACATATGTTGTCACATAATCTAGGCATTTGTGATCTGTTAATGCAGAGATATCAGTATGCTGAACTAATGCCATGTATATGTCTGTTAACGGGTAGCTATCTATCCCTACGCGTCAGGTAGAGATTGACGACAGACAAAATACGTTTGCGGTAACAGACGCGACGCCCCCTGTTCTTCAGTAGGGTAGGGGCGCTGCATTGCTTCGAGATGGAAATAGTACGTCTTGTCTGCGTGAATTCTAGAAGGAGGTGTAGGTCGCGTTGTTTTCATCAGTAGGGTAGGGTCCTGAATTCGAGAATACCATGGGGCAGAATTTTAACAGCAACTAGTCATTTCGCCCAAAGTAATTATCGAGGTCAAACCCTAGACGGAGGAAATGCCCTGGTGGCAAGGCCGTTGGTTCTTATCCACGTTAATTTGGTCCATTCCAGTATATTTTCTCACTTGATCCTGCATGATTTATGATCTGTTGATGCAGATAATATGAGTATGTTCAATGAATGCATTGTTTTTGTTTGTGTTGATGTAATATTGCAATGGATTGGTTATTAAATATGACTATCCTGTTAAAATAATGTAACTACCTGCAGTACTTCATCCCCATCGCATGCATGTAAATTTATTGGTTGTTAAATGTGACTGCCCTGTCAAACTAAAGTACTAACTGTAGTACTCCATCTCCATGTCATGCGTGTGTATGTAACTATATATTGGTTGTCATGTCATGTCATACACTGTTAAACTGAAGTAATTAACTACTCCCTCAGTTCCATATTCTCATTGTGGTTTTAGTTCAAATTTGAACTAAAACCACAACAAGAATTATGGAACGGAGGGAGTATCTGCAGATTTACTCTATCTCCATGACACGCATGTATATGTATACTGTTGAATAGGCTAGCTTGCTGGTAAAGTGTTTACAGAAATGCCGGATGTGATTTTGTCCTTGGTTAGGCATTTGTGAAGTGTTAATGCAGAGAAAAGTATGGTGAATGAATGAATGAATGAAGTGGACTGAACCCGCTAAAAAACTGGCATTATACTATGCTAGTAGAAGATCACTAGATTATCTGTTCTTGTTCATTTCAAAATTTTCATTTTTGCTTGCTTGTTAGGAAGTCGAGCGGCAAATACTTTTTTTCCTTTTCCTTTTGGGAAATTGAAGTGATTAACCTCTCATTTTTTATGTCGAGTTATTATTGTTCAGCTGTTCATAGTTAGTTCTCTTTGGTACTGGAATGAAGGGATTAGAAGCTCTTCATTTTGTGTGCTAGCCCAAGCTGTGACGTTCACTTTTACAAACTACCAGTCGTCTATCATGTCACTTTTACAAATTATCTTGAATCCACCTTCCTGCAGCAGAGATAGTTAGTTAACAGATCACAAATGCCTTGGCTAATCAACAAGAAAACAACAATTGCTTGTGTTGCATATTGTAATCACATGTTGTAGTCTAGCATCAATCTGGTTCTTTCCCAGCAACAATGAAATTAACAAATGTTTACTTGGCAGCGGTCACATGCAGTGCAGCCTAAGCCCCTTAAGCTTTTTCCCCTTTGATGACCGAAGCTAGAAGTTTTGTTATACTGCTATACTCTACTAAGTAATATACGAAGCATGCATCATGACTCTACTAATTTTGCACGATCTTAGTTTTCTAGGAGTTGATGTTTTATGTTTACATGTCTCTGACTCCCTATGTATTCCAACTTGTGAACAAAGAAAAGTGTGTGTTGATATTTTTGCTGTGTAACTTTCAGGAATGGGATAGGCACCTTACTGAGGGGGAAAAGTCAGTCCACAATTTCAAGCGGACCATGAAGATTGCGGGGCCTACTTTCACTGCAGCAGCAGCACTTCACATCTTTTACAAAGAGATGATGAGAGTTCAAGGACCTGATGGTGCTCCCGCAGATCCCGACACAAGCTACGAGCGTGCCAGGCGTGCCGTATTCCTCTTTCTGCACAAGGTTGACCCGGGGAGTTTCCCTTCACCTGGGGACCCCGCATTGAGGCTGGCGCAACTCTGGAGAACTTACTACGAGGAGCTCTTCGGAAAGCCAGCAGAAGATGAAGCCGAGAACAAGGAGGAGTCTTTGGAGACTGCGAGGATTACAGCAGAAGCTCAGGCTTTGATCTCCCAGACGCTTGGCAAGCTACAGGCAGAGGAAGCATGCAAGACTGAAGCCGATGCTGTCCTGTTTCTGGTTACAAAGCACAGAGAGGCATGGATCCGAGAAGGGGCCCTAGAATCACTGCTTGATCACCAGATGCACAGGGTCGCTGCTGCACTGCCCGGAGCTTCTTGCGATCTTTCCTTGCTGACAGAGCAGCGCGCCTCACGTGTTCGAGCGGCAGCCTTGTCATCATTGAGGAGGCAGTTGCAGCAGAGGATGACTGCCAGGGCTACTGAAGGACCACCAGACCACTCGTCCGACATACTTACCTTGATCACTGCTCGCAAAATGGTTGGCGAGGCACAGAGCATGGTTGATGCAGTCCGTGCCAGGTGGGCATCTGAAGCAACAAGGGAATCCAAGCCTGGGGATGGTATCGAAGGGATCCAAGCCCGGTCCACGGAAGTACCACAGCATGTGGCTGATATACTCCAGGGTGCTGCTGAAGCCCATGCCAAGAGGGCATCTGAAGCAGCAAGGAGATCCAAGCATGGGGATGGTACCGCAGGGAGTGCTTAGTTTTTCACTGTGGCTGGAGATAGATAGGAATTTTGACTGGGAGGGCTCTTGTCGATATGGTGGGCCTTGGTGGATACATAGAGTTTTGAGAGTTCTTGTATCTTCTTGTTCCTTGGGCTGAGGGTGGCTACAGGTTCCGATAAGAGGTGTGTGTATACCTAGAATGTGGGTAGTGGTCGTAACTGGTTGTTTTGAGAGTGTAGGAGGCTCACCTGATTTGCTTTCGGATGTTTTTGATTGGAAGCCATGACTGGTGGGATGTTCTGTTGCAAAGTAACATCAAAACGATACACGGCAATACTGCATTTTGTTGAGGCAGTGGCACATTTGGAATGGATACGTGGTACTGGTTTATTTGTTGGTATACGCATGAGAAAGTACCTTTTTATGTGCACCTGTGCTTGATATTTGTCCCTTGCCTTGCATCTTTTTTATGTTCATCATATTGCTTGTTACATGGAAACTTGTAACGTCGTTTATGTTTGGAACTGGCAAGTTTGTTGCCAGCCAATATCTCAAAGTGCTCAGGCATCCTCATTGCCTGCTTGCTTTCAATTGCATTTGATTGTCGGTGCGTCTGAGAACAAGTGTAAGATTGTTCTGCTATTGCTATTTGGCATGTGAGGCTACAATAATGCCGTAATCGTGCGGTGAACATAGGCCTTCAGGTTTCGTTTGTTGGAAATGGAACTATGAATTTTCCCCCCTGCATGCATTCTTTGTTACTCACCATTCAAGTAAGATTTATACTAGCTAGGACTCTCTCTGTCCCGAAAATTGTCTTACATTTTGGAACGGAGCAAGCATAATTTAGCTAATTTAATGATAAGTTATCTTTATTGTAAACTCTCCATTTAGTTTCCTGGCCACATATACATATTATATAGTGAGCCTTCACCGTGCGAGCCGCTCGACTACTCGATCCCTAGCCGCATTTTTGCTCCTGCGGCGGCGAGCCTCCGTCTCCGTCGAAGTCAAGGACCGACCGATGACATCGCGGAGGAGCTTGACATCCGAGTCAGTTGGCCGCAACTGTTTGGGGGCGGATCTTCCCGACCCGCAACCGGATCGGCTTGATCCGGCCTACGTCGCCCTTTGCCTCACACAACAAGTGGCCTGCGCCTCCGACTCGGGGAGCCTCGGCTGCGGGGCTCGGCGGTGTGGGCATGAGTACCCAACATCGCCCGGGACCGGGAGGAGTAGCGGCTGGATGTGCTGGGCGGCCGTCCAATCTCAACCGTTGAGCCAGGAGTGACTGCTCCGAGCGAGCACAGCCTTCCGATCGAATTGTAGTTGTTGCCGGATGATGAACAGGTAACTGAAGAAATGAACAGCGCGACAGTTCAGAGATAGACATGGTCCGACCGTGTCCTCTGGCAATCTCCGGCGCAAGAAGAGCCTGAGCGGCATGTTCCAGGTAAAGGGGATCCCGCGGCTGGTCCACTGCTCGTGGTGCATGCTCGCTTCGGACGCCGTCGAGGGTCGGAGGGTGGCCGAGCCCGGAACCTGAACCTGTCGAAACTGAATCATCCCAAACCAGTGCGGCGCAAGATTCAGAAAAGCAGCCGGAAGCGAGAGAGGTGGAAGCTGGGGCCCACAGGTCAGCCGGAATACCTGTTCCCTCTTCCAAAGAAGTACGTAGTATATGCTGGAATACCTGTTTCCTTCATGCCATAGCCGTGGCCGCCGATGCCATCTTTTTCTCGATAAAAGGCGCTTTTATTATCTCAAAATGTAGTATCAAAGTGATACAAAGCATTAAGAGTATCACCCGGCCTCTGCATAGCCGCCGATGCCATGCCCGTTGGGTTCTCCGGCGCACGTTTCGAGCTCCTACACCGTCGAGGGTGGCGGAGCTGGAACCTGAACCTGACGAAACTGAATCGTCCTTGTTCCTCTCCTTCTCTTTGCTGTAATATAGTCTGTCCGCCCGTAAGCAAACTATATCGATCTGAGTACAAGAAGAGATTGGTTCTTGGCGTTCCTGTCGACGGTTGGATTGCTACAGTACAGGCTGGGCGTACACACCTCAGGTCTTCCTTTTTTGTTTTTTTGTTTTTATTATAATCAGGGGCCATCCCCCGGTTCTATTTCAATCAGAATGAAACCAACGATCGAGTGCCACAGGAAACATCCACCTCAAGTGCAAGCAAAACTGGAAAGAAACGAAAACCTTCATAGGAGTAAAATTTTCAGTTTACCCCTCTAATGACGCCCCGTTACGTCCGACAGAGTCAGGTGTAACCGAAGCCGTCACTTCAGAGTTGCGCCAGGATCAGTTAAGGAGAACAGTATCATGTACAAGACGGGCAGCTGCCATGAGTAGGCAAGCTTTTATTACATTGACACCTCAAGTGTCGACTAAGCCTAAGCGACCATGACGATAGATCGTCATCCACTTCTAGTTACGTGCCTTCTAGACCAACCATGGAGGGCATCTACTCTTCATAGCCTTGATTGTCGACTTCCTCATAAACATACTCCACTTCAGAATAACCGAAGCATTAAGATGACCAGATTCATCATAAGTACCATTCTCTATCACCTCAGAGTTCTCATAACTCTCTTGTTCTGAAAAACAAGATAAGTGCAGCTGAGTACGTATAAAATACGTACTCCGCAAGTCGCCGGGAAAAGTGGATGCAAGAGTCTTTAAAGAGGAATAACTTTACCGGCCACAGCTACTACCACCGAGCCATTAGCTCAAAATACTTTGTAGGTAAAAATATTTTCCCTTAACCCATTTTGTTGAAAACCAAATTTTATTTATAAAATCTACTGGCGACAGAGCGACATGGGACCTTACATCCTGTGTCAGAGGAAAACCCACACGACGCACTTCCAAACCCGGAAGCTGGGAGTGATATCACATTTACTCTGATCAGAGGTGTACTGCTTTACCCATAGCATCACTTGGTCCAAGTCATCCATGCGCTACCCGTGCACATGACTAGACCAAGGAACCAGAACCTTTAACCAGCCCGTACACTACCTCTGCTTTTCCACCTTGCCTTACTAAAGGCCCGCGGGTCGAGACCCCTGACCGGCGGTCCCACCCTAGGGTGACTGTACCTACCCGGCTACAGCCACCTTCTCACCCATGCAGAGGCAGCTACTTGGCATGGGTAGTTGGTTCAGCCCGTCCCATTCCAGGTCTATGGTCAGTACGGTTTGCGCTGCTTTTGAAGTAAGCGCCAGTTGGTTGTGTCCTAATGTGATACCCTATGTATAGGAGCCCGCCATCCAAGCCGACCCTCCCTGGGTTGCTTTCACCAACATGAGCTCCCCTACCCACCAAATATTTATTTATATTGTAACCCTACCCGGGTCACAACTACTTAATACATATGCTTCACCTGATCTGGTCCAATTGCCAAATCAGTGGATCCACCTGATCCAAATTTCATTTTATTTATGAAAAATATTTATTATAAAATCTTATGCAAAATTTTGGAAATGACCCATAGCCCGGAAAACATTTATCAAAACATGGTCAAGGAGATGACGACTTGCCGGATAGTGCTTCGACCAACTCGGAACCACCGGGCGTGGCTCCTACGGATCCGAGATCGGCTCCTGATAATTATTTCACAACCATGTTTATATTTCCTAATTTAAAATCTAAAGATCCAGCAACACGGCCATGTTGGGCAAGCCATAATTAATTAACTAGATTGTGATACGTCCTAGTGTTTCATTGAGAGATAAAATGCATCAAACCATCCAAATCAGAGTAGCATGCACGTATGCCATCCAGTCTAGAGAGTAAAAAAAATGATAAGTAAAAAGGAAACAGTAGCCTAGTACTGCACTACTAGTACTTTACTCGTTGAACCCAGCTCGTTCCTCTCCTCGTCTTCTCTGCTATCCCAAGAACAGAACCAGCCACCCACCTCTCTCTCTCTCTCCCCAAGAACAGAGCATGGCCGCCGCCGCCTCGATCTGCCCCGTCCGGGCATCTCCGGCGACACGGTGGACACCTACAGATTCTCCTCGTCTCCCTCTACCATTTCCCCCTATTTATTTTATCCGCCGCCGCCAAAAACGTCGCCACCACTCAATCCTAGCGCCGCCTGATTCAGGTCCGGTGGGCTTGCCACCGGCTGCAGCGGCAACGACGTCTCCATGCCTACATCTGAAAGATCGTGGATGTCGCCTAGAGGGGGGGGGGTGAATAGGCGCTTTAAAATAATTACGGTTTAGGCTTGAACAAATGCGGAATAAACCTAGCGATTAATTTGACAAGCACAAAACCTACAACAACTAGGCTCACCTAAGTGCACCAACAACTTATGCTAAGCAAGATAAACAACTAAGTGATAGCAAGATGTATGACAAGAAACAATATGGCTATCACAAAGTAAAGTGCATAAGTAAAGGGTTCGGGTAAGAGATAACCCAGACACGCGGAGACGACGATGTATCCCGAAGTTCACACCCTTGCGGATGCTAATCTCCGTTTGGAGCGGTGTGGAGGCACAATGCTCCCCAAGAAGCCACTAGGGCCATCGTAATCTCCTCACGCCCTCGCACAATGCAAGATGCCGTGATTCCATTAAGGGACCCTTGAGGGCGGTCATCGAACCCGTACAAATGGCAACCCTTGGGGGCGGTCACCGAACCCGTACACTTTGGCAACCCTTGGGGGCGGTCACCGGTACCCGTCAAATTGCTCGGGGCGATCTCCACAACCTAATTGGAGACCCCGACGCTTGCCCGGAGCTTTACACCACAATGATTGAGCTCCGAACACCACCAACCGTCTAGGGCGCCCAAGCACCCAAGAGGAACAAGCTCAAGGGCACCAAGCACCCAAGAGTAATAAGCTTCTCAACTTGTAACTTCCACGTATCACCGTGGAGAACTCAAACCGATGCACCAAATGCAATGGCAAGGGCACACGGAGTGCCCAAGTCCTTCTCTCTCAAATCCCACCGAAGGAACTAATGCTAGGGAGGAAAAAGAGAGGAAGAACAAGAAGGAGAACACCAAGAACTCCAAGATCTAGATCCAAGGGGTTCCCCTCACAAAGAGGAGAAAGTGATTGGTGGAAATGTGGATCTAGATCTCCTCTCTCTTTTCCCTCAAAAACTAGCAAGAATCCATGGAGGGATTGAGAGTTAGCAAGCTCGAAGAAGGTCAACAATGGGGGAAGAACACGAGCTCAAAAGATAAGGTTCACTGGGGAAGAAGACCTCCTTATATAGTGGGGGGAACAATCCAACCGTTACCCCCACTTCAGCCCCGCAGAGAGCGGTACTACCGCTTGGCCAGCGGTACTACCGCTTGCCCCTATAAGCGGTACTACCGCTCCCCCTCGCGGTACTGCCGCTGGGCCCAGAGCGGTACTACCGCGGTGGCAGGGCGGTACTACCGCAAACGAGCGGTACTACGGCCCCCACTGCCGCGGCTAGTACCGTAGAACCCGACACGAAAAAGACCCCTCGAATCGAGACGGTACTAGTACGAGACCGCAGCGGTACTATGGCTGGGGGGTACCAGCGGTACTACCGCTTGTAGCACCCAAGCGGTACTACCGCTCCGGCCCGCGGTACTACCGCTAGGAAACCAAAACTGCCATAACTTCTGCAAATGAGCTCCGAATTGAGCAAACTCAAGCTTGTTGGATAGAGGAAGACGAGTAGCATCAAAACAGCGAATAGAGGAGTGAGAAGAGGCAGGGGAGGTATGCCAACAAATAGAGGAGTGAAACCTCCAACCGAGAAGAACCGGCATAACCTCCAACATCGAAAACATCATAGAAGGTGCGAGTGAACTCCGTTTTCGATGAACTCGAGCTTGTCATCAAGATGACCATAAGCTCCAAAACTCACAAAGAGAAGAACCAAACAAGAACCAATAAAGATGATGCAAGGATGCAATGGTTTGAGCTCTCTACGAATGATACGATCAAGCTACTCATCGAGAGCCCCCCTTGATAGTACGGCAATCGATCCTATAACCCGGTCTCCCAACTACCATCATGAGACCGGTAAAATAGAAAACCTATCAAGGGCAAACCTTTGCCTTGCACACGGTTCACTTGAGCTAGATGATGACGATCTTGACTCCCGCAAGTTGGACCACCTTTCTTGGTTGCGTTGGCTCGATGAAGACTAGTTGATTGCTCCCCCATGCTCCACTATGGGTGATCCACTCTTCCGCACATCTTCACAAGTCCATTGTCACCACAATGGACGGCAAGCTTCAAGCATTTGATCTCTTCATGATGCTTCACTTGAACTTGCACACCGCAACATCTTCACAAGTCCATTGTCACCACAATGGACGGCAAGCTTCAAGCATTTGATCTCTTCATGATGCTTCACTTGAACTTGCACACCGCAACATCTTCACAAGTCCATTGTCACCACAATGGACGGCAAGCTTCAAGCATTTGATCTCTTCATGATGCTTCACTTGAACTTGCACACCGCAACCTAACCCCACAAAGAACTCTCACGAAGATCATGGGTTAGTACACAAAGCGTAATTGACAATGCTTACCACACCATGGGATCGCTTGATCCCTCTCGGTACATCTTCTACGCTTTGTGAGTTGATCAAGTTGATTCACTCTTGACTTAGTCTTGATCAACCATGAATCTTTTCAACTCTCTTCATTTGGATGATGTCTTGAAGATATACATGAATGATCACACAATCTTCTTCTCCAAGACATGCTTGCAATAAGCTCAACTCTCACATGACCAATCTTTGGATAATTTCTTAATAACACCTTGGTCACCACATAAACTCCTTGAAACCAACACATGAACTTCAAGAAATGCCTATGGACAAATCCTTCAAATATAACTCAAGGCAACCATTAGTCCATAGAGATTGTCATCAATTACCAAAACCAAACATGGGGGCACCGCATGTTCTTTCAACATCCTCCCCCAGCGCAGCCACACGCACGAGGCGTGCAGCCACGGGCGTCGGGCGTGTGCGGCTTCACCGGCGCTGCTCGGTCGCATGGCTCTGCTGCTAACGGTGTGGACTAGCCACATCCTACTGCTACTACTGGTAAGTACTAATTCTGATTCCTTCTCCATAAGTGTTCCAAATTTCACATCGAGTGCTTGCTAGATGTCAACGTGGGTGTGCATATAGTGTTCATTTTATCTCAGGCCCTACTATTGCCCACTCAGCCATATTGCCTTCTTTCTCTTTGTTTATCTCAAGGCCATGAAATTAATCAAGATTTAATCTATGGCGCGGTCATGGTATTGCTACTGATTAGATCTAAATGTTGTTCCTAACTAGTGCTACTCATCCTTGAACACCATATAGAAGCAAATAGTGGCAGTGAAACTCCAAAATTAATTACTTGTGAGTAGATTATAAACATCATCACTCAATTTTTGCTACAGATTGGCAGGGATTAATAATTAGAACAAGGTAGTATACACAGGAAGATTGAACTTTTGGATACACACATACATGTCTTAGCAAGTTACTAGTACTTAGGATTTGATTCTTGGCATGTTAGATCTAGTACAAGCCATAGATGTCATTCACAGAAACTTTTACAAGCTTTTGCAATTGATCTAATTAGTTTTGATTAACTTGGGTGTTTACGTAAACATTTTGTTCTTTTTACAGCAAGATAAATAGATCAAGGTGAATAGATGCTCATGGACTGATTCAAACCGAGGTGAAGATAGACAAGAAGTCAAGCAAGAAGGGCTAACACAACAAGGTACTTGATTAGTACCTGATGGCGCATGCAACCCAAAGGGCTTCACCGCAGTGAAGGACAACAGTGTGGCAGAAGGTGAAAAGGCAAGTGGTGGTGGTACTCCAGTGTATGTGTGCGTGTGAGGTGGAATGGACCACAGTGAAAGGAATGGCTCCTATTTATAGTGGGGTTAGTAGCTATGTCGGTTTGGAGAGGCATTACATCTGGCATGCATGCGTGGTTAGGCTTGCATGCATGCCTCCACTTGTGTCTCTTGTAGGCTGTACTAGGGACAAGTGTAATTTGCTTGACTGGCCATTAGTTGGCATTTACTTTATGTGGAAAAAAATGAGACCAAGATCTGATTATAAATTTGTAGAATATATGGAGGTTTGGAAAATATTTTGTTGTGCATGGTCAAATGCTA
This sequence comes from Aegilops tauschii subsp. strangulata, assembly GCF_002575655.3. Lineage (NCBI taxonomy): Eukaryota > Viridiplantae > Streptophyta > Magnoliopsida > Poales > Poaceae > Aegilops > Aegilops tauschii. The sequence goes on along the minus strand of NC_053035.3, from coordinate 496,630,355 downwards.
TTTGCTATAATAAAAATTAAATGTCAGGTGTTTCCATTATTTTAATTAATGTTTAGGCAACGCCGTTGAAATTATTGTTATCTAATTTTGACGGTTCTTACACGGACCTAGCCGAACTTTTATCAGATGACCGAAAAGTTGGCCCAAGGCACACAAAAAAAGTCTCCCCCGGCGCGGCAGAGTAAAGTTTCACCACCCCTCTTCTCCCGCCCGCTCGGCCACCGTTTCGCGCTGCCGCCCCCACGCGCCGCACGTCGCCACTGATGACCCCCACTCTGGCTGGAACGGGAAGCCAAGACCCTTCCGCCGCCCCGTCGGTGTGTCGCCGCCGCCCGCACCCCAAAAAAGAATGTGGACAAAGGCTCTTATTCAGTCCACCGCACCAGCAACTACCATTGATATTAAGGTCGGCGTGGTGGCCACTATGTCTCCGGCGTTGGTAGGCCGCCCTCCCGCTGCTCTCGTCGGAGGCAAGCATGCTAGGAAACCAACGGCTGCCGCTTCGGCCCTCGCCGAGGAGACGGCGAAGAAGAGGAACAAGGAAGCGACTCTGGCCCCTCGTCCATGTCCGATGCTTCGCACGGCGTTTCCGGCCACCCCTATGGCCAGTAGTTCCGGCACGATCGGATGCCGCAGCTGGCAACAAGGGCCGTGGCCGTCAAGTGCTCAATGAAATGCCTACAAGGTAATTTATTTATGTTTACATATTCCATTTCGGCCAATGCATTGTGCGGTGATGGTTGGCGCCCGGTGGATGATGGAGTCTGTTATTGTTGTTACCATAGTGCGGAGATGAACACGACCGGATTTTTGTCGTCTTTGGAGATGTCATATGAACAGGCAGCAGGTTAAACACAGAGAAAAGTTTACTTTTCGTTCCTTATCTATTACCGAAGTCTAAATTTTATCCCTCAACTCATAAACCAGTCAACTTGCACTCCTAATTCTTAAAACCGAACAAGTTTAGTTCCTTGTCTTGGGTGAACTGGGTATCGCTGCTGACTCAGCACGGTGTTGACCGGTCCTCATCCACATGGCGGTATTTCTCTCCCCTTTCTTCTTCCTTCTCACATTAGCTACTGAGGCATGTCATCAAACACGTGGCATGCACTGCCGCGTGCTGTCCATGGCCGAGCAGCGAGCAGTGGCATCATCTCCTGCCGGTGCTCCCGTGCCTCACAACCTTCCACAAGTGCGTCTTCGACGGCTTCCCAACGGCGCACGCCCCAGCTTCGTCGTCCGCACACGCGCCCACGTACTCGAGGAGGAGCGCCATGCCGAGCGCACACAGCGTGGGGGGTCTCGTGCAGCTGCGGACGAGCCGTGGAGGACGTCGGCGCCATCAGAGCTAGGAGTTAAAAGACGAGCACGTCGGCGGCGGTACAGTGCGTGGCGTGGTTAAAGATGGAGACGGCGCGCACGGTGCGGCCAGCGACGCGGTGCCCGGAGCTCATCGTCGTACACCCACCGCCAGAGGAGATGTCGCACTCTCGTCCACACCCCGAGCTCAATCATCGACGCGTCGGTGGCGGCGCCGGTCTCCTGGTCATCGTTACCAATACGGTGGGCGGCGGGAGGCGGAGTTACGGTCGGCGGTTCAGCGGCTTCGCTGCCACTGCCCTTGGTCGTGACCGTGACGGCGGTACGACGAACAACACGAGCATCAGCAGCACGAACGGGCTGAAGCTTCGGCTTCAGAGGCTCACGCTGACAGACTGACAGTAACTGTGCCCCACGCTGACCTCGTCGGCTTCTTGGCCACCCCCTACTGGCAGGCCTCCTCGGTATCGCCGGGGGCGCTCCGGCACTTGCGCGGCGGGCACCCCATGCTGCTACAGAGACAAGCTGCGGAGGAGGTGCTGCTGCTACAGCATGACGCCCTCCGGCCGGCACAGCAACAGGGACACGTCGCGCGACGGAGCCTCTCGACTCTCGAGCGCGGGCACAGCCCGTCGGCATGCCACGGCAGTGCCTCGGTAGCCGGCGCACACTAATTGATTATGAAATGCTCACTAGAGACATAATAGAATGGAAAGGAAGAAGAGATGGAATGAATAAGATAGAGAAATAATGCCATAACAAAACCATGCTGAGTCAGCATGAAAACCGCTTTGGCTGGTTCGAAGGACGAAATTTGTCCGGTTTGAAAAATTTAAGGTGCAATTTGTCTAGTTTGAAAATTGAGGGATGAGACTTTTCTCTTAAAAATATGGGGGATGATCGGTCGCATCCCAGCCGTACGATGCGAGCTACGCGGCCGTCGGATTTCGCCAGAAAAAAAACGATTCACCCAGCTCACCTTGCGCCTTCCTCTGCCTCCTGAATCTCACGGCCGTTGACCAAAAATCTACGGACCGGTCCCCGCGCCTCCACCTTGCGGTCGCCATGGTCGATGTCGCTGGCCGGGTCGCCGCTGCTCGCCGGATCGCCGCCCTTGCTACTGGGTTGCATCAAACCTCCTCCTCCCTTTCCCCCGGGACCGCCGTTCCAGCAACCCCGGTGACCTTGCAGCGTGTCTCGCCGTCGTGACCGTTGCAGCTGCAGCGGTGACCCGTCACAGCTCTAGAAAACCGACGGTTGTCACATCTTTGGAATAGCTGGTTCCAGCAAAATAAGATGTTGTTTGAAGCAAAATTTCTCGTCGGCTGCATCAAAAATTGACTCACCGATACCAGTAAAAAAGAAAAAAATGCTAACATCTCTGGAAAACACGGGCTCCAGCCAAAAATTCCGATGGTTCCAGCAAAAACATATGCTAGTTGAAGCAAAACTGCTTGCCGGTTGTATAAAAAATTACTTGTCGATCCCAACGAAGAAAAAATGTTTTCATACTCGCATCCATGGAAATAGCATGTTCCAGCAAAAATGGCTGTTGGTTCCAGCAAAAACAATGGCTGGTTGAAGCAAAAAGAAAAATGCCTGATGGTTCCAGCAAAATCACCGGCGTCGATGTAGCACCGCAACGTCACAGACGTCGCATCGCGCGGCGCCGGTTGCAGCTTCGGGGACCAATGGTTGTAGGATCCGCCATAGCCCCGTTCTAGCATCCCGTCGCAGATGGTCCCAGCAATTCGATGGCCGGTTGTAGCATCCACAAATGTCGGTTCCATCATTGCCGTGGCCGGTTCCAGCATCAGGCGTGGCCATGGTCTCCGGTAGCAAACCGACACCGCCCGTCCCAGCACCCTCCATGGCCGGTTCCAACAAATGGGGGCCGCCGTTCCAGCATCTGCTGGTACCTGATGTAGCACCGCGGTGTCCGCGCATCTTCTTCAGCACCGGTGGTGCCACCGCTATGTCGCCGGTCGAGGTCGTTGCAGCTCCGGCGACCAGCGGTTTGTCGCATCCGCCACTGCTGGTTCCAACATCCTGTCGGCGGCGGCGCCAGCACACAGGGATCCCAAACGGGAAAAAATGCGGCAACGAACGACGGGCATGCTACTGCCGGCCGCAAAGGAGGAGGAGGAGGAGAGGAGCAGCCATAGCGTTGGTGAGCGGAGGAGGAGAGGGGCAGCCATGGCGTTGGTGAGCAGAGGAACGAGTGGGATGGTGTGCGTTGAGGAATTGGGGGAGAAAAGAAGTTCACCCCTGGCTGGATAAGACCAATGGATCGGTGCAAGGGCCCCACGTACGGGGACGTGGCTCCACACACATGGGCACAACGTTGCGAGCGAGCGTTCGACCGGCGCAAAGAGTTGGCCGGTCCGCCGGCAGTAAACGTTTCCCTAAAAATATCGAACCAAAGAGACATGTTACAAACAGACGCGTCATAAGGTTGGTTGCGTAATTAGTTACCGTTATAAATGGTTTATTACGCAATAAACATACACACGGCCGCGACAAATATGAAGCAAAAACGTTGCTTGATCTTGCATAATAACTTCTCCAGTTCATGTCCTCAAAACAAAAACAAAAACTTCTCCAGTTCATGTACCTAAAAAAAAAACTTCCGCATTCCATGCCGTTTAGAACAACTCAAAAAAGAAAAAGAAAAACGTGGCCACTTGCTGTCGGTGCTGCCTCATCCGGCGGTGTAGCTAGCAAGCACACCCCGTGTTGTAGCATCGCTACAGAGAGCGCGCCCCGGACCATTGAACTTGCTCCTGTGCGGAGCAGCATGCCCCAGATCGCACATGGTGGAGGTGGCCACGCACGGGAGCGCCCGCGGAGATGGGAGCACGCGGCCGTCCGGCGCGGTGGCTGTTGACGTGGTTGAATGGGACGATGCCCAGGAAAGGGAGGAGCCGCTCGTGTACATGTCCTGTCCGTCGCCCACCGCGTCCGCGCGACGTTGTAGCTGGTAGGCTGCACCGCTGCAGGCATCCGGTCGACAATGACGGAAGGCAGTGAGTACGTAGTACTAGATGATAGCCAGCCCCGAGACCAGCAGCAGCGGCGACGAGGAAAGGCAGTGAGTGCACGACGAGAATCCATGGTGCTCGCGGTCGTTCGGCAGAGGCAAGCGCGCAGTCTGGAGTCTGGACCGGTGTTCGTTGTCGATGCCGCCGCACACGAACCGCCCGTCCTGGCCCACGAGCGTCGCCGTCGGTCAGGTCCCGCGCCCGTCGTCTTCGGCGTGAGGCGGTCCAGCAGCGGCAAGCCCCGCATGTCCGCGTCGATGCTGAAGATGGGCGCGTAGACGCGAGGTATGTTAGTCCAAAGGGCAGTGATTTGGGCGCCGGTTGGCCAGCCCAAATTTGGGCCATGCCCCGCGCCGCCCTCTGATTTGATGCATGACAACCGTCTGATGAGCGACGTCCCTCTCTCGCGTCTTCCTCCTCGCTTTCTCGTCCCCACGCCGCTCGCACATGCCCCGCGTGGCTCGCGCTTACCACGGCCATGCCCCCGCTGCCAGTGAGCTCGAAGCACGCTGCTCGCCGCACTGCTGGTCCCTCGGGTCGCCGATGTCTCAAAAACAAATCGGCCACAATGGTAGCCACCGCGCCGCGCCAGTGCAACCCCCTGGTTGCATCACCCATGGGAAAAGATTTCTATGGTTCCAGCAAAACCCGAAGCAGGTTGTATCATTTTGGGACACTGGATGTAGCTCTGACGCGCCGACGCTTGGCCCCCGCTCTCTATGGTTACAGCAAAAACAGGTGCCGGTTGCAGCAAAACAAAATTCATCAGATGCAGCTCCGCCGCGTGCCATCGATTGATGTTGTGTTTGTCACGGCAACCATTGTAGCAAAATGCGCCACTGGTTGAAGCTTTTTTGGTCACCCAGTACACGGTGGTCAGTTTGCAGCTTTGGACTCTCCGGTTGCAACACACTGCACCGACGGATCCACCAAAAATGTTGCCGGTTCCAGCATTCTCGGTGTGTCGCCGCATGCCGTCCGTCCTATCTCAGATCCTCACATTGCCGGTTGCAGCTCGCAGCACTGATGGTTCCAGTTTCCCCACGTGGCTGGTTGTAGCACGGAACTGCCAGAGCGTGCGACGACTGCAACAGATGAGCGCGATGGGTGGTGCACGGCGGCCATCATCGGAACCAGTGGCCGCATTTGTTGGAAACAGCCCGTCGTCTCCCAGCAAACCCGCGGCCAAAGATGTTTGAACCAGCGAGAATATGTGCTGGAACTGGTGCTCCCGTTTGTTGGAATTAGCAGACACATTTGCTGGAACTCCCGACGATACCGTGGTGACCGATGAGCCCTGTTGCTCCTCCGACAAGAGGTTGTAGCTCCCGGCGTCACCGGGTGCAGCTTCCCACGACGAGGTTGCATCTTCGAAGAGCATGCCCAACGCGGGCGCTAGCCGGGGCGCCAGGATACATGTCCTGGTGAATCGGCAGTTGGGCCTTTAATTCCTGGCATCGGTCTGGCGTCGACGCAAGAATTGGAAGCAAGCTCCTGAGCTGCTTTTGCTCTATGGGATAACGGCGCTGCTGCACCTGCTGATGAGGACATCAATACCATTGTTACACCCATAGCCCCTGCTGCTATACATACTGGACCAATTACTAGAGCTCGCGCACGTCAATTGAATTACCAGGTACTTTCGTTTCTTGGTAATGATTCTAATATTCATGAGAATATGATGTTGCCTATATTGGATACATTTGTTTTGCTTACAAATGAAGGGCCTGGCATGGATAAGAGGGGTGAACATTGGAGCAAGACCAAGCAGGGAGATGATGGCATGCGCAAGGGGATCAAGAACGAAGTTCCAAGTGATGATCTTAGGACTTTGAAGCCACCATAAAGAGTGCATGAAGCCTTGTACGAAATATACAAGATGCCACTTTATAAATTTTGTCCAGAGGCTATTCTAGGTGCCGCGTCACCTTATTATTGGGCCAGGCCCATGTATTTTCGAAATACTTAAGTATATGCTATTTTTAGAGTCCGTATGTGTGGGGAAACAAGAGTTACGGTTGGTTTCGGACCCCTCCTCCAAGGGCCACGAAATTCCCCCCCCTTCCTCCATATATACAGCCCTTAGGGCGTCGTTTAGACTTTGGATTTTCTTTAGATTAAAGTTCGCCATAGCTGCAACTTCGCGTACTTCGTTTGTGTTCAACGACCAGACAAAGACGTTACAGAACCCCATCTTGATCAATAAAGCTTTTCTCTTATATTTGCAATATTCAGATTGCAATCTTAGTTTCTTGCTTGTTCTTCGTTTGCCTGCAGGAAACAGACCTTCGTGGTCAGGTTGATCGTGCTCCGGCGTGGTCAATAACCTCTCGGAGTTGGTTTAGCGATTGCTAAGGCGCGACGTCCTCGCATGTTCGTAGTCGGATCGTCAAAGTCGACTTCCTGCAAAACGATAGCCACAATCTCATCGAAAGACGGGACACCTTTGCCTCTATCAAGTGGTATCAGATTTCCAGGTTGCTCGGTTAGATTTTATAGTTTTTCATAGTTTAGATCGAGTCTGTTCTTCATACCTATCGTCCACGAAAAAAGCTAAAAAAATTAGGGTTAGTTCATCCTATCCGAACCAATCTGAGCCTTTGCATAATCTTTTCTGTATTTGCTTTGTTGAATTTGCGGCTGCATCGTCGTGTCAACTTGCTGGTCTTAGCGTCTAGTCCTTTAGAGTTTCGAGTTCTGTTCACAGATTGTCACGTCGCCGCTGCCATATATCACCACCGCATCATCATCATCGCTGCTGCCATATACCACCACCACACCAACTTCATCGTCGCTGCCATATACCATCACCACATACTCACCACCAATCCGAGTCCATATACGCCACCGCATATCCGCCGCCATCACGCCAATTCGAGTCCACCTGCAACATATATCTGCCACCAGTCTGAGTTCCACCAGATTCATCTCCGCCACCAGTCCGAGTTCCACCAGATTCATCTTCGCCACCAGTCCTAGTCCGAGCACAATATTTGTTGCTTTGTTTTTGAGTTCCAGATCACGCGATACTTCGAGTCGTGACCAAGTCAGACTCCCCAATTTCTGTGCTACCCGCAGAGGAAAAATAGTTCCAAACTCAAAAAAAACTAAGTCTGGAAAATTCTGGCTAGGCAGTTTTTAGACCATTTGTAGATTTTTTTCGAAAAAAATTTGTTGCAGAGCAAAAAAAAAAGTGCAAAAAAAGGTGAAAAAAGGAAAAAAAATCAGAGTGTGCTCCTCCCTTATTTACGTGCAGCGCCGTGATTCTGTTAGTGTTCTAGGCTCGCGTCTCTAGCACGGTCTAGCCTAGGACCAGCACAGTACCATCGTTGAGCGTTTATTCAACTTTGCATCTCTGAATTGATTATTGCTGATCCTTTTTGCTACCATATTATAAGCCTTACCAGCTCCACATACATCTACATCGTGCGTTTGACTCTCTTGGTAATCGCTCTATCCAAGCTTTGAGAGTTTTGACTACATCGGCTGCCGATCACCGCCTGCTGCTGGGTAAGAACTGGTAAGAATTTGAGATTTGCTTGACGGATTTGTGACACCCACCACCACCACCACTTGTTAGTAGTCTGTAGGATCCTATTCTTGTGTGTTTATATTGCTGCTAACCATGCCAGGATCACAAGCCGACGAGATTGACTGGAAGAACTTAACGAACAAGGAGCTTCATGATAAGTTTCAGCAAATTATGACTGAACAGGTGCAAGATGTGCTGAACAATTTTGAAGAGGCCATAGAGAAGATCATTGGCCTTGAGAAGACGTTCGAAACAAAGCTCGATAACAGATTTAATGACCTGCTTGCGCGTCTTCCACCACCGGCTGCACCTGCCGCACCTCTGCAACAACAACAACAACAACAACAACAACAACAACAACAACAACAACAACAACAACTACCTCCACGTTGCGAAACAGCCCTCCGCCGAGCGAGCCGTGTCCTTCTTCAGCCTGGCCAAACTGTTGGTGCTGCTATGGCTCCTGCTGTTGATGCGGAGGATGATTATGCGGGAGATTACGAGGATGAGGTTGATCAAAATCAGAACTACGTGCAACCACCAGCACCATAACCACCAGGTCATCCACATGCAAATAATCACAATGGTAGGGCTCTCCCTCAGATACAAGATCATGACCATCTTCCTAAACTGAAATTGAATATTCCACCATTTGAGTCTAGATATGTTCCTGATATACATCTTACTTGGGAGTTAGAAACTGAACAACGATTTATATGTTTACAATATCCTGAGGAGAGACGTGTTCCTGCTGCTGTTTGTGTTTTCACTAGCTTTGCATGTGTTTGGTGGTCTGAACATTGTAGATTATATCCTATTCCAGCTACTTGGGCTACTTTGAAAACTGCTATGCGTACTCGTTGGGTTCCACCATATTATCAACGTGAATTAATTCAAAAATTGCAGCGTTGAAGACAAGGAAAAAATTCGGTAGAAGAATATTATCAGGAATTACAAACTGGCATGATTAGATATGGTATTGTTGAGGAGAATGAAGCTATGCTTGCGCGTTTTATGGGTGGATTGAATAGAGAGATTCAGACCATTCTACAGTATAAGGAGTATAATAATATCACTCGTTTATTCCATCTTGCTTGTAAAGCTGAACGTGAAGTACAAGATCGACAGGCATTGACGCGAACTAACTTTTCTGCAGGTCGATCTTCATCATGGACACCACGTGCATCCTCTACTTCCACTGCACCAGCACCTCCATCAGGTGCCACCTCCAGTCGTGATACAAGAAAGCAGGCACAACCACCACTATCTGCCAAGAGCACACCTGCCAGGGCTGCGCAGAGCTCTTCTTCTTCCATGGCATCAACAGGGCACACAAGTGATATTATTTGTCGTCGTTGTAAGGGAAGAGGACATTTTGCGAGAGAATGCAAATCTCAGCGTGTGATGATTACTACTGAGGATGGTGGGTATGAGTCCGCCAGTGACTATGATGAGGAGACTTTGGCTCTTATTACACATGAAGAACACGGTGGAGATGATTCTGATCATGAGACACAATACATGGCTGCTGAAGATGCTGACAGGTATGAATTTTTAGTTGCTCAACGTGTTTTGAGTGTGCAGGTTACACAAGCTGAGCAAAATCAAAGGCATAATTTGTTCCATACAAAGGGAGTTGTGAAGGAACGTTCTGTTCGCGTAATCATAGATGGAGGGAGCTACAACAACTTGGCTAGAATGGAGATGGTGGAGAAGCTATCTCTCACCACAAGACCACATCCACATCCTTACTACATCCAATGGTTCAACAACAGCGGCAAGGTTAAGGTAACACGTACTGTTCGTGTGCATTTTAGTATCTCTACATATGTTGATTATGTTGATTGTGATGTGGTACCTATGCAAGCATGTTCCTTATTACTTGGTAGACCATGGCAATTTGATAAAAATTCTGTACACCATGATAGAAACAATCAGTATACTCTTGTTCACAAGGACAAAAATATTACTTTGCTTCCTATGACTCCTGATTCCATTTTGAAAGATGATATTAATAGAGCTAATAAAGCAAAATAGGTGCAAAATAAGAATGAAAATCAGATTGTGGCAAAAGAATTTGAGCAACAAATGAAGCCTAATAATAAACCATCTAGTGTTGCTTCTGAAATTAAATTGAAAAGTTCATGTTTACTTGCCACCAAATCTGATATTGATGATCTAGATTTTAGCAAATCTGTTTGCTATGCTTTTGTGTGCAAAGAGGCATTATTTTCATTCGAGGACGTGCCTTCCTCTTTGCCTCCTGCTGTCACTAACATTTTGCAGGAGTTCGCTGACGTCTTTCCACAAGACGTGCCACTGGGATTACCACCTATTCGAGGGATTGAGCATTAAATTGACTTAATTCTCGGTGCATCATTACCCAACCGTGCACCATACCGTACCAATCCAGAGGAGACGAAGGAGATTATGCGTCAAGTACAAGAGCTGCTCGACAAAGGTTATATACGCGAATCCCTTAGTCCTTGTGCTGTTCCTATCATTTTAGTGCCGAAAAAGGATGGTACGTCGTGTATGTGCGTTGATTGTAGATGCATTAATAATATTACTATTCGTTATCGTCATCCTATTCCTAGGCTAGATGATATGCTTGATGAATTGAGTGGCTCTACAATATTCTCCAAAGTTGATTTGCGTAGTGGATACCATCAAATTCGTATGAAATTGGAAGATGAATGGAAAACAACATTTAAAACTAAGTTTGGATTATATGAGTGGTTAGTCATGCCTTTTGGGTTAACTAATGCACCTAGTACTTTCATGAGATTAATGAACGAAGTTTTATGTGCTTTCATTGGACGATTTGTGGTAGTTTACTTTGATGGCATATTGATTTATAGCAAATCTTTGGAGGAACATTTAGTGCTGTTTTTATTGCTCTACGTGATGCACGTTTGTTTGGTAACCTTGGGAAGTGCACCTTTTGCACCGACCGAGTATCTTTTCTTGGCTATGTTGTTACTCCATAGGGGATTGAAGTTGATGAAGCCAAGATTGAAGCTATTGAGAGTTGGCCGCAGCCCAAAACGGTCACACAAGTGAGGAGTTTCCTTGGCCTCGCTGGTTTCTGTAGGCGTTTTGTGAGAGATTTCAGCACCATTGCTGCACCACTCAACGAGCTTACAAAGAAGGATGCGCCTTTTGTTTGGGGTACCGCACAGGAAGAAGCCTTCACGGTATTGAAAGATAACTTGACACATGCTCCTTTACTCCAACTTCCTGATTTTAATAAGACTTTTGAGCTTGAATGTGATGCTAGTGGAATTGGATTAGGAGGTGTGTTATTACAAGATGGCAAACCTGTTGCATACTTTTCTGAAAAATTGAATGGGCCTAGTCTGAACTATTCTACTCATGATAAAGAATTATATGCTCTTGTTCGGACCTTAGAAACATGGCAACATTATTTATGGCCCAAGGAATTTGTTATACATTCTGATCATGAATCTTTGAAACACATTAAAAGTCAAGCAAAACTGAACCGTAGACATGCTAAATGGGTTGAATTCATTGAGACTTTCCCTTATGTCATTAAACACAAGAACGGTAAAGAAAATGTTATTGCTGATGCATTGTCTCGTCGTTATACTATGCTTTCACAACTTGACTTTAAAGTATTTGGTTTGGAGACCATCAAAGATCAATATGTGCATGATGCTGAATTTAAAGATGTATTGCAGAATTGTAAGGAAGGGAGAACTTGGAACAAGTTCGTTCTTAACGATGGATTTGTGTTTCGTGCTAACAAGCTATGCATTCCAGCTAGCTCCATTCGTCTTTTGTTGTTGCAGGAGGCGCATGGAGGAGGATTAATGGGGCACTTTGGCATCAAGAAGACGAAGGATATACTTGCTACACATTTCTTTTGGCCAAAGATGAGATGGGATGTTGAGCATTTTGTTGCTCGCTGCACTACATGTCAAAAAGCTAAGTCACGTCTCAATCCTCATGGTTTATATATGCCTTTGCCTGTACCTGGTGTTCCTTGGGAGGATATATCTATAGACTTTGTTTTAGGTTTACCTCAAACAAAGAAGGGAAGGGATAGCATATTTGTTGTCGTGGATAGATTTTCGAAAATGGCACACTTTATACCATGTCATAAAAGCGATGATGCTGTTAATGTTGCTGATTTGTTCTTTCGGGAAATTATTCGCTTGCATGGTGTGCCAAATACTATTGTTTCAGATCGTGATACTAAATTCCTTAGCCACTTTTGGAGATGTTTATGGGCTAAGTTGGGGACTAAACTCCTTTTTAGTACTACTTGTCACCCCCAAACTGATGGACAAACTGAAGTAGTCAATTGAACATTGTCTGCTATGCTTAGGGCTGTTTTGAAGAATAATAAGAAAATGTGGGAAGAATGCTTGCCTCATATTGGATTTGCTTATAATCGTTCATTGCATTCTATTACTAAGATGTGCCCTTTTGAAATTGTGTATGGTTTCCTACTTCGTGCACCTATTGATTTGTTGCCTCTTCCATCTTCGAGAAGGTTATTTTTGATGCTAAAGAACGTGCTGAATTGATTTTAAAAATGCATGAGTTAACTAAGGAAAACATTGAGCGTATGAATGCTAAATATAAACTTGCTCGAGATAAGGGTAGAAAACATGTTGTGTTTGCACCTGGAGATCTTGTTTGGTTACATTTGCGTAAGGATAGATTTCCTAATTTGCGCAAATCAAAGCTAATGCCACGTGCTGATGGTCCTTTTAAGGTGTTATAGAAAATAAATGATAATGCATATAAACTTGAGCTGCCTGCAGATTTTGGGGTTAGTCCCACTTTTAACATTGCAGATTTGAAGCCTTATTTGGGTGAGGAAGATGAGCTTCCGTCGAGGACGACTTCATTTCAAGAAGGGGAGGATGATGACGACATCAATACCATTGTTACACCCACAGCCCCTGCTGCTATACATACTGGACCAATTACTAGAGCTCACGCACGCCAATTGAATTACCAGGTACTTTCGTTTCTTGGTAATGATTCTAATGTTCATGAGAATATGATGCTGCCTAAATTGGATACATTAGTTTTGCTTACAAATGAAGGGCCTGGCATGGATAAGAGGGATGAACACTGGAGCAAGACCAAGCAGGGAGATGATGGCATGCGAAAGGGGATCAAGAACGGAGTTACAAGTGATGATTTCAGGACTTTGAAGCCACCATAAGGAGTGCATGAAGCCTTGGACGAAATATACAAGATGCCACTTCATAAATTTCGTTCAGAGGCTATTCTAGGTGCTGCGTCACCTTATTATTGGGCCAGGCCCATGTATTTTCCAAATACTTAAGTATATGCTGTTTTTAGAGTCCGTATGTGTGGGGAAACAAGAGTTAGGGTTGGTTTCAGACCCCTCCTCCAAGGGCCACGAAATTCCCCCCCTCATTTTTTTGAATATTTACTGTGAGGCAAAATTCCCCCCTCTTCCTCCATATATACAGCCCTTAGGGCGTCGTTTAGACTTTGGGTTTTGTTTAGATTAAAGTTCGCCATAGCTGCAACTTCGCGTACTTCGTTTGTGTTCAACGACCAGACGAAGGCGTCATAGAACCCCACCTTGATCAATAAAGCTTTCCTCTTATATTCGCAATATCCAGATTGCAATCTTAGTTTCTTGCTTGTTCTTCATTTGCCTGCAGGAAACAGACCTTCGTCGTCAGGTTGATCATGCTCCGGCGTGGTCAATAACCTCTCGGAGTTGGTTTAGCGATTGCTAATGCACGACGTCCTCGCACGTTCGTAGTCGGATCGTCAAAGTCGACTTCCTCCAAAACGATAGCCACAATCTCATCGAAAGACGGGACACCTTTGCCTCTATCACCTGCCCACCTTATTAGCGCGTTGCGTTATACCTGAGCTACTTTTGCTCAACGGGATAACGGCGCTGCTGCACCTACCCACCTTATTAGCGCGTTGCGTTGTACCTGAGCTACTTTTGCTCTACGGGATAACGGCACTGCTGCACTTGCCCACCTTATTAGCGCCTTGCGTTGTACCTGAGCTACTTCTACTCTACGGGATAACGGCGCTGCCGCACCTGCCCATCTTATTAGCGCCTTGCGTTGTAGCATACGAGCGCTTGGATAGTTTTTTAGTTTTATGGCATAATTTTATTTCTCTAGGCGCCCGTATAAGCGGCTTGCGTTGAAGATGCCCAAATTGACAAGGAAAGAACAATGGAAGGAAATAATGAAGAGTATACTTTTGGTTCCTTGAGAGTCATCAAAACCCTCATGGTTTTCTATGTGGATTAGCAAAGCATTTTAAGGATAAATTAGCCAAGATTTCTGTGTTCCGTATGGAGGATTAGCAGATGTCTAAGGCTAGTCATAGTGGATAGTAACTTATACTAGTGTCATACATATGACACTAGTCTAAGTTACTATCTTCATAGTGCAAAGGAACATAATAGTAGTGTCATAGGGGACTTCATTTATTAGCTTGTAGACTCATCTTGTCTTGAGATGCGCTATGTTACAGTAACATATTATGTTACTGTTGGGGAACGTAGTAATTTCAAAAAAATTCCTACGCACACGCAAGATCATGGTGATGTATAGCAACGAGAGGGGAGAGTGTTGTCTACGTACCCTCGTAGACCGTAGCGGAAGCGTTTAACACAACGCGGTTGATGTAGTCGTACGTCTTCACGATCCGACCGATCAAGTACCGAACGCACGGCACCTCCGAGTTCAGCACATGTTCAGCTCGATGATGTCCCTCGAACTCCGATCCAGCCGAGTGTTGAAGGAGAGTTTCGTCAGCACGACGGCGTGGTGACGATGATGATGTTCTACCGACGCAGGGCTTCGCCTAAGCACCGCTACAATATTATCGAGGTGTAATATGGTGGAGGGGGGCACCGCACACGGCTAAAAGATCGTTGATCAATTGTGTGTCGAGAGGTGCCCCCTGCCCCCGTATATAAAGGAGCAAGGGGGAGGCCGCCGGCCAAGGAGGAGAGGCGCGCCTAGGAGGAGTCCTACTCCTACCGGGAGTAGGACTCCCCCCCTTTTTCCATGTTGGACTAGGAGAGAGGGGCAAGAGGTGGAGGGGAGGAAGGAAGGGGGGCGCCGCCCCCCTCTCCTTGTCCTATTCGGACTGGGGGGAAGGGGCGCGCGGCCCTGCCCTGGCCTCCTCTCCTCCCTTCCACCTAGGCCCACTAAGGCCCATTAAGTTACCGGGGGGTTCCGGTAACCTCCCGGCACTCCGGAAAAATCCCGATTTCACCCGGAACACTTCCGATGTCCAAACATAGGCTTCCAATATATCAATCTTTATGTCTCGACCATTTCGAGACTCCTCGTCATGTCCGTGATCACATCCGGGACTCCGAACAACCTTCCGTACATCAAAACATATAAACTCATAATATAACTGTCATCGTAACGTTAAGCGTGCGCACCCTACGGGTTCGAGAACTATGTAGACATGACCGAGACACCTCTCCGGTCAATAACCAATAGCGGAACCTGGATGCTCATATTGGTTCCCACATATTCTACGAAGATCTTTATCGGTCAGACCGCATAACAACATACGTTGTTCCCTTTGTCATCGGTATGTTACTTGCCCGAGATTCGATCGTCGGTATCTCGATACCTAGTTCAATCTCGTTTACCGGCAAGTCTCTTTACTCGTTCCGAATACATCATCCCGCAACTAACTCATTAGTCACAATGCTTGCAAGGCTTATAGTGATGTGTATTACTGAGTGGGCCCAGAGATACCTCTCCGACAATCGGAGTGACAAATCCTAATCTCGAAATACGCCAACCCAACAAGTACCTTTGGAGACACCTGTAGAGCACCTTTATAATCACCCAGTTACGTTGTGATGTTTGGTAGCACACAAAGTATTCCTCCGGTAAACGGGAGTTGCATAATCTCATAGTCATAGGAACATGTATAAGTCATGAAGAAAGCAATAGCAACATACTAAACGATCGAGTGCTAAGCTAACGGAATGGGTCAAGTCAATCACATCATTCTCCTAATGATGTGATCCCGTTAATCAAATGACAACTCATGTCTATGGCTAGGAAACATAACCATCTTTGATCAACGAGCTAGTCAAGTAGAGGCATACTAGTGACACTCTGTTTGTCTATGTATTCACACATGTATTATGTTTCCGGTTAATACAATTCTAGCATGAATAATAAACATTTATCATGATATAAGGAAATAAATAATAACTTTATTATTGCCTCTAGGGCATATTTCCTTCAGTCTCCCACTTGCACTAGAGTCAATAATCTAGATTACACAGTAATGATTCTTACACCCATGGAGTCTTGGTGCTGATCATGTTTTGCTCGTGGAAGAGGCTTAGTCAACGGGTCTGCAACATTCAGATCCGTATGTATCTTGCAAATTTCTATGTCTCCCACCTGGACTAAATCCCGGATGGAATTGAAGCGTCTTTTGATGTGCTTGGTTCTCTTGTGAAATCTGGATTCCTTTGCTAAGGCAATTGCACCAGTATTGTCACAAAAGATTTTCATTGGTCCCGATGCACTAGGTATGACACCTAGATCGGATATGAACTCCTTCATCCAGACTCCTTCATTTTCTGCTTCCGAAGCAGCTATGTACTCCGCTTCACACGTAGATCCCGCCACGACACTTTGCTTAGAACTGCACCAACTGATAGCTCCACCGTTCAATGTAAATACGTATCCGGTTTGCGATTTAGAATCGTCCGGATCAGTGTCAAAGCTTGCATCAACGTAACCATTTACGATGAGCTCTTTGTCACCTCCATAAACGAGAAACATATCCTTAGTCCTTTTCAGGTATTTCAGGATGTTCTTGACCGCTGTCCAGTGATCCACTCCTGGATTACTTTGGTACCTCCCTGCTAAACTTATAGCAAGGCACACATCAGGTCTGGTACACAGCATTGCATACATGATAGAGCCTATGGCTGAAGCATAGGGAACATCTTTCATCTTCTCTCTATCTTCTGCAGTGGTCGGGCATTGAGTCTTACTCAATCTCACACCTTGTAATACAGGCAAGAACCCTTTCTTTGCTTGATCCATTTTGAACTTCTTCAAAACTTTGTCAAGGTATGTGCTTTGTGACAGTCCAATTAAGCGTCTTGATCTATCTCTATAGATCTTGATGCCCAATATATATGCAGCTTCACCGAGGTCTTTCATTGAAAAACTCTTATTCAAGTATCCCTTTATGCTATCCAGAAATTCTATATCATTTCCAATTAGCAATATGTCATCCACATATAATATCAGAAATGCTACTGAGCTCCCACTCACTTTCTTGTAAATACAGGCTTCTCCAAAAGTCTGTATAAAACCAAATGCTTTGATCACACTATCAAAGCGTTTATTCCAACTCCGAGAGGCTTGCACAAGTCCATAAATGGATCGCTGGAGCTTGCACACTTTGTTAGCTCCCTTTGGATCGACAAAACCTTCCAGTTGCATCATATACAACTCTTCTTCCAGAAATCCATTCAGGAATGCAGTTTTGACATCCATTTGCCAAATTTCATAATCATAAAATGCGGCAATTGCTAACATGATTCGGACAGACTTAAGCATCGCTACGGGTGAGAAGGTCTCATCGTAGTCAATCCCTTGAACTTGTCGAAAACCTTTCGCACCAAGTCGAGCTTTATAGACGGTAACATTACCGTCAGCGTCAGTCTTCTTCTTGAAGATCCATTTATTTTCAATGGCTTGCCGATCATCGGGCAAGTCAACCAAAGTCCATACTTTGTTCTCATACATGGATCCCATCTCGGATTTCATGGCCTCAAGCCATTTTGTGGAATCTGGGCTCACCATCGCTTCTTCATAGTTCGTAGGTTCGTCATGGTCTAGCAACATAACCTCCAGAACAGGATTACCGTACCACTCTGGTGCGGATCTTAATCTGGTTGACCTACGAGGTTCAGTAATAACTTGATCTGAAGTTTCATGATCATTATCATTAACTTCCTCACTAATTGGTGTAGGTGTCGTAGAAACTGATTTCTGTGATGATCTACTTTCCAATAAGGGAGCAGGTACAGTTACCTCATCAAGTTCTACTTTCCTCCCACTCACTTCTTTCGAGAGAAACTCCTTCTCTAGAAAGGATCCATTCTTAGCAACGAATGTTTTGCCTTCGGATCTGTGATAGAAGGTGTACCCAATAGTCTCCTTTGGGTATCCTATGAAGACACATTTCTCCGATTTAGGTTCGAGCTTATCAGGTTGAAGTTTCTTCACATAAGCATCGCAACCCCAAACTTTAAGATACGACAACTTTGGTTTCTTGCCAAACCATAGTTCATAAGGCGTCGTTTCAACGGATTTCGATGGTGTCCTATTTAGAGTGAATGCAGCCGTCTCTAAAGCATAACCCCAAAACGATAGCGGTAAATCATTAAGAGACATCATAGATCGCACCATATCTAGTAAAGTACGATGACGACGTTCGGACACACCATTACGTTGTGGTGTTCCGGGTGGCGTGAGTTGCGAAACTATTCCGCATTGTTTCAAATGTAGGCCAAACTCGTAACTCAAATATTCTCCTCCACGATCTGATCGTAGAAACTTTATTTTCTTGTTACGATGATTTTCAACTTCGCTCTGAAATTCTTTGAACTTTTCAAATGTTTCAGACTTATGTTTCATTAAGTAGATATACCCATATCTGCTCAAATCATCTGTGAAGGTGAGAAAATAACGATATCCGCCACGAGCCTCAATATTCATCGGACCACATACATCTGTATGTATGATTTCCAACAAATCAGTTGCTCTCTCCATAGTTCCGGAGAACGGTGTTTTAGTCATCTTGCCCATGAGACACGGTTCGCAAGTACGAAGTGATTCATAATTAAGTGATTCCAAAAGTCCATCATTATGGAGTTTCTTCATGCGCTTTACACAGATATGACCTAAACAGCAGTGCCACAAATAAGTTGCACTATCATTATCAACTCTGCATCTTTTGGCTTCAATATTATGAATATGTGTATTACTACTATCGAGATTCAACAAAAATAGACCACTCTTCAAGGGTGCATGACCATAAAAGATATTATTCATATAAATAGAACAACCATTATTTTCTGATTTCAATGAATAACCGTCTCGCATCAAACAAGATCCAGATATAATGTTCATGCTTAACGCTGGCACCAAATAACAATTATTTAGGTCTAAAACAAATCCCGAAGGTAGATGTAGAGGTAGCGTGCCGACCGCGATCACATCGACTTTGGAACCATTTCCCACGCGCATCGTCACCTCGTCCTTAGCCAATCTTCGCTTAATCCGTAGCCCCTGTTTCGAGTTGCAAATATTAGCAACAGAACCAGTATCAAATACCCAGGTGCTACTGCGAGTATTTGTAAGGTACACATCAATAACATGTATATCACATATACCTTTGTTAACCTTGCCATCCTTCTTATCCACCAAATACTTGGGGCAGTTCCGCTTCCAGTGACCAGTCTGCTTGCAGTAGAAGCACTCAGTTTCAGGCTTAGGTCCAGACTTGGGTTTCTTCTCCTGAACAACAACTTGCTTGCTGTTCTTCTTGAAGTTCCCCTTCTTCTTCCCTTTGCCCTTTTTCTTGAAACTAGTGGTCTTATTGACCATCAACACTTGATGCTCCTTTTTGATTTCTACCTCCGCTGCCTTTAGCATTGCGAAGAGCTCAGGAATTGTCTTATTCATCCCTTGCATGTTATAGTTCATCACGAAGCTCTTGTAGCTTGGTGGCAGTGATTGAAGAATTCTGTCAATGACGCTATCATCCGGAAGATTAACTCCTAGTTGAATCAAGTGATTATTATACCCAGACATTTTGAGTATATGCTCACTGACAGAACTATTCTCTTCCATCTTGCAGCTGTAGAACTTATTGGAGACTTCATATCTCTCAATCCGGGCATTTTCTTGAAATATTAACTTCAACTCCTGGAACATCTCATATGCTCCATGACGTTCAAAACGTCGTTGAAGACCCGGTTCTAAGCCGTAAAGCATGGCACACTGAACTATCGAGTAGTCATCAGCTTTGCTCTGCCAGACGTTCATAACTTCTGGTGTTGCTCTTGCAGGCGGCCTGGCACCCAGCGGTGCTTCCAGGACGTAATTCTTCTGTGCAGCAATGAGGATAATCCTCAAGTTACGGACCCAGTCCGTGTAATTGCTACCATCATCTTTCAACTTTGCTTTCTCAAGGAACGCATTAAAACTCAACGGAACAACAGCACGGGCCATTTATCTACAATTAACATAGACAAGCAAGATACTATCAGGTACTAAGTTCATGATAAATTCAAGTTCAATTAATCATATTACTTAAGAACTCCCACTTAGATAGACATCCCTCTAATCCTCTAAGTGATCACGTGATCCATATCAACTAAACCATGTCCGGTCATCACGTGAGATGGAGTAGTTTCAATGGTGAACATCACTATGTTGATCATATCTACTATATGATTCATGCTCGACCTTTCGGTCTCCGTGTTCCGAGGCCATATCTGCATATGCTAGGCTCGTCAAGTTTAACCTGAGTATTCCGCGTGTGCAACTGTTTTGCACCCGTTGTATTTGAACGTAGAGCCTATCACACCCGATCATCACATGGTGTCTCAGCACGAAGAACTTTCGCAACGGTGCATACTCAGGGAGAACACTTTTATCTTGAAATTTTAGTGAAAGATCATCTTATAATGCTACCGTCAATCAAAGCAAGATAAGATGCATAAAAGATAAACATCACATGCAATCAATATAAGTGATATGATATGGCCATCATCATCTTGTGCTTGTGATCTCCATCTCCGAAGCACCGTCATGATCACCATCGTCACCGGCGCGACACCTTGATCTCCATCGTAGTATCGTTGTCGTCTCGCCAACTATTGCTTTTACGACTATCGCTACCGCTTAGTGATAAAGTAAAACAATTACATGGCGATTGCATTTCATACAATAAAGCGACAACCATATGGCTCCTGCTAGTTGCCGATAACTCGGTTACAAAACATGATCATCTCATACAATAAAATATAGCATCATGTCTTGACCATATCACATCACAACATGCCCTGCAAAAAAAAGTTAGACGTCCTCTACTTTGTTGTTGCAAGTTTTACGTGGCTGCTACGGGCTTAGCAAGAACCGTTCTTACCTACGCATCAAAACCACAACGATAGTTTGTCAAGTTGGTGCTGTTTTAACCTTCGCAAGGACCGGGCGTAGCCACACTCGGTTCAACTAAAGTGAGAGAGACAGACACCCGCCAGTCACCTTTAAGCAACGAGTGCTCGCAACGGTGAAACCAGTCTCGCGTAAGCGTACGCGTAATGTCGGTCCGGGCCGCTTCATCTCACAATACCGCCGAACCAAAGTATGACATGCTGGTAAGCAGTATGACTTATATCGCCCACAACTCACTTGTGTTCTACTCATGCATATAACATCAACGCATAAAACCACGCTCGGATGCCACTGTTGGGGAACGTACTAATTTCAAAAAATTACCTACGCACACGCAAGATCATGGTGATGTATAGCAACGAGAGGGGAGAGTGTTGTCTACGTACCCTCGTAGACCGATAGCGCAAGCGTTTAACACAACGCGGTTGATGTAGTCGTACGTCTTCACGATCCGACCGATCAAGTACCGAACGCACGGCACCTCCGAGTTCAGCACACGTTCAGCTCGATGACGTCCCTCGAACTCCGATCCAGCCGAGTGTTGAAGGAGAGTTTCGTCAGCACGACGGCGTGGTGACGATGATGATGTTCTACCGACGCAGGGCTTCGCCTAAGCACCGCTACGATATTATCGAGGTGTAATATGGTGGAGGGGGGCACCGCACACGGCTAAAAGATCGTTGATCAATTGTGTGTCGAGAGGTGCCCCCTGCCCCCGTATATAAAGGAGCAAGGGGGAGGCCGCCGGCCAAGGAGGAGAGGCGCGCCTAGGAGGAGTCCTACTCCTACCGGGAGTAGGACTCCCCCCCTTTTTCCATGTTGGACTAGGAGAGAGGGGCAAGAGGTGGAGGGGAGGAAGGAAGGGGGGGCGCCGCCCCCCTCTCCTTGTCCTATTCGGACTAGGGGGAAGGGGCGCGCGGCCCTGCCCTGGCCTCCTCTCCTCCCTTCCACCTAGGCCCACTAAGGCCCATTAAGTTACCGGGGGGTTCCGGTAACCTCCCGGCACTCCGGAAAAATCCCGATTTCACCCGGAACACTTCCGATGTCCAAACATAGGCTTCCAATATATCAATCTTTATGTCTCGACCATTTCGAGACTCCTCGTCATGTCCGTGATCACATCCGGGACTCCGAACAACCTTCCGTACATCAAAACATATAAACTCATAATATAACTGTCATCGTAACGTTAAGCGTGCGCACCCTACGGGTTCGAGAACTATGTAGACATGACCGAGACACCTCTCCGGTCAATAACCAATAGCGGAACCTGGATGCTCATATTGGTTCCCACATATTCTACGAAGATCTTTATCGGTCAGACCGCATAACAACATACGTTGTTCCCTTTGTCATCGGTATGTTACTTGCCCGAGATTCGATCGTCGGTATCTCGATACCTAGTTCAATCTCGTTACCGGCAAGTCTCTTTACTCGTTCCGTAATACATCATCCCGCAACTAACTCATTAGTTACAATGCTTGCAAGGCTTATAGTGATGTGTATTACTGAGTGGGCCCAGAGATACCTCTCCGACAATCGGAGTGACAAATTCTAATCTCGAAATACGCCAACCCAACAAGTACCTTTGGAAGCACCTGTAGAGCACCTTTATAATCACCCAGTTATGTTGTGACGTTTGGTAGCACACAAAGTGTTCCTCCGGTAAACGGGAGTTGCATAATCTCATAGTCATAGGAACATGTATAAGTCATGAAGAAAGCAATAGCAACATACTAAACGATCGAGTGCTAAGCTAACGGAATGGTTCAAGTCAATCACATCATTCTCCTAATGATGTGATCCCGTTAATCAAATGACAACTCATGTCTATGGCTAGGAAACATAACCATCTTTGATCAACGAGCTAGTCAAGTAGAGGCATACTAGTGACACTCTGTTTGTCTATGTATTCACACATGTATCAAGTTTCCGGTTGATACAATTCTAGCATGAATAATAAATATTTATCATGATATAAGGAAGTAAATATTAACTTTATTATTGCCTCTAGGGCATATTTCCTTCAGTCTCCCACTTGCACTAGAGTCAATAATCTAGTTCACATCGCCATGTGATTTAACATCAATAGTTCACATCACCATGTGATTAACACCCATAGTTCACAACGTCATGTGACCAACACCCAAAGGGTTTACTAGAGTCAGTAATCTAATTCACATCGCTATGTGATTAACACCCAAAGAGTACTAAGGTGTGATCATGTTTTGCTTGTGAGATAATTTTAGTCAACGGGTCTGTCACATTCAGATCCATAAGTATTTTTGCAAATTTCTATGTTTACAATGCTCTGCACGGAGCTACTCTAGCTAATTGCTCCCACTTTCAATATGTATCTAGACCGAGACTTAGAGTCATCTAGATTAGTGTCAAAACTTGCATCGACGTAACCCTTTACGACGAACCTTTTTGTCACTTCCATAATCGAGAAACATATCCTTATTCCACTAAGGATAATTTTGACCGTTGTCCAGTGATCTACTCCTAGATCACTATTGTACTCCCTTGCCAAAATCAGTGTAGGGTATACAATAGATCTGGTACACAACATGGCATACTTTATAGAACCTATGTCCGAGGCATAGGGAATGACTTTCATTCTTTTTCTATCTTCTGCAGTGGTCGGGCTTTGAGTCTTACTCAATTTCACACCATGTAACATAGGCAAGAAACTCTTTCTTTGACTGTTCCATTTTGAACCACTTCAAAATCTTGTTAAGGTATGTACTCATTGAAAAAACTTATCAAGCGTCTTGATCTATCTCTATAGATCTTGATGCTCAATATGTAAGCAGCTTCACCGAGGTCTTTCTTTGAAAAACTCCTTTCAAACACTCCTTTATGCTTTGCAGAATAATTCTACATTATTTCCGATCAACAATATGTCATTCACATATACTTATCAGAAATGATGTAGTGCTCCCACTGACTTTCTTGTAAATACAGGCTTCACCGCAAGTTTGTATAAAACTATATCCTTTGATCAACTTATCAAAGCGTATATTCCAACTCCGAGATGCTTGCACCAGTCCATAGATGGATCGCTGGAGCTTGCATATTTTGTTAGCACTTTTAGGATTGACAAAACCTCCTGGTTGCATCATATACAACTCTTCTTTAATAAATCCATTAAGGAATTCAGTTTTATTTATCCATTTGCCAGATTTCATAAAATGCGGCAATTGCTAACATGATTCGGACAGACTTAAGCAAGATACGAGTGAGAAACTCTCATCATAGTCAACACCTTGAACTTGTTGAAAACCTTTTTGCGACAATTCTAGCTTTGTAGATAGTAACACTACTATCAGCGTCCGTCTTCCTCTTGAAGATCCATTTAATCTCAATGGCTCGTCGATCATTGGGCAAGTCAATCAAAGTCCATACTTTGTTCTCATACATGGATCTCATCTTAGATTTCATGGCCTCAAGCCATTTTGCAGAATCTGGGCTCACCATCGCTTCTTCATAGTTCGTAGGTTCGTCATGGTCTAGTAACATAACCTCCAGAACAGGATTACCGTACCACTCTGGTGCGGATCTTACTCTGGTTGACCTACGAGGTTCAGTAATAACTTGATCTGAAGTTCCATGATCATCATCATTAACTTCCTCACTAATTGGTATAGGCGTCACAGAAACTGGTT
This sequence comes from Aegilops tauschii subsp. strangulata, assembly GCF_002575655.3. NCBI lineage: Eukaryota > Viridiplantae > Streptophyta > Magnoliopsida > Poales > Poaceae > Aegilops > Aegilops tauschii. The sequence goes on along the minus strand of NC_053035.3, from coordinate 496,605,559 downwards.
TCTGCGATGAACTACTTTCCAATAAGGGAGCAGGTACAATTACCTCATCAAGTTCTACTTTCCTCCCACTCACTTCTTTCGAGAGAAACTTCTTCTCTAGAAAGGATCCATTCTTAGCAACGAATGTCTTGCCTTCGGATCTGTGATAGAAGGTGTACCCAACTGTCTCCTTTGGGTATCCTATGAAGACACATTTCTCCGATTTGGGTTTGAGCTTATCAGGATGAAACTTTTTCACATAAGCATCGCAACCCCAAACTTTAAGAAACGACAACTTTGGTTTCTTGCCAAACCACAGTTCATAAGATGTCGTCTCAACGGATTTAGATGGTACCCTATTTAACGTGAATGCAGCTGTCTCTAATGCATAACCCCAAAACTATAGTGGTAAATCGGTAAGAAACATCATAGATTGCACTATATCCAATAAAGTACGGTTATGACGTTCGGACACACCATTATGTTGTGGTGTTCCAGGTGGCATGAATTTGTGAAACTATTCCACATTGTTTTAATTGAAGACCAAACTCGTAACTCAAATATTTGTCTCCGCGATCAGATCGTAGAAACCTTATTTTCTTGTCACGATGATTTTCCACTTCACTCTGAAATTCTTTGAACCTTTCAAATGTTTCAGACTTATGTTTCATTAAGTAGATATACCCATATCTGCTCAAATCATCTGTGAAGGTCAGAAAATAATGATACCTGCTACGAGCCTCAATATTCATCGGACCACATACATCTGTATGTATGATTTCCAACAAATCTGTTGCTCTCTCCATAGTTCCGGAGAACGGCATTTTAGTCATCTTGCCCATGAGGCACGGTTCGCAAGCATCAAGTGATTCATAATCAAGTGATTCCAAAATCCCCTCAGTATGGAGTTTCTTCATGCGCTTTACACCAATATGACCTAAACGGCAGTGCCACAAATAAGTTGCACTATCATTATTAACTTTGCATCTTTTGGCTTCATTATTATGAATATGTGTATCACTACGATCGAGATCCAATAAACCATTTTATTGGGTGTATGACCATAGAAGGTTTTATTCATGTAAACAGAACAACAATTATTCTCTAATTTAAATGAATAACCGTATTGCAACAAACATGATCAAATCATACTCATGCTCAACGCAAACACCAAATAACACTTATTTAGTTTCAACACTAATCCCGAAAGTATAGGGAGTGTGCGATGATGATCATATCAATCTTGGAACTACTTCCAACACACATCGTTACCTCGCCTTTTACTAGTCTCTGTTTATTCTGCAACTCCCGTTTCGAGTTACTACTCTTAGCAACTGAACCAGTATCAAATACCGAGGGGTTTCTATAAACACTAGTAAAGTACACATCAATAACATGTATATCCAATATACCTTTGTTCACTTTGCCATCCTTCTTATCCACCAAATAGTTGGGGTAGTTCCGCTTCCAGTGACCAGTCCCTTTGCAGTAGAAGCACTTAGTCTCAGGCTTAGGACCAGACTTAGGCTTCTTCACTTGAGCAGCAACTTGCTTGCCGTTCATCTTGAAGTTCCCCTTCTTCCCTTTGCCCTTTTCTTGAAACTAGTGGTCTCGTCAACCATCAACACTTGATGTTTTTCTTGATTTCTACCTTTGTCGATTTCAGCATCACGAAGAGCTCGGGAATTACTTTCGTCATCCCTTGCATACTATAGTTCATCACGAAGTTCTACTAACTTGGTGATGGTGACTAGAGAATTCCGTCAATCACTATTTTATCTGGAAGATTAACTCCCACTTGATTCAAGCGATTGTAGTACCCAGACAATCTGAGCACATGCTCACTGCTTGAGCTATTCTCCTCCATCTTTTAGCTATAGAACTTGTTAGAGACTTCATATCTCTCAACTCGGGTATTTGCTTGAAATATTAACTTCAACTCCTGGAACATCTCATATGGTCCATGACGTTCAAAACGTCTTTGAAGTCCCGATTCTAAGCCGTTAAGCATGGTGCACTAAACTATCAAGTAGTCATCATATTGAGCTAGCCAAACGTTCATAACGTCTGCATCTGCTCCTGCAATAGGTCTGTCACCTAGCGGTGCATCAAGGACACAATTCTTCTGTGCAGCAATGAGGATAATCCTCAGATCACGGATCCAATCCGCATCTTTGCTACTAACATCTTTCAACATAATTTTTCTCTAGGAACACATCAAAAATAAACACAGGGAAACAACAACGCGAGCTATTGATCTACAACATAATTTGCAAAATACTATCAGGACTAAGTTCATGATAAATTTAAGTTCAATTAATCATATTACTTAAGAACTCCCACTTAGATAGACATCCCTCTAATCCTCTAAGTGATCACGTGATCCATATCAACTAAACCATGTCCGATCATCACGTGAGATGGAGTAGTTTCAATGGTGAACATCACTATGTTGATCATATCTACTATATGATTCACGCTCGACCTTTCAGTCTCCGTGTTCCGAGGCCATATCTGCATATGCTAGGCTCGTCAAGTTTAACCTGAGTATTCCGCGTGTGCAACTATTTTGCACCCGTTGTATTTGAACGTAGAGCCTATCACACCCGATCATCACGTGGTGTCTCAGCACGAAGAACTTTCGCAACGGTGCATACTCAGGGAGAACACTTTTATCTTGAAATTTTAGTGAGAGATCATCTTATAATGTTACCGTCAATCAAAGCAAGATAAGATGCATAAAAGATAAACATCACATGCAATCAATATAAGTGATATGATATGGCCATCATCATCTTGTGCTTGTGATCTCCATCTCCGAAGCACCGTCATGATCACCATCGTCACCGGCGCGACACCTTGATCTCCATCGTAGCATCGTTGTCGTCTCGCCAACTATTGCTTTTACGACTATCGCTACCGCTTAGTGATAAAGTAAAACAATTACATGGCGATTGCATTTCATATACTAAAGCGACAACCATATGGCTCCTGCCAGTTGCCGATAACTCGGTTACAAAACATGATCATCTCATACAATAAAACATAGCATCATGTCTTGACCATATCACATCACAACATGCCCTGCAAAAACAAGTTAAACGTCCTCTACTTTGTTGTTGCAAGTTTTACGTGGCTGCTACGGGCTTAGCAAGAACCGTTCTTACCTACGCATCAAAACCACAACGATAGTTTGTCAAGTTGGTGCTGTTTTAACCTTCGCAAGGACCGGGCGTAGCCACACTTGGTTCAACTAAAGTGAGAGAGACAGACACCCGCCAGTAACCTTTAAGCAACGAGTGCTCGCAACGGTGAAACCAGTCTCGCGTAAGCGTACGCGTAATGTCGGTCCGGGCCGCTTCATCTCACAATACCGCCGAACCAAAGTATGACATGCTGGTAAGCAGTATGACTTATATCGCCCACAACTCACTTGTGTTCTACTCGTGCATATGACATCTACGCATAAAACCAGGCTCGGATGCTACTGTTGGGGAACGTAGTAATTTCAAAAAAACTCCTACGCACACGCAAGATCATGGTGATGCATAGCAACGAGAGGGGAGAGTGTTGTCCACGTACCCTCGTAGACCGAAAGCGGAAGCGTTAACACAACGCGGTTGATGTAGTCGTACGTCTTCACGATCCGACCGATCAAGTACCGAACGCACGGCACCTCCGAGTTCAGCACACGTTCAGCTCGATGACGTCCCTCGAACTCCGATCCAGCCGAGTGTTGAGGGAGAGTTTTGTCAGCACGACGGTGTGGTGACGATGATGATGTTCTACCGACGCAGGGCTTCGCCTAAGCACCGCTATGATATTATCGAGGTTTAATATGGTGGAGGGGGGCACCGCACACGGCTAAAAGATCGTTGATCAATTGTGTGTCTAGAGGTGCCCCCCTGCCCCCGTATATAAAGGAGCAAGGGGGAGGCCGCCGGCCAAGGAGGAGGGCGCGCCAAGGGGGGAGTCCTACTCCCACCGGGAGTAGGACTCCTCCTTTCCTTGTTGGAATAGGAGAAGGGAAGGGAGAAGGAGAAAGAAGGAAGGGGGCGCCCCCCTCCCTAGTCCAATTCGAACTAGTCCATGGGGAGGGGTTCGGCCACCCTTTGGGGCCTTTCTCTCCTTTCCCGTATGGCCCATTAAGGCCCAATACGAATTCTCGTAACTCTCCGGTACTCCGAAAAATACCCGAATCACTCGGAACCTTTCCGAAGTCCGAATATAGTCGTCCAATATATCAATCTTTATGTCTCGGCCATTTCGAGACTCCTCGTCATGTCCCCGATCTCATCCGGGACTCTGAACTCCTTCGGTACATCAAAACACATAAACTCATAATATAACCGTCATCGTAACGTTAAGCGTGCGGACCCTACGGGTTCGAGAACTATGTAGACATGACCGAGACACCTCTCCGGTCAATAACCAATAGCGGAACCTGGATGCTCATATTGGCTCCCACATATTCTACGAAGATCTTTATCGGTCAGACCGCATAACAACATACGTTGTTCCCTTTGTCATCGGTATGTTACTTGCCCGAGATTCGATCGTCGGTATCTCGATACCTAGTTCAATCTAGTTACCGGCAAGTCTCTTTACTCGTTCCGTAATACATCATCCCGCAACTAACTCATTAGTTACAATGCTTGCAAGGCTTATAGTGATGTGTATTACTGAGTGGGCCCAGAGATACCTCTCCGACGATCGGAGTGACAAATCCTAATCTCGAAATACGCCAACCCAACAAGTACCTTTGGAAGCACCTGTAGAGCACCTTTATAATCACCCAGTTACGTTGTGACGCTTGGTAGCACAGAAAGTGTTCCTCCGGTAAACGGGAGTTGCATAATCTCATAGGCATAGGAACATGTATAAGTCATGAAGAAAGCAATAGCAACATACTAAACGATCGAGTGCTAAGCTAACAGAATGGGTCAAGTCAATCACATCATTCTCCTAATGATGTGATCTCGTTAATCAAATGACAACTCATGTCTATGGCTAGGAAACATAACCATCTTTGATCAACGAGCTAGTCAAGTAGAGGCATACTAGTGACACTCTGTTTGTCTATGTATTCACACATGTATCAAATTTCCGGTTGATATAATTCTAGCATGAATAATAAACATTTATCATGATATAAGGAAATAAATAATAACTTTATTATTGCCTCTAGGGCATATTTCCTTCATATTACTGAGTGGGCCCAGAGATACCTCTGCGACAATCGGAGTGACAAATCCTAATCTCGAAATACGCCAACCCAACAAGTACCTTTGGAGACACCTGTAGAGCACCTTTATAATCACCCAGTTACGTTGTGACGTTTGGTAGCACACAAAGTGTTCCTCCGGTAAACGGGAGTTGCATAATCTCATAGTCATAGGAACATGTATAAGTCATGAAGAAAGCAATAGCAACATACTAAACGATCGAGTGCTAAGCTAACGGAATGGGTCAAGTCAATCACATCATTCTCCTAATGATGTGATCCCGTTAATCAAATGACAACTCATGTCTATGGCTAGGAAACATAACCATCTTTGATCAACGAGCTAGTCAAGTAGAGGCATACTAGTGACGCTCTGTTTGTCTATGTATTCACACATGTATTATGTTTCCGGTTAATACAATTCTAGCATGAATAATAAACATTTATCATGATATAAGGAAATAAATAATAACTTTATTATTGCCTCTAGGGCATATTTCCTTCAGTTACCACTTCTCATTAACTACGTGCCACATAAGCAAAATTTTGTTGGAATGGGCTATGTTACTAGCTAAGTTACTCCTACTATGACTAGCCTAACCTATACTTTTTTGTGTGTGTGTGTGTGTTGGAGCCAAAATAGTGAGATTGACGTCATTTCCCCCTCTAGCTTTACTGCAGCGCGTTACGGAGAGAATACGAGTTTTTTTAGCTTGAATACGAGGTTTTTTGAAGTGAGAACAGAATACGAGGTTTTTGTGTCTTTTTTTTTTGAACCGGGCGTGCCCCTTTCCATTTAAAATAAACGGAAATACAACCGTCTCCGTCAGGAAGCAAGGAAAGAGGAGCAGCGAGTTCAACGCACTGCCAGGAAACCCACTGTGCTCTCCCGCCATCGAAACGAGCACCATGGGGCGAAAACCTGACAGCACCTAGTTAGTTTGAGCCTAGCTATTACAAACCAGGGGAAAAGGCACAAACACGAGGTGCCAGAAGAACAAAAAGCATATCGATTTCAAAAGTTACCCAACAGTGGAGCCTGAGTCTTAGGCCCTAGCACATCGCCCCCTATCAACCAGGGCAGAATGTAGAGCACATCAGCAGCATCATCCAGAGAACACCTCACCCTCGTCTCCCGTTGCGCGCTTGGCCCCTTCACACATTGCCATCAACTTGGTTGTGCTCGCTCTAATCATCTCAGCTCCGAGTCGCAATCTTGCCACTTCTTCCACTGGCTGAAGACCTGCCCAATACAAGAGAAACGAACAAGCCGAATACACAATCTCAAAAGGAGATTTGATCAATTGTTTTTCAAAAGTAGCCTTATTACGCGCAAGCCAAATAGCCCAAGTTACTGCCGCCAAACCAACAGTATAAAATCTAGTTTCATTGGGTAGGAACATATTACACCACACATAGAATTGCCAGGTGTTATTTGGGCATAAGTCAGTCCCCAACACAACTCCAACTGTTCTCCAGGCAACACGCGCCACAGGACACGTAAAAAACAGGTGGGACGCAGTTTCAATATTGTTACAGAAGGAACACACAGGGTTCCCCGGCCATTTTTTCCTCCTCATCACCGCTCTAGTGAGCACCGCGTCTTGGGCCATCTGCCACAAGAAGATCTGTATCTTAAGAGGTAGTTTCGCCTCCTAGATCCATCTATAGTTGTTTCCATGAAGAGGTTTTTCCAGCCAATTATACATAGATTTAGTGGAGTACTTAGCATTCTTACTCAAACCCCAAAACACTACATCTTCCTCAGCTGTAGTGTTAAGCCCCCAGATGTATTGTCGAACCCTATCCCACTGTTCTCTAAGATCAGGGCATAAACGCCTTCTAAAAAAGGTCAAAGTCTCTACCCTGTTAAAGTTTTGGACCGTACAATCCTGATCTGTACATATTTCAAACAACCGAGGGAACCTCAAATTGAGTGTGGGTAGCCCCTCAATTGAGTCTTTCCACACCCTGCTCAGGTTTCCGCATCCTAGTTTAATCTTTCTCCCCATCATGTACAACTCCCTGACTTTCAGAAGAGATTTCCAGCATGGGGAGTCAGATTGTCTTGGTTGCACAGTTGCCACCGACTTGTTTTGTAAATATCTGGCTCTCACCAAGTTTTGCCAAACCCCAGTTTGGGGTTCTAACTTCCACCACCATTTCACCATCAGGCTGATGTTTTGTTTCCTGAGGTCTTTGACACCCAGACCCCCTTTGCCCTTCGATCTACACACCCTCTTCCATTTGACCAGGTAATATCTATTCTTCTTATTGCACCCGTGCCAAAAAAATTACGACGGTGCTTGTCCAGCCTTTCTATGAAAGTTTTACTCATAAGCCACATGGACATATGATATAAAGATAGCTGCGACAATACCGAGGTAAGCAAGGTAAGTCTGCCCCCGCTGGATGCAGCATTACCAATCCAAGACCCGAAACACTTAAGGTATTTATCTACAATAAATTCCCACACAGAATCTTTAAGAGTTGTGAAACTCACAGGCATACCAAGATATTTAATTGGAAAGTGCCCGATCTCGCAGTTAAAGATCTTGGCATACTTGCTATCAATGTCAGTGTCCCCTCCGACAGTCATGATCTCGCTCTTCTGAAAGTTTACTTTCAGTCCAGACATGAGCTCGAACATGTATAAGAGGAGCTTCAGATTTAAAGCTTTTTCCACATCATGCTCGAGGCAAATGATCGTGTCATCTGCGTATTGTAGAACTGCCACCCCATTCGGGACAAGATCAGATGCTAGTCCAGTTAGGAGGCCATTCTGCTGCGCTTTACAAATCATCTTGTTGAGACATTCTACAGCTAGGTTGAACAAAAAGGGGGAGTGGGGGTCTCCTTGGCGCACCCCTTTGGCACTTTGAAAATATGGGCCCACTGAGTTGTTAAGCTTGATACTAACAGTACCATTGTATAGGATTTGATTTACTCACCCACACCAGGTTTCGTTGAAGCCCCTCATTCTGTGGCAATCCAACAGAAAATCCCAGTTAACCTTGTCGTATGCTTTCTCGAAGTCGAGCTTAAGCACCACCCCTACTTTTTTTCTTGACATGGGTGTAATTGAGGAGCTCATGTAAAGTCATGATCCCATCCATAATATTCCTCCCTTTAACAAAAGCATTTTGTGACAAGCTTATCAGTTTGTCAGCATATTTTTCTACTCTCCGATCCATAGTCTTAGTAATCAGTTTATATGGGCACCTAAGGAGACAAATAGGTCGAAATTGCTGAATGCGATCCGCACCTGACACTTTAGGGAGAAGAGTAATCACCCCATAATTAAGGCGCTGCACGTCAAGCGTTCCAGCATGGAAGTGGCTGAACAGCCGCATAATGTCACTTTTAACAATGTTCCAGCAATGTTGATAAAACTCCGCAGGAATATTATCGGGGCCAGGTGCTCTATTAACATCCATTGCAAACAAGGCCTCTTTCACCTCCTCTTCTGAGAAAGTTCTAGTCAGATCAATATTATCCTCTTGAGTGAGTTTTTCTGATTCATCCCACGAGCCAGGGTCCATGTGAAACAAGTTACCCGGGGCTGGGCCGAATAGGGTTTTATAGAACTCTGTGGCATGTGAGATAAGGTTATCAGTACCTTCTATCTCAACATCACCATACTTGAGGGCATGAATGGTATTCTTCCTTTTTCGCCCATTTGCAATTTTATGAAAGTAATCTGTGTTTAAATCCCCTTTGAGGAGCCAACGCTCATGGGATTATTGTAGCCAGAAAATCTCCTCATTTACCAGAATCTCATGAAGCTCAAAATTAATATCCACCTTTCTACTATACATCTCAGGGGTCAGAGGTCCCTCCTCTTCAAGCTCCTCAAGAGTGGACAATTCTACTCTTAATTCTTCTTTTCTTTTCTTGGTATGGCCGTACTTATTGGACCCCCACCCTTTAAAGAAGGTTTTAAACCTTTTTAATTTGATATTAAGAATATCAATAGGATCTTCAGCTTTAACCGCTTTATTCCAGATTTTCTCCACTAAGGGTAGAAAGTCCTCATTTTTTAACCAGGCCAGATCAAACCTGAATTCCCTAGGGTTATGTGCCTCCCTGCCCATGTCTCCTGAGGAAAGGAGTAGGGGGTTATGATCAGATAACTCTCTAACCAGCTTTCTAACAGTTACCAATGGGTATAAGTCTTCCCAGTCGCTAGACATCAAAATCCTGTCTAGCTTTTCCAAAGTGGGGTGGGTCTGGTTATTTGTCCAAGTATATTTCCCTCCGCTACAATAAATCTCCCTCACGCCATATGCATTAATGACAGAATTGAACATGTCCATAGATTTATGTCCATGTACTTTTTTATTCTTCTCACCACCATGCCTCAAGATGTTAAAGTCTCCCCCAACTATGTAGGGTTTGTTCATATTAGAACAGAATTGAGCAAGTTCCAGCAGGAACTCCTCCCTCATTTCCTCATGAGCTGGGCCATACACCACTAGAATACTCCATTCAGATTTATTCCTCCTATCTATTAGATCAAGCTGGATCATGAACTTTCCTTTCTTGTTATAACTCAAGTCCAAAATGTCTTTTCTAGCCCCTGCAATGATACCACCTGACTTGCCACATGAGGGGATCCAGACCCACTCAAAGATACTAGAAGGGTCAATTTTTCTCAAGCATATAGGGGAGAAGTTTTTCTTCATGGTTTCCTGTAGACCCAGGAAATCAAGGGAATGGTCACTTATTAAATCAGAGAGGCAGGTGGCCATTCCTTTCTTGCCCACCCCTCTGCAGTTCCAAATGAGACCTCTCATTTGGAACGTTTTTCTTGTTTTTGGACCTAGTAACCCTGCCAGGGGCCAGGGCAGGATTACCACTATCAATGCTTTCTACTGTCATTTTCTTTTGGCTTCTAGTCACAGGCCTAGATAGCTTGACAGCATTTTTTTTTCTTTCTACTCCCATTTTTATAAGAACAGAAATCTTCACTACAATACTCATCTTGTTCTAACCAAGATAAGCTGAGAGGGGATTGTTTTCCCAGTCCATTTGTGACCACCAGGTCATCCTCTTTCTCATTTTTTTATTAATGTCACTCTGTTTACTCAACAGATTTCCTCTAACATCCTTTAACTCATGAAGAATATCAATACAGGTAAAGTGATCATCTGGAATTAGGACCCCCATTTTATTAGCTCTACTTATTAGCTCCGCATTCCCCAAAGCAGCAAAAGAATTTTTTCTAGGGTTTTGATATTTACCTTCCAGATTTTTCTTCTTGGCCACTTCCATAGCTTTTTGCATCATGTCTCCCTGCCTCTCCTGACCACATCGAAGACTAAACCTCAGGTTAGTCTCAGGGATCAATGGAGGAGTGGGAATTATCTCATTGTCACAATCAGGCGATGGCAGGTGTACCAGATAATCATCTGATACCTTCAGCTTAGGATCCACCTCTCCTGTCACTTCTAAGACCTGCGAAACACCAGTTACTACCTCCACATATGAGCATTTCTTCTCAAACAAAGGAAGTACATTCACCTGCAGTGTTTGCACATCAGTGCTCTTGTCAGGTGCTTTTTCCTCATGATCAGCGATTTTTCCTCCATCTGATTTCTCTTCATAGCCCTCTTGAGCAGAATTCTCATTGGCCAGCTTCTCAATAAATAAAGTTTTATCATCATCACTTTCATAAGAGTCTGACAGGTTATCCTCCTCATTTTCATTCTCTTTTTCAAAAGGGAGCAGGCGACAGGCCTTCCCTCCCCTAAAGGAAGATGTACCATGCTCAGCAGGAGCATGAACACTCTTAGATGGCTCAGTTCCCCCGTCCTGCCTCTTCCTCTTCGGAGTGGACAGCAGGGATTCTTTCTGATCATTTCTAACAGGCACAGAATCGTCTTCCTTCACCGGGTTTCTCACCAGAACTTCCTCTACTTCATATAGGAATTTGTAAAAACGGCTCCCCATGCAACCCTCAGCAGAAACAGGAAGATTATCAATACTGCGACATCCAATCTTGACCCGAACAGACGAGGGGCGCTTAATAGTAGACATATCGATCTCTAACGTCACCCCAACAAGCCCACCAGCATAAGCCACATTCTTGTCACATCTTTTATTAAGAGGTACTCCCTCTGTAAACTAATATAAAAGTGTTTAAATAACTAAAATAGTAATCTAAACACTCTTATATTAGTTTACGGAGAGAGTATCTTACTAATTTTCACCCAGGCAATCTCAAGTAGGCCCTCACAGTCCATGTCATCAGACCATGGTGTGATTCTGACCACAGTTTGGTGCTTTTTGAGGTTTATGTGTTCCACAAACAAAGCACGTTCAACCTCTCTTATGTGAGGAAACCTCATAACATTTTTTATTAAGAGGTTTTTGTGTCTTTTGTTTGGCTGATGATGAAAAAAAGGGACATGACGAGAGAAGTTGGTCTGGCCGTCGGATGAAAAATAAGCGCGCTGGGAACACGGAACGGTAACGGGCAAGCCCCGTCCGTGTGCGACCCGTTCGCGGTGTGGCGTTGGGGGAGGAGCCGGAGACGGAAAGGCGAGTAGCCCCCAATTAATACGAAGAACGGGCGTTGGATAAGGAGCCGGAGACGGAAAGGCTCGGCCCAACCCTGATATAGGGGGACCCGAGATCCAGACCGCCAAACAAAATCCAAGTAGCAAACATCGCTCGATCGATTTCACCTAAAAGAGAAAAGAAAGGCAAATCGCAGATTCAAGGCGATGGCGGCGGCGATCCGACTTGCGGCCAGTCGGCTCTTCGGCGGCCAGCGACCCCAGGCGGTTTTCAAGTCCGTCGTCTTGCCGCTGGTCGAGGTGGGGCGTCGCCGGCTGATTCCAAGTCTCATCAACGGCGGCCGACCTGCCTCTTTTTCTCTCAGATCTATGTCCTCCGGCGGCGCAGGTTGCAAAGAGTTTTCCGGCGCCGCCGCCGCTGCCCACCCACCCAACGGCAACCGCGCCCTGAAGGTATACCATCCAAGATCCACAACTTCTTTTATATGGTTTTTAGAATAAATAAACATTTTTTAATATGTATGTATGTCCATCGATATCCCCTGCTGCACTTCTCAGATAGGATATCTCATATATTTGTTCTGCAATTCAATATCGCTGTACTGCATGGATCTTTTTCCACCGGTTAATTAAAACTATCTCCGATCTGTCCGCCAGCAACCCTTTGGAGAACCTGTACCAAAGCTCGACCCAGAGAGAGCATGGGCCTATCGGCAGTACTGCGAGATTGAGACCAAGAAGCACGAGCTCTTCTACCTGATCGCTGAGTTGGAGAAGAGGCACCCATATCGTAGGTACACGGGAAAAAACATGGAGCTCCTCTTCCAACTTTTCGGACACGTTGATCCTAATCCCAGCGATCCCCTCTGGTATGATCATAACCCAATTTTTTTATCCACACAGATTAATAAGTAATTTGCTCTTCTTAGTTGGTATCTACACTGATATCTAATTTTCTATAATCTCAACAATTGTCCTTGTAGGTGCCGAGCTCATGCAAGAGAAAGACTCAACAATTGTCTGCTATATGGAATGCCTACCGCGATGGCCACTTGGATGTACATGGATTGGGAGAGTTGGAGAAATATGTTTGCCTTTGCACTTGGAATTGGTCACTAGACTAGATTTCACTATGTCATGAGTCCAGATATTGAAACTCGAGTAAATTTCATTAAAGTACACTTTTTTGTTGGCTAAATGTCAAGGAATTGCGCTTCTTCTTTTTTGTGGTCTCTTGTTTCAAGAGGCTGCACTTTCTAAACCGCACTTCTTTTAGCAGCTTAAAAAAATAAACCGCCCCCTTTACAGCTTCTCCTATAAGCTGTCCCCTATTCGTTGGGGGCTTATATGCTAGTTATGCGATAATTAGTACATAAGCTCAGCTTATGGGAGAAGCTGAGCAAGGGGGTTGCTTATTTTTCACGCCGTAAAAAAAATTGGGCCTAAATCCATAGCGAAACCATTTGAATTTTTGTTGACCTGGCCCCAGACTACTTGCATGGAGCCTAGATGCGGATCCCTCCGTAGATTTCAGAGGTGCAGCTTTCTAGCACTGATTGGAAAATTTTAATTTAGCTCAGTGCTGTTTTAAAAAAAATGCAATTTCCTGACATTTGGCCAACAAAAAGTGACTTTTAACAAATTTACTCTAGCACTATAGTACTGCTCGGTCTGGATCCTTTGTAAGTTTGTAAAGTGAATGGTTCACCATCATTCATCTAAATATGTGAGTGGATATTGTCAGCCTAGCTCTCCATTATATCATGATGAAATGGAGTGATCATGTTATTGTTTGGAATTGAGCTTTTAATGCATGGTCCTGTCTCCAGAGTATGTTATGATGAAGATTGAAATATTAGAGAAAATTAGAATGGTAGAAAATTAGAATGGAGTATTTCTCCATCCCCGTCCCCAACCCAGAAGAGATGGAACGGAGGGGCGCCACTCCCACCCTTGAGAGTGACACCCCTTGGCGGCGGGGAGATAGCCCCCCCTTTTTTCCTGACACTTTTGCTTTTCATGGGCCAGGCACTCCCCCAGTGACCTGCAACTAGGTGTGCCCCTCGATTCTACCCATTCGATCGCCGGCTCATGCGCCCATGTATGTCTATGTAGCTCACCAGCTCCTCTACGAACTTCTGTGCATCAACCTTCCTGATGACAAAGTCGCCTAATTCCTCGTCAAGGAGTATTCCTCATCAAGCAAATCCATGTTCTTGAGCATCTTTTCCAGATCAATCTCGGTCTTCCTTCGACGCCCCCTGGGGAACAACGGTTCAGCAGTGAAAGATACCAGCGATCCTCCCTGGTTGTCACCAGAGGCAGCGTTGCTAAACCCTAAACGTGAGGGTACGTTCCGTTGTACTCCCTCCGTTTCAAAATAGATAACTCAACTTTGTACTAACTTTAGTACAAAGTTGGGTCATCTATTTTGGAATGGAGGGAGTGGCAGTTAGTAGCTAATAGTTTTTTTTTGAGACACTAGTAGCTAGCTTTTTTTTTACAATTACTAGTAGCTAGCTAGTAGGTTATACCCTCTCGGCCCTCATCTCAACGCGGTGGGCTGCGTAGTCCAGCCCGTCCCATCTATCTCCACTACAGCGAGAGTGCGGCATAGAGCTCATGCACTCACCCAAAGCTGGCCAAACGGTCCGGCCCGGCCCGGCACGACACAACCCAACCCATGCTAATCATGCCTGGCACGACACGACCCGTTGTGGCATGTTTAATAGCCGGGCTGTGCCGTGCCGGCCCACGTGCCTTGCTCCTCGGCCCAGACACAACCTAGTTAATAAACAGGCCGGCCCATGGCACGTTTAAAACGCCGGGCCACATGCTTTTAGAACAAAACTACAGCAAGTATCAACCAAGTGACATGCACCCTCAAATTAGAAACAGTCTGACCAACTATATTACTGTAGACAACAAGGCAAAAACTAAACTCCTGTCCTTCTGAAAATTTTACTCACGACAAGCTTACAGTGTTTATTCATCAATGCCATTAGATTCACATTGAGAAGTTACACCCCTGGGCAAATGCACACCAAAGAAGAACTGCAATCGACAAGGCCGATTCAGAGAATGTGGTTGCTGCTGCCGCCTGTGTGGGTCTCCGTGTTACGACTTACGAGGATCGCCACAGGCCTCGGTGTCCACGATTTGGTCGCGACCAGACTAGCACAGGGTCTCGGTCGCAACAAGTCGATCGAGACATCTTCGTCGGGATGTGGTCTACGGTCTCCAGGACATGGATTGCCACCTCCACATACTACTAGATCGGAAACGCGCCTTGGCGCGTGGTGCCTGGCTGAACTTTTTGTCCCAACTTTTAAACAAACTGCAATATTGTTGCTACTTGGTGTAGGATCGTTTTTCAAAGTCTGGCCGAAGGCAATGCAGTCACATGTACCAAATGCAAAGCAACCATGAGGTATATTCTCAGTAGAACCATTCGTCTGGAAGTTCATGAGGAATATAAATATATACTTTTCCAAAAGCAAGACCGGACGATCAATTCACATCAAGTTTGATACAGACAATGTACTTTTTATACAGCAAAATCACCACAGCGGCAATGCGAGACAAAGAACCTATGTAGTTCCATAGAAGCATATTTTTTGGAAATAACCTGATCGTCTTGACATTCAACCTTTCATATGCCGCAACACATGAACCTGCTATCTATAGTTTGTTCAGTCACTTGAAACAGATAACATTTTCTCCATTGACAACGGACTTATGAACCTTGAACTAACCTTTTCAAAGTTTGGATTATCAGCAGCGGCTTCCTATGCGTAGTGTCGAAGCCGAAGACACATAAGCGATTTCTTTGTGTTGAGCAAACATGGAGCCCAGGTGTTATCTATCATCTTACTCTCCAGAACTATCTACTTGCTGAAGGATTTACCCAGTTTGAGATCATATTATTTGAGGATGGTCTGCTAACAAATAACCTATCAGCAGGTCGTAGGACAGGAGGAATAGCACTACCGCAGCTTCAAGTGCCAAAGAACATCGACTAATTCAAAGCTTATTTATATGCACAATTTCAATTAGCACTGAACTAAAAAGAAGCACTCACTATATCGAAACAATGCAGATGGACTCCATAAACAATGAATAAGGAATGGTCCAGTGCGTACAAAAGCATGTGATAATTTAAGGAATAACCATGAAAAGGCCAAAAAACACATAGCAATCGTGATAATTTGAGTAACCATGAAAAGGCCAACAAACACATGGCACAGAAATTCTAACAAAAAACAAAGAACGAAGGACATCATATTCTACAGGGAATAGCAAGATGATAGGCAAGACAATGCGATCAAGCCGAGGTCTGCATAAGTTAATCAGCAACATAAATAGACTACACAAATATAAATCTATATATAGAACCAATCGACGGTAAACAAACAAACACCATTCTAGACAAAGGGTTGTAGACCAGAAATAAAGCCTTGTCAGAACCAAGCATGTAGTAACTGTGGCTCGGTGAGCATAAGAGAGGCATAGGAAACACACAATTGAGACTAAAAACAAACAACACATCTTACTGTTGTGTATATCATAACAGAAACTATCATAGACTTTCTTTACATATATACACATACTCGTGAGCAAAACAAACAATGTTGGTTGCTCCTAAATTATTTGCAGAACATAAGAAAAAAGAGTTGGAAACAATCTGACAAGACCTGAAACCAGAACTTGGTAAGTTATATGGTATTTGTAGCTATGTTTTCCCTTTAACAATTAATAAGATGAATGTATTTTAAAAAAACAGAAACCTAATTTCCCTAGTTCTGTACAAAAGAGTGCTCTAGCCAGAAGTAAAGTGTCTAGATTCCCTAGCTCTAGCTAGAAATCACAGTGCTGACACTTTCTGTTCAGCATGAACAAAATAAAAATCCTATTTCTGTTCAGCATGAAGACAAATTCAGAGCAGCAAGATGTACATGATCTACCTTACTTGCCGGGGATACGATCAAACGGAGACCGCGTGCGCTAGTCACCGGCATCGTGGAGAAGAGCTCCCTTCGTAGACACAAGAGCATACAAGATAAAGTAGAGAAGATGTGTCAACAACACTAACAGGTCACTCCATGTCATAGTCCTTGGCCAGGGTCAGGGGACCTTGAATCCTAGAAATCTGCAGAGGAGGCATCATCAGGAGCAATCTATCACTACTCACAAAATAACCCAAGAGGCGGGTACAGACTATGTTAACCATTTATGTGTACAGAATATATTAACTTGCACCACACCAGAGAAATTTCTCATCGGCAGCGGATTTATTAATTTTCTGATTAACACACAAGCTCGAGCTAGCCACCAACGACACGAGGACTACAGTCTCATGTCTTCTCACAAATATCCAGTCAAAACATGAAACTTAATCTCATCATAGTCAGATTAGCTTTGTCCTTATCGATTGAAACGACCACAAATCCCATCAAAAATATTAGTAGAATAAATCTAGTCACGGAATGGAGGCCATCCAGTGATCTGCTCCATCGAGCAGCTAACAGGTGAAACCATCACTTAATCAAAGGACCTCCCTGAGTAATCCAGCATCAACCAATATGAACAGAATGTAGCTAGTGGTAGAAATAATTCACTGGCAGAACCATGGAACTATCATAGATCCACTTTACTTGACCTAATTACATGAAACTCAATTTGACTAAACTAAAATGGAAGAAACGGTCAAACCCAAGAAGCTAGATAGTCTAACTCTAGCCTACCAGAAGAAAATGAAAATAAAGTAACCCCCAGACCATATTTATAGTACTACTATTTCTCCAAGGAAATAAGTGTGCAATCTGTAACTCGGAGCAGGGTCAGCAAGTTAGTTGAGAGGCTAATCCGGAGCGCGCACGGAGCTAATTCAATGCTAACAACATCTAATTGGACATTTGCACCTAGGGGAAGTCAGGGTTCTAGAAATTCCAAGTCCCAAAGCAAATAGAACCCATTAGACGGACATGCCATTGATATTTCTCATATTCCTAGGAAGAACAGAATTAGTACCTTAGAAGCATCATCTAAGAACAGAGGCTTGCGTATGCCGACATTCGCCAATTCAGTCTTGGAAAGGCCCTTCTTCAAGCCACCACCGTGTAGACAACAAAATAAGACGATGGTTTCAAATCAGTAATAATGAGGTGTGTGCATACATAGCCCTGAATTAGGACCTAGTTCTATTGTTTTGGTCTACTTTTTACTGCATCGAAGCCACTCGTTTGCAACGAAATCAAGATAGAAAGCAGGGGCCATCTTAAGAGAGTTATCAGAATGTGGTTAAAGCAAATGGAAATTGTAAACTCACAACTCAAACCATTGGTACATAAATTGATAGGCACATACAGTACAGTACAATGCAGAGTATTCTTCTTGCCACCTCTTGGTACATAACATACATATGTAATGAAACAGATTTCCCCAAAGGCAAAATGTTATGTTCTCTCCATTCCCAGGCAGATATTAGCATGTATCATTCACAGAGTAACATTTTGAGGCAAAGCTGAAATTAAGCAAAAATAATCAGCCCCCGAAGAAAACCTCAAATTGAACCCTCCTTTGATGTCTCGGGTGGAGGAAATGTACAGAGGAAACTCTGCAGTCTGAATCGATCGATGGGAGCAGCACATACAGAGAGAAAGAAGGGGGAAGAGGGGTTCTGACCAGATAATCTTTGTTGTGGGAGGCAAAGAGGAGGAACTGCTTGGTGCCGCCGTGGTCGTGGTTTCAGGGGATTAGCCAAACTAATTTCTAGAACTTTAACGATGTAGAATTCATCTTTTAATAATGGAATAGACACGCTGCAAGGCAAGCGGCAGTGTCAAACGAGTGCCCATAGGATAGAGGAAGCATATGCAAATAAAAATCAAGTAGCAACAATGCACGTATACGGACCATGTATGATAATACGTATATGCTTCAGATTTAACTACCATGTATTTATTCCACCTATCTTCTAACCAGATAGTTTAAGAGACTATCATTTAAACTGTTAAAATTAGAATCCTATGAAATATCATGAAACACAGAAGATTCTAAAATAAATGAAGAAGATGGTTAACAGGGAAAGCATAGAATAATCCACCAAAGCAAGGAAAATGAATAAGAATGTGAGTGTAATTGAAAAGAAGGAGCGTGTATACCTAGTAGGTGGATTGCACATCTACTTAGTGTCAAAAAATTAGGAAATAAGCTACCATTTCAACCTGTTGTACTCAACATCGAACATAGCAGCACCTGGAAAATGTGATTGAGGGCGAACAATGGCGACATACTTGTCACAGTCAACAACCCAATTCTTATACTCTGCTTCAACCAGAGCCACATCCCCGAAGAATGTGATTCAGAGCAACCTTCTGAGACATCCTTGCACTTCCAAAGCAGTTTCCCTGATAATTCTAAAAATCTGCACTAACAAAGCAGTTTCAGCTAGGCTCTCCTCTTTTTTTGGTTTTTATGGTTTATGGAACAGATACCATACTCTGAATGTTGTAGCAAAGTAACAAAAAGGGAACCATGGTCTGAATGCTATAGAATTGAAATTTTGCATTACACCCTCTACGTACTGGAGTCTAGGCAGCAAACAATCAGAAAAATTATGCAGCAAACAACCATAGCTATGTATCAATCAACCTGAGTTTTGGGTTTGAAATTTTAATCTCTTTGTAATTTGTAGTCTACCTGAGATTATACCTAGTCTGGTAATAATAAAATCATAGATATGGTTGATAAGAGGAACATAATACATATCTTCTCAGAGAACCCAGAATTATGTACAATAAACAAAACCAAACTGAATAAACAATTTACTTCAATCATGTAATATAAATCGGAAGGATACACAGTGGACAAAAACTAAACTGAAATCAGAAGTATATGTAATAAGTAAAACTAAATTGAATGTAATACTCGGCTAATGCAGGTCCAATAACATAGATGTGTTAACTGGCAAACACTACTCAGTCAGGTCCAATACTCAGCTTATTTCCGTCCCTTTTCAATATCAAGAATGATTATTAAGTAACCAGGTACATAGAAAAATCAAATAATGAAATAATGTCTACATAGTAGCTCATATCTCTGAATACGGCCACACTGATTTCAATGTACATTTTAGGAGCAATGGAAAACCAGAAAAATAGAAACAACTCACACAGTAAAGCTAAAACTAAGTATTGCACGCTATCGAGACCAATCTGGCGTGAAACATCTGCCGCTGCAGAAGGACATCAGGGTCAATCACAGCGGCAGGGCCATCAGCACAGCCAACAGGAACTGCAGACCGAACCACGATCGCAGCTAAAAGAACTGAAGAACGAGCAAGCTCCCTGTAAGTCGACGTGCATTCATAATTATAGTTTGACTTCTGCTGCTTGTGCATCCAAAGAACATAAAAAGTTCTTATATCCCACGCCAAGCAAGGAACCAAGGATATGCAAGTGCTGAAAGTATACTATGCACATAATCTTGCCACCACTCAAAGGCTGCTACCAAATTGATATCATCGACAATAAAACAATTAAAAGCATCTTCCCTGAAGCGACAGGAGACAGATGCTGAAGATTCACACTCACCTAAGATGAACCGTAGCATGCATACATATTATGCTCCATTCAAATCCTTCAAAGGCTCCAATTCTGCACAGACCAAGATGAAAAGAAATGGTAAGTTTGACTTCTGCTGCTTGTGCATCCAAAGAACATAAAACAAGAAGTTCTTATATCCCACGCCAAGCAAGGAACCAAGGATATGCAAGTGCTGAAAGTATACTATGCACATAATCTTGCCACCACTCAAAGGCTGCTACCAAATCGATATCATCGATAATAAAAAAATTAAAAGCATCTTCCCAGAAGCGACATGAGACAGATGCTGAAGATTCGCACTCACCTAAGATGAACCGTAGCATGCATACATATGCTCCATTCAAATCCTTCAAAGGCTCCAATTCTGCACAGACCAAGATGAAAAGGTCCAAATCAGCTCACCCACATCACCAATATAGCATCAGACAATATACTACCAGCAATCATTCAAGTGATTCATCTTTTCCAAACCACTAATCACACAAAAGTTCATGAAAGTATGGGTACACCACCATCCCGACATCCATCACTAACATGTCCTCATCTATCAAAAATAAATGGAGGCCAAACAATAATCAACTAAATATACAGAAATGTACTAATGTCGAGGGATTGAAGTACAACATGGAGTGGAGGAGAAGTTTGGGAGGAGGGACCTGGGCGACGGCGTCTGGGTCGTCCTTGCAGGAAGCGGCGACGGCCTTCTTGGCGCGCAGGATCCAGTTGAAGGAGGTGCCCTCGGTGACGCCGAGCAGCTTGAGCATGGCAACCACCGTCATCTCGAAGGGCGCCGGCGACGAGTCATCTGCGAGCATGGCCGCCAACCCCGCAAGGCAGGGGGCCTCCAGAGGAGGGAGCCGCTGGCGCCGGCGCCGCCGAGGGAGAGGGCCGTGACCATTCCTCTCTGGCTGCTCGCGCTCACCTGGTGTTGCTGTGGACCATCGAGAGGGCGGGGAGGAGGAGACGAGGCGACGGCGCGAGGGGAAGCGGGGGCGACGGCGCGAGGGCAAGCGGGGGCGACGGCGCGAGGGCAAGCGGGGGCGACGGCGCGAGGGCAAGCGGAGGCGGCGTCGGCGGAGTGGGGAGCAGCTAGGCGGCGACGCGTGAGTGCGGGAGTGAGGCGGCTAGGGTTATCTCCACGGGAGCCGGCCCCTTTTATACCCGGGTGCGCGAAATGACTAAAATGCCCTCGACGGGTCACTGTAATTACGCGCGGTGGCACACTGGAGGGGTTACTATTCATTGTAGCAGTGTTTGTTTTCGATCCAATGGCCGAGGTCTCTCCCGAGCGAAATCCTACGGTTCAGAACGCATCAAAAATCCGATCCGACGGCCGACAGTCGCTAAGCTCTGAGAAGCCTCATGTTCTCCCTAGATACTTATATCAGGATAGACAAACCACAAAGAAATGAACTCGTCGCATACATGGGCGATGGAGCTTCAATCAGAGTTTGGGAGAATTTTAAGCTATACATGAACTTATTGATCATGACTCAGAGCACTTGAACATGGAGGTGATTGAGGCAGATTTTGATGCACCTGATGTGGAGGCTATATGCAGATGCTAGAGCAACTCCAACGGGGCGACCCATTTCGTCTGTTGACGTCCGTTTAGGTCGGCACGGACCACTAGTAGAAAACAGGGCTTTGGTTCGGCCAGAAAAGAGCATTAATCACGGTTGCATTACGAACCGGGACTAATGTGAGCATTAGTCCCGGTTCGAGCGGCTAGGGCACCGTACAGGCATTAGTCCCGGGGTGCGATGCCCATTAGTACCGGTTCGTGGCACCAACCGGTACTAAAGGTTAGACCTTTAGTCCCGGTTCGAGCCACCAACCGGTACTAATGGGGTTTGAGGCATTAGTACCGGTTCATGGCACGAACCGGTACTAAAGGTCCCATTTTCAAACTCTCCCCCCCTTTGGATCGCCTTTTCAGTTTTGTAAAAAGCAAAAGAAAATGATAAAAACTTCAAAAATTAAAATCCTTCCAGATGTAGTTATGTTACTACATGTACTAGTTAGGAAAATTTAAAAACTTAAATTTGGACATGTTTTGCAAAAAGTGTAAGGAAAATGTAAAGCGTCTATAACTTTTGCATACGATGTAAAAAAAGTATAATATATCAAAATGTTCAACACGAAAATCCGCATCCGATTTTGACCGCCTACGGCCTGTTTGCAAATTTTTAGAATCCTCAAATTCTAAAAGAAAAAAAAGTTATGCTCAAATTTCTGTTTTTTTTTTTAATTTTTGTTAAATCTGGTCAAACTATGGTCAAACTACTTATTCAAGAAGTATTAGTGTTACTAAATAATTATTCAAGAATATTAGTGTTACTAAATAATTATTTCAGTTTTTTTGAATTTGGTCAAATCTGGTCAAACTGTGATCAAACAATGGTCAAACTAATTATTCAAGAAATATTAGTGTTACTAAATAATTATTTCAGTTTTTTTGAATTTTGGTCAAATCTGGTCAAATTGTGGTCAAACTACTTATTCAAGAAATATTAGTGTTACTAAATAATTATTGTTTTTAAAACAATAGTTTTAAACTCAAACAGTGAAATGTGTGACTTCATGCTCAAGCTAAATTCCTGAGGGTTAATAGGATTGACATCTTACTATTGTCAGGAAAACAACAAGTGCAGACTTGGAAACGAGGGAGAATAGAACCCGGAAGTTAAGCGTGCTCAGGCTGGAGTAGTGAGAGGATGGGTGACCGTCCGGGAAGTTAGATGATTTGGAATGATGAGGGGTGATTAGAGATTAGAGGTTAAATTGAGCAATGATGAGGGATGATTAGAGATTAGAGGTTAAAATAATTCAGAAATTTGAAAATAAAAAAATTCAAAAAAAAGCATAAAATTTTCTTTAGTGGGTGACCGTCCGGGAAGTTAGATGATTTGGAATGATGAGGGGTGATTAGAGATTAGAGGTTAAATTGAGCAGTGATGAGGGGTGATTAGAGATTAGAGGTTAAAATAATTCAGAAATTTGAAAATAAAAAATTTCAAAAAAAATTTCAAAAAAAAATCATAAAATTTTCTTTAGTACCGGTTGGTGTTACCAACCGGGACTAAAGGTGGACCTCCAGGCAGCGGCCACGTGGAGGGCCTTTAGTCCCGGTTCGTGTAAGAACCGGGACTAAAGGGGGAGGCTTTAGTAACGACCCTTTAGTCCCGATTCCAGAACCGGGACTAAAGGCCCTTTTTCTACTAGTGGACACAAAAGGCGGCCCAACGCGCCCACCCGAATGGACGCGGGTCCGCATGCCGACCCATTCCCGGCCCATTTATGAGCCAGATTTGCGTCGGCGCGGATACGAGACGGACGCGCGCGTGTGCGCCTACTCCCCTTCCACCGGGCCCGCTGGTCGGTGGCAGCCTCCACCATTTCCCTTCATTTTCCCCAAAATCCTCCCTCCCGTGCGCTTCCGCCCCACCCCCGCCATGGACGACGACCTCGACCTCGACGCCGCCGCCGGCCTCGCCTCCCTCGCCTCGTCCGGCATGACGACCGCCCCCTCCGGCAAAGGCAAGCCTCGCGCCCCGCACAAGACCGCCGCCACGCCCAAGCCAAAGAAGGCGCTGACGCCCGAACAACGGGCAAGGGAGTCGGCCAAGAGGAAGGGCCGGAGGCACGCCTCGGACGCGAGGGATGAAGCCGTCGCGGCTGCCGCCGTCGCCGCCGCCGCGCAGTAGGAGGTCACCAACGCCCGCGTCGCGGCGGCAACGAGGGAGTCGCTCTATATGATAGGGTTAAACCCTTGCTAGCATGGCCTCGTCAGCGCCGCCGTGGCCGTCGCGGCCAGCACCGGCTCATCCGCATTCCCTCGGATGGTACTGCCCGACTCGCCCCGCGCATCGGCTTGCCCCCCAATGCACGGCTTCCATGTGTACCCGCAGGCCTCCCGCCTCTCCGGTGAGTGCTCGCCCGACGTGAGCGTGGTAGCGCCTTCCACGCCCACGCCCATCGACCTCAACGCCACACCGGTGGCCGGTTGCTCGTCATCTGGAGGCGCGAGGAAACGCGCGCGGCAGATGCCGGCCGACGTGCAGCTGGGCGCACGCAACCTGTTCGACGGAATGCCGGCCGCCGGCGACGAGGACTACATGCAGAACCTGATCTTCGAGGGTGGTGCGCCGGGGTCTGGCTACGATCCCGACGAGACACAAAGGCAGGACGGCCAAGGGGCGTTCACGCCGTCCGCTGGCTACGATCAAGATCAGGCGGCCTTCATGCGTGATCAGGTCGGCATGGACCTGGACGGCTTCATGCGTGTTCGAGGACGAGCTCGCTAACCAAGCTGTCGTGCCAAAGCCGAAGCGCAAGAGCAAGCGGACGATGGCATACACGGCGGCCGAGGACAAGCTTCTTTGCGAGTGTTGGCGAGTCATTGGGCAAGACCCCAAGACGGGCACCGAACAAAAGCATTCAACTTTTTGGATTCGTGTCCACCAGGAGTTTCATGAGCGCAAGAAGTTTCCGCCTTACCAAATAGTGAGCACGCGCGGGTGGGTGTCCATTTCGAAGCGATGGAGGGTGATCCAAGAGTGCAACAAGTTTTGTGCCACTCTTGATAGCGTCAAGGCCCGCCCCGTGAGCGGCATCGGCATGCAAGACATGGTATGCTAGCAAGCCGCCCTCTTTTGTGTCTTCAAGTTTACTAGTTGACCCGTTGCGCCAAATGGCGCAGAGACCCGCTAAATACATGTTGTCGATGAAAATAGTTTTATTTTGCAAGGACATATTCAATATTGGTAGTAGAAAGCCCATGTGTTAAATCATGCTATATTGAAAATATGTTTATCATGCTGAGAAATATGAGGTTGAAAAAAGAATCATATTTGTGTAACATGTATAGACCAGTTAAGAAAACATTTTTTTAGTTGAAAATATGATTAGCATGCTGACACATTAACTCAGGTCAATTCTTGTTTATTCAATGTTTCTATTGTTGGTTTTGTTTAGTAATAATGCTAAAATAACATTACTTGTTGCATGGCGCAAGGTCCCATTTCAAACCAAGAGTTATTTGAAAAAAATGCTTGACAATTTGACAATAATAAGGATCCTCTTAATAATAAAATTTTGAAAGGAAAAAAATGAGACCAACCCAAGGGCTAACCCTCGTTGGCATTTTTTTATAGGAGAAACTCCGCGAGCACCACGTGTCCAGGTCAGGACTTGAACTCGGGTGGTGGGCTGGCAGCAACCTTAGCTGCCCAGCCAACGGGTCGACGCCCCGTCCACAAAATTTGAAAGAAACATAGCCTCAAACTATGTGATCAAAGTTTTCAAAATGCGGGCATTCTCTACAATTTTGCTACATTGGTTGGAACTTAGGAATCCAAGTCACGCTTTGTCTCTCCCCTCTCACTTGTCTGGAACCATAGCATTTTATCCTACACATCCCCTTTATAGGTCTGATGCACTGTAATTCCTTCATTTTTTAAAGTAGCTGAACAGACAATGCCTTGCATAGCGTTTGTCATCTCTCAGCGATGGAGCCACTCTCTATAGCCATCTCTTCTTTTTTGAAGGGAACTGGTCAAACAATGTTTATGACAAGTTTTTCTACTGTAATAGAGGTGCAAACATGAAACAAGAAATCAAGTGAAGAAACAAGCACATTGCTGCAATGGATGGGCTAACAGATATGGAAGTGACAATAAACAACAAGTTTTCCAAGATTTACAATGAACAAGCGGATTTGGCTTCTTGCTCTAAAATAGAAACATCTAGAGCACTTACTTGGTGACAATCCCACCAATTCAACGAGAATGGAAATATTTTCTACCCTTCACTCCTTTGCGGCTTGTAGAATCAAAGGAGAAAAGGAAAAACTTAACAACAGTTCTTGCATGAATGAGTCACCTGCGGCACTGGATTCTCATGTAAGTGGTTGAATGGATTAGCAAAGCTTTCTCCCGGGCGCCACACACAACTTGAATATCCTAGATGTGTTTTCCAAGTTGTACAATCCACATCAACCATCAAGTAATCATGTGAGTCTAATATACATAAACTGTAGGCAAAATTCAGCAACAAAGGTAACATGCTTAGTGAGAAACTGGATAACAAAAGGAATACTTTCAACCAAGTCCAGAGGGACACATAGAATGCCCGGGAACTTTTCACTGAAGTAACAATGCAATTATTCGTAGCAGGTTTGTTCTAGAACCTAGCTATTGTTTAAGCAATTGTGGAGCCAAATTTATACAAAAAAGGGAGATACTCCTAAACCTTCCTAAAATTTAACCGGATTTCATATGATAACCTACAGGCCGTCTAAAAGCTCCCCTTATTTTTTACCATGTTGTAGAATGTACGTCTATTAAAACTGCAAGATTAGCAATTCTTTTGGTCCTGAGCACATAAAGATGGCAAACAAACACACTGAAATAAGACAAAAGCAATTGTGGCATAAGGTTAAAGCTGTGGAAATATCCAATGTTGCATCAAAATTGCCTTGGAGTATCTCAAAGAATAAAAATGAGTAGAACTACTAAACCTTAATATCAGCTGTCATGGTGACCTTCTTATAACTTCAAAACCGATGAAAATAAATTGCATTGGAGGAGTATCTCAAAGAATAAAAATGAGTAGAACTACTAAACCTTAATATCAATTGTCATGGTGACCTTCTTATAACTTCAAAACCAATGAAAGTAAATATATTACCATCCATAAGTAAACAATCATCGATTTTGTTATTGTGCAACTCAAACCTAAATAAAAACTATGAATGTGGTTTCAGAACCGTCTGAATCCTGAACATGACAAGAATCAAAATTACCAAGGCCGAAAAGCCTCAGTTTTACATTTGCAAAGTCACGCAATAACAGACCAAGATATACATTGAGCAAAGCAAGTAACAAGAAAAGAAGAAATTCATTGATGCAATTCTATCAAGCATCAAGGTCACAGTGTCAATTAGTGTCCGTAATCAACAAATCAATATTTGAAACAAGAAATTCACTCATGCTTCGTATGGAAGTTGGAAGTCACTAATAAGAAGCCTATGAAATACCATCTGGAAAATCAATGGCAAAAAAATGATGAATCTGGACAACATTGAAGTGCCAATAGAGTCAACCAATGCTGTCAACCCATTCTTATAGCTGGGTTTTTAATCTAGACGAACAACCAACTGTTTAGGTACGCTATTCTGACAAAAATTCAACATCGTGGATACTGGCAGTCATCTAGACGAAAATAAGTGTTGTCACATTTCAGTTTCCTAATATGTGTACTTTCTTGTTCCCATTGATCTAGATGAGACACTCAAGATGGCCTGCATACTGGCAGCCATATCTAATTCAACATCGTGCATCATAATCCATTGGATTGACAAGTCCTTCAAAAATTTCATAGAGGCGGACAAGAAAATAAAATCAACAATAAGCCACCTGAAGAAGCCAACTGGCATATGTTAATTTTACAAATAGTAAAACATAAGCATTACCATTCCTTTCAGCATAGGAAATGAAAAAGAGATATTTATGTACAACAATTAAAAATCATTGGAGCAGAGCACACTACATAAGCTTGCAGAGTTGCAGAGTTAGAGAGAGAGGGAGAGAGGAGTGAAGAAGGATTGGGTGAAACTCACCTTGACGTGTTGACATCAGCTATAACAGTTCTGTTCCTATCCAGAATGAACTCTACAAATAATCAGTGATATACTTTGTATATACTGCTGCCATCTCCTAAATAGAAAGGTGTAAATGTTAGCTTAGGTGTCCCAACGCAAATAACTTGAATTTATCTAGAATAATCCATGTAAAACTGAATCTTGCCCAGGGAACCATGGCAACTGAATCTCTTAACAGGCATACTCTTGAACAGCAACAGAAAATACATGAATTTTCCATATCACGGCAGCTATTTAATTAAACTATTTATATCATACTCGTCAATCTCTAGTATAATAAGTGTTGCTTATGAAATATTGCTAGCTTGATGGGCTATTGTTAGAAAGATAGCTAAATATATTCAAACGATTAGTAGGCTAAGATAACATGATAGTACATACAGAAACAACCAGTAGGATAGCCAACATGATAGTACATAAAGAAAGCAGAATAGGAAGGTAGACAGAGGGGAGATCAGCAAACCTTGATGAGTAAAACAGAGACGAAGCAACGAGCAGAACGTGAACGCAGCAACGGGCGAGATCGTACAACCTACGAAATATAGAAAAGAACCGGTCAGAAAACAACCACGGCATGCAAAGATGCAGATGCAAGCAAGAAACACTCGTGGTTCAGAAAAGGAAAAGAACAACCTATTTACCAGAGCTAGGAAGGAAGAAAACGAAGAAAACAGAGTAAACCGAAGAACAAATGTTAGCACAAACGCATTTCATCGAACAGGTTATAGGCGAGCAGAAGTGGCGTGCACAAACCTGAACGCGAAGGACAGAAAGACACACGCGTCGACGCAGGCGACAACGGCAAGTCGAAACAAACTGCGCATGGACGAAACGAGCCCAAGCATGCGAGATTAGTAGGCGAAGCAAAGAGAGAGGTGAGGTGAAAAACACAAGAAGACGAGCAGGACGAACCTGAACCAGCGTCGCCCATCGAGCAAACAAGGGTCACCACAATAGATCGCAGCAGAGTACAGTCGAAGGAAGCGAGACGAGCCGACGAGAGTCCAAGCTTAAACAAGCTAACAGCGTATCAATTGCGAACTAATGATGGGAAATTCAAGCGGAGGCTAGCTTCATTTGTGTCTGTATATACCTGGACGTCGAACTCGACCATGGCGACGGCCGCGTGGTCGGCAGCGCGGCCAAAGGAGAGCAGTGTGTTCTCCCGCTCGCTCGCCGCCGCCACCGCGTTCATCCCCATCCCGCGCCGCGGTGGCCCCCACCAAGGCCACCACCATCCACCGCTCCGCCAGCAGCGCGAACGGCAGCTCCCGGGGCTTCCCTCCAGCCGTCACCAGGATCGTGGACGCGCACGCCTCGTCCTCAGGGGCCCTATCGCGCGCGACCATGCCGCGGCGCTCGCACGTCGGTGTGGTCCGTGCATCAGCCACAGTACGCCGGCAGCGAGGGAGGGGCAGACGCACGCAGCATACACCCATCCAACAGACAAATGGGACCGTCCGTCTACGCGGGCCCTTGAGCAGCGGCGTGCGGCAAAAAAAATGGTGATAAAAGACCAGAGAGAATGGCAATGGCCAATGGTACACCACAGGATGAGACAGGACCTAGCGCAGGAGTCAGCTAGGCACCAAGCAGCCCACGGTGCAGCGCAACAACTCCTTCCAACCCGGACGAAGCGACTGGACATGGACCGAACGAACACCACTCACCAACGTGTAGGACCATAGATGAACCTGGCCCACGAGTCATACGGTGGAAAGAATCCGCAGGCGCAGAAGCCGGGTGCACACGCACCGGCTGACCCCTCTGCTCTATCGCCACAACGCACGACGTGCGCAGGGCGTGGGGAACGACCCACCAAAAATGGTTGACCCGCGGAAACCAAACCACACCGTGTGACATGCAGCTAATGCAGCTGACGAGCGGGACCAAGGGCAGCACAGGCCCACCCGTCATCGGTACAACACAACCGCGGGTGCAGAAACGGGTTCATATGCGGCTGCCAACCAGCCAAAGGAGCGAACGGCAAAAGAGGGAGCGCCCGACGCGCGCAGGCGCACGCGGCGCATGAGGAGAGGCCGCGCGAACACCCAGAAATGTTTGACCCAGCCTATCGCCCTTCGCCATGAGCCCACACGTCATTCGCCTCATCGTTTTCATCGGCCGGTCAAAACGAGACGTGATGCAAGACGCGATGATCCAACAGGAAGCAGCACGCAGACGACCCTGTTGACCAGCATCCGACGGCCAACGAAGGCTGAAATCGGGGGAGCCTTCTCCAAGCGAGTTGGCTAGCCTCTGTATTGTTTTAAATGCTTGTGTGTTCATTTGCATACCATTTGCCAATATGCTTGCGTGAAATACATTTGTCGGCGTTTCAAGCTTTGAAGGCATTTAAGGTCCAACACAATGGCAAGTGCTTCAACCTCTCCCATTGCTTTAGGGTCATCAAAGACGAGGAGAAGTTTAAGGCGCAATATGCCGCCCTCAAGTCGCGTGGGGGGAAGCAAGTCGTGGAGGAGGTTGGGGACGGCGAGCCGGCACGGCCGCGGGGGAAGACCAACTCCAAGAAGGAGGACAAGCGGGATGCGGCATCGAACGCCTTGGTCGCAAGCGTGGAGGGCATGATGAGCAAGAATGACTCAAGGGAGGAGGAGCGCCGGCATTTCAAAGAATAGCAAATGAACGCCTTCATGGAGATCCAAAGGAGGAGGCTTGGGATGGACGCGGAGAAGCAAGCCAAGATGCTTGAGATGAAGGACCAAGACCAAGACGAAAGAAGTGGCTCTCGCGAGCATGATGACCAGGATGGAGATAATGAAGGTGGATCTCAACACCGTGTCGTCAAGAAAGAGACCATGATTCGAGAAGATGCAGGCCGATATGCTCAACTTCACCGACGAGTGATCTCGTGGCGGCGAGCGCCTTCCTTTTTTGTATGCCGGCTTGTGTGCTGGCATGACCACGGGGCCGCGATGACGTGGTCGAACTCAAGTCCCACCCTTTTTTATGTGCTGGCATGTGTGCCGGCTGCTGGCGAGTGCGCCAGCATGAACTGTGTGGTGATATTTTTTGAAACCGGCAATGTATGCCGGCGATGGCATTGTGCCGACATGATCTATGGCGGCTGGCCTTTTAAAAAAATTGAGTGCGGACATGAAATGGGTCGGCGCGTTGGCGCACTGCCGACCCAAATGTAAAAAAGGGGGACGCCGGACAGACGGTCGACCCAAACGGATAAAAACGAACAAATGCGTCGTCCATTTGGGTTGGCCCGTTGGAGTTGCTCCTAGTTGAGAATTTTGGTGACGACACGTGGGCTTGGAATCTCAAGAAAATTTGGAAAGTTCACCGTACGATCTGCCTACAGAGCATTGGTGGCAAGAAGTGTGGATAATGGTAGGGCCTCGAGCTTCAGGGGGGAGGGTTGCGTTCTACGAACCGTGCAGAGTAGAGGAAACTATGGCACACATGCCTTCTTGGAGTGCACCTGGGCAGAGTTGTTTTGGGTGGAGCTGAAGACTGAACAACGACTAAGTTCCAGCCCTACATTCGAGTTCATGGCTTATTAATCTGGTTTAGGTGTTAGTGGTCACAAAAAAGTTGATTGCATGATTTTAGAGCAATAATAAGGTGGCGTGGAGAGAGTAGCAGATTGGTGCAGAGTAGAGGAACCGTGTCATTGATTTTCTCCAACGTCTGATGTGCATGCTCTACTCATTCTCATCACCCCGAGGTGTTTCGTGTCAGGAGGACAGCCTGATGGAACTGGCGCTGATGAGATCCTGCGAATGGTGACACATGCGTGCGTGTGAAGCTCCACCTCCTCTCATTGCCGTGAAACAATCGGCCGAACGGGCGGACGGCATATTCCCATACACATTAGCCTGACCACACAAGCATCGACGGCGACACGGCCTTAAGTTGCTCGAGTCTTTTTGTAGTTTTTACAAGCTCGGTTGAGTAAGATTTCTTTGGCGAGGGCGGCGACATGGGGTTAAGTTGCTCGACTCTTGGACGAGTTTTTGACATGCTCCAGCAAGTACATCAGCGTCGGGGCACGCTGAAGGTTTTTAGACTGAACACACTCAAACGATTTTGAGGTAGATGATTTTGTACTTTGTACCTTAGAGCATCTCAAACAGGCGTGCAACACGCAGCGCGCTAAAAAACCTTTTACAGCGTCGGAGTAGCCAGTTTTTGCGCGCCGCGGTGTGCTGGCTCCAGCGACCGCTACAAAACGTAGCACGCGCGCGCCGCTCCAGCAGACGCGCTAAATTTTTTTTAGTCATCTTCTCCATCTGCTCCAACTAGATACGCACTCGACTCCGACTTGAAACTTCATAGATAGGCATAGATAGATTAAATAAAAAAAGATACATAGATAGATAAAACGATACATAGATAGTTCTAGCATAGATAGATTAACAAAAAAGATAGTTCTACTACTACTCCTCTTCCGACTACTCCTCGTCCGACTCCTTCGACTCCGACTCCGCCTCGGTGATGTCCTCCTCCGACGTCTGAATGAAGGCTTCAAGATACTGATCGTCCTCGGAGTCCCAGGACGACGCTTCTCCTAGCTCGATGTTGAAGAGCGCGGCCTCCTTCCGCGTACGCCTGTCCTCGCGATAGGCGGCTCGCTCCGCCCTCCTCTCCTCCCTCTCGGCCCTCCTTTGCGCGAAGAACTGGCGCTCGTTGATGACGTCCTGCGGGAAGCATTGGCACCACTGCTCCATGGCTTCCTCGTCCATCTCGGCGAGGGTGAGACGGCGCTCCCGCCTCCAGTTGTCGCGACGATCCTCGTCGGTGACGAGCCGCGGGGGAGGCGCGAGCTCCTGCGCCATCTCCTGCGTCGGCACTTCGGGGAAGTTCATGTCCCTGTGAGGCCGCCGAAGGCGCGACGACGCCGCGTCGTACGCGCCGGCGGCCTCGTGGGCGGTCTCGAAAGTGCCGAGGCTGAGGCGCATGTTGCCGAACCGGATCTCGGTGGAGAAGGAGCCGAGGGGGGCGCGCGGACGCCGCGGTAGCCCGAAACTCCCCTGCGGCGCGGCGGCGGGGCGAGAAAGAGCGGGGAGAGAGCAGCGGCAGGGGCGCGTGGCGAGGTGGAGAGCGGTGCGAGGACGTGTGGCGGACGCTGCATTTATAAAGCGCGCTGGACGCCGCACGCGCTTTCCTTTCCCGCGCCAGCTGGAGCGCGCCAAACCGCCCTGCGCGCGCCAAAACCAACTTTTACCGCGCGCGCGTTTTTTACAACCACGGTTGGAGATGCTCTTATCCATAATAAATATAATGCAAACATGATGTAGGGTTTTACCTCTTCGAGAGGGCCAGAACCTGTGTAAATATTATGTCCCTTTTACTTCCTATTACCATAGTGTTAAGATTACCAGCTCGGGGCCACCTATTCAAGATCCGCCAGTTCTAGCACCAACATTCCCCCTTTCGTTGAGGATGCCAGCAAAGCCTAAGATCATGCTCTCCACGACGGTTTGCCTTGCTTGAATCATGGAGGTTACGGAGACCATGCAAAATGACGAGAACTCACTAGGACCAGCTACAAGTATATAGGAAGACGTGTCATCGTCGTTGCTCCCATACTAGAGGTGACCTGACCTTATTGATGATAGTTCAAAAGTCTTCGTGCATGTGTCACTAAGGACTAGAACCCCCGAGCTGCAATCGTCACCGTTGAACCTTTGAATCAGTTGCGATCACAGTCTCAAACCGACTTAGTTTGTAAATCGTATATTCTCCGGACAAGAAATATTTAACTTGTTGGCCAAGACATCAAAAAATAAAATGGCGGCGGGAAGTTGCACCGCTGCAAGGTACAGGACCGGATTTCAGCGGACCATCCACACGCATGTCGCACCCGCGGGCCGCCCTGGTCCGAGCCCAGCGAGACGAGGCGAGCGAGCGCGTGCGTGTGGTCTTCTATTTCTCTCTTTCACACCTCACTGAATGTGGTGCAGAGAACCCACTGTATAAAAAGGTCTCACACCTCCTCGACTTCTGGGGTGGTACCACTTGCTATTTATTTGTGAGCCCAGCTTGATATTTCAGAAAATTTATTCCTGAGCCTAGTTTGAGATTTTAGAAATTCTACATGGGTTGTGCCCATTATTTCTAACAGTTTATTATTATTATTCATGAAAAGGACTTAGGTCTGTTCTAACATTTTTTGCATCGTGAACATTTAAAAATTAATGACTTTTTTAATTTCATGAAGTTTTTTTGAATTTGCAAATATTTTTCAAATTCATGAATATTCTCGAATCCACTAATTTTTTTTGTGAAGATTTTTTTGAATTGAACGTACATTCTTTGAATCTGTGAACAATTTTGAAAATCCATGGTCATATAAAAACAATTCTTGGTCATTTTCTTTCAGATTCATAAAGTATCTAGATCGATCGTTCTGTACATGCAAAATCTCCAATGATTGCGCACGGTCGCTCAAACTTCCCAACATCTCGCTCGGGCCCGACTAACCATCGTATACCGAGTGAGGCGGAAGACTCACCCGAAGAATTGCCAAAAAATTCTCAGCCTCACTTGTACCACAATTTTGTTTTTGCAAAGGAAGGCCGAAAGAACGTCATCCAGGTGTGCGGCCAGCCCACCCAGAAAGAATTTTCCATTTTCTGTCATAATATTTTGAATTGAATGAACATTCATTGAATCTGTGAACAATTTTTTTAAAAAGAAAAATCATGGTCGTTTAAAAAAATGATGATATATTTTTCTTTGAAATCCATAGATATTTTTATTGATATAATTAAACCAGCCAAAAAACTATATATAAAAAGAGTAGCTACTCCCTCAGATCCAGATTAGTTGAAGCAGCCTCTATGCATTGGGAGCGGAGGGAGTATGAATTTTGAAAAGAGCATGATTTGTGGACGACACAGACAACAGCATGATTTGTGGACGATGGACAACAGCATCCGTTGGATAGTATTGTTCAACAAATCTGCACTGTTCAAGAAAGCCATCGTCCAAAAATCATGCATGGACAGTCGTTTGTAGAGAGGTCTTCTACTCTAGTTACCATGCCGAGTGCTAAGTTCCTGGATACTTGTCGGCTCGT
This sequence comes from Aegilops tauschii subsp. strangulata, assembly GCF_002575655.3. Classification (NCBI taxonomy): domain Eukaryota; kingdom Viridiplantae; phylum Streptophyta; class Magnoliopsida; order Poales; family Poaceae; genus Aegilops; species Aegilops tauschii. The sequence continues at coordinate 496,570,512 of NC_053035.3, read as the reverse complement.
CGTTACACCTGTTGCTCTTTAATTTTGTCAAGGTGTTCCTTGTTTGGGAACTAGTCTAAACAAGGGATGCTCTACGACATGTTAATACCGCAATGAATTGTACTCCCTCCATTCCCTTATAGGTCCTCTATGGGTCCGCAGCGGCGCCGAAGAAGTAGGAGCAGCGCCGGATAAAGTATAGTTGATTCAGGCCTTGTACAATGCTAGGTGCTTATAGAGGTGCTTAGAAAATAAACCGATTTGTTTCTGAAGCACTGGTGTCTATTTTTATAGGAGAGACGTCTAATTAAGCGCTTGCCCTGTACAAATAAGCACCGGTGCATAAGAAAATATTGGTTTATCTATCTATACCATATAAAAAGAACCCAAGGGGCAGATTCAATTAATCTCGGTCATCAAATCATGTTAATCCAGCGATCTAGACTACTTCAATGTCGAGCGGTCAACACGTTTAGCGTGCAGTTAATTTCATGCCAAAAATAGTGCTAATCACATAATAACACGCAAATAATATCCTACTTAATATCCATATGCATTTAATATACTTCCAAATTAACGTGCATTGCACGCACACATTGACTAGTTTCTCCAAGCATCTCTCCTAAGCACCTTGCATTGTATAAGAGCATTTCCAGCCGCGCCCCCAACAGGCCCCCCAGGCGACTTTTTCGGCGCCAGTGCCAAAAAAACGGTCCAGTCGCGCCCCCAGGACGACGGAAAGCGCCGGTTCGGTCCTTTTTTCCGCCCGGCGGCCGCAGGCCGAACCCGGCGCGCTGGGGGGCGCTTGGGGGCTCCGGTGCAAGGGAAAAGCACGGCTGGCCCACGCCGTCAGGTGAAAAGTCAAGATTTTCTTCCCCGACTCGCCTCCCACCCCCCGCGCTCTCGGCCGCCACTAGGTATATCCCGGCGCCGCCCCGCCGCCCTTCACCGGTAGATAGCCATTCCCCGCCGGAAAAATAGCAGAGGTTCGCCGCGGCAACCCCTCCGAGGCCAGCTGGGCGTTTCCGGCCACGGAGGGGCAGTTTAGCGGCAGGTGCACTCCCACCGCGCGCAAGGTGTTCGGCAATTTGCCTGCCTCGGCGATGGACTCGGATGACGAGGAAGTGCTCGCCGCGCTGCTGGAGGAGGAAGCCGAGGCCGACGTCCAGGAAGAAGAGCATCTCATGGTGCTCGCCGCCCTCGCCCAGCTGCTGGCGAGCAATGAAAAGGCGCGGCGAGGTGGCTCGGTGCCGGGGCGGGTGAAAGTAAGAACCGACATCGTCTCGAAGGCTACTGTTGTCCGGTACCCCGCTTAGACCTGGTCGAAAGATCAAATGTGGGAGATCATGACCTGCTGTGTCATCTTGCACAACATGATCATTGAGAGCGAGCAGGACTGCCTACCTCAGTATGCGTCAGGAGATCCGAGACCCACAGGTGCATCATCAACTGCAGCAAGATCTGATAGAGCACCTATGGAGGCTCAAGGGCGACACCGGGCGCGACGTGTGATGAAATATGAGTTTTTATTTGTTGAACTATATAATTTGTATTAAACTATTTGTTGTTGAACTATTTTGTTAAGTATTTGAATTTTCTGTGATGAAATATGTGATAAAAAAATATTTATGTTGATAATTGAACGCCGAGCCATGGCGAACCACGCCGAATATGGACCTATTCTCGCCCATTTGGGCCTTTTTCGCCGAAATGGGGCTCCAAAAGTGGGCCAAAATCGGCGACTGGGGGCGACGACTGGGCGCAAAACCGCCCCAGCGCCGAACGAATCGCCGGCTCGCCTCCAGGGAGCGATTTTTATGCGTCCTGGTGGGGCCAATGGCTGGAGATGCTCTAAGGCCTCAGGAAACAAGACAGTGACTTGTTTTTGGCAGAGCAAGCGAAGAGCTTAGGTGAGAGTGTGCAAACAAATACCTGTAGTGTAGGTTGAACCTAAGTGGGTTCTGTCTTTTTACCGTGGCGCTGCGCCCAAGTAGGCTGGGGGATTGGATGATTTGCCCTACTTTACAAGGGGTTGGATGATTTGCCCTGTGATTGTCTCAATGACATTGGCTCCAGGCCCCACCCAGTAGCCTTTCAGGGGGGTGGGGGGCAAATGATCAAATGGAGAAGTAAAGTGGGGCAAAAAATCCAATTTCTCCAAGTAGACTGGGGAAATAACGGGAGACTCTTTTTGACCGTGCGGAACATATAGGAGGTGGGTTGGGTCTTTTCTTTGCCTAGCATTCTCACAACGCCAAAATGTTTGGCGTTTCTGACCGCCACTCAGGCCAGCTACGCCTGACGGTGCGCCTGATCTGAAACGCCAAAGGCCCCGGCCTTTGTATCTGGGGAAGAAACGCCAAGGCTCCTGACGTTTCCAACAACGCGAATTGGCTTGGCGTTTCCAGCTTGCCACGTCCTGACCGTTGGTCAGGGCAGCAACGTGAGCTAGCTCGGTGTTTTTGTGTGGCCCAGAAACATCACGGACCGTAGCGTTGCTAAAAGGGCCAGATCGTGAAATACTTTCATATCAAGTTTAGTTTGACAAAGATTGTTGAAAAGGTCAAAACAGTGATTTTGGCCCAGTTTTAATCGCTGGGAGGTGCGTTCTGTCCTTTTACCACTTGCATGAATTGATGAATTGGTGGTGTGTGTTTGAACACCACACCACGGTTATGGGTGTGATGATTTTGGCTCCGTAATACAATTGCGGAGGTATTTTCCTCCTTTGATTTGATGTGTTTTTTCTTGACATGGTTATTCATCTTGTATTGTATTGCACTATATTACAAGTGCTTGTTTGGTTTGGAGCAACAAGTTGCAACATTCCTTTCTACTCTGCAGTATCTTTTACTCCCTCAGTCCCATAATACAAGAGTGTTTTTGACATTATATTATGGACGGAGTGAGTAGCTTATACTGTGCGCTGCTATATGTATGTATGCCGTTGGACAAATTTTCACGCTTCTTCTCTGTAGTAGACTAGACTTTGGCTTCTTCTCTTGCGAGCTGCTTCACGATGCAAGTCAAGATTGGGGTTACTCTTCAGTTTCGACGCTATTGTTTTTCTTCACTCAGGTTAACTAGGACGAACAGTTTTTCTCTTATATTCTGCAGTGATGAGAGCACTGGTAGTATGATAACATAGGGGGTTATTTTTGTGTGACAAAGACAAAACAAGCTCCGGTTACCTTACATTACTTCTGATATGTTCTCATTGCTTCTGGTTGGTTGATTAAGGTTTATCGAAAAAAGCACATGAAGTGAAGTTTTTTGTGAATTGATGAACTTTGTTTTGAATTTCACAAAAAAAGTTGAATTCACAAATATGTTATTTCAGATCTAGTAGCTTTTCTGATCTTGTGAAGATTTTTTTGAATTCAAGAACATTTGCTAAATATTTGTTGAAATAATTACAGCAAGTGCAGGATTGCGAGGCCCATCGAATGCGGCCAGTGCAGCCCGGGCCGGCCCCCTCTGCCTCTGTCTCTCGCCTCGCTGTCCCGGCGGGCGGAGGGGAGGAAGAGAGAAAAACCCCACCCGACCCCGCCATACTCACCCAAACCCCCACCTGCTCCCTCCTCTTCCCTCCCTATCCGGCACACTCACCCTAAGCGCTCCTGCACGTTGCGTGGACGGCCGGGACCAAGCCGACCTCTATATACACAACAGGCAGTACTACGCTCACCCGGGCGCGTGCCGCTCAATTGTGACATCTGACAGAGCTTTTGAGAGGAACATACGATGACGAGGGCCCCATAACCAATATCCCGCGTGATGGTTAGTGTGTATATGCTAGTGGTAATCTCATATCAAATATCCAAATCTCGTTAAGCATGTCAATATTAAATAACCACAGACACCGACCAAGTCCCAGGCCCACCTCTCTTTTCAAAGCCGAGAGCATTTTTTGAATTTAACAAATAGTTTTTGAATTTGTGTTTTTTGTTATTTTCACATGCATTTAATGAACGTGTGAACTTTATTTGAACTTAGCAAACATTTATTGAATCCATGAAGGTTTTTTTTGAATTTCAAAGAAAAGTTGAATTCAGGAATATTTTTTTGAAATCTAGTAAATTTTCGATTTTGTGAGGTTTCAGAAATTCTATATGGGCTATGCGCATTATTTCTAACAGTTTATTATCATTGTTATTTTTTGTGAAAAGGACTTAGGTCTGTTCTAACATTTTTTGCATGGCGAACATTTAAAAATTAATGAGTTCTTTTTGAATTTCATGAAGTTTTTTTTGAATTTGCAAATATTTTTCCAATTTATGAATACTCTCGAATCCACAATTGTTTTTATTTTGTGAAGATTTTTTTGAATTGAACGAACATTAATTCTTTGAATCGGCGAACAATTTTGAAAAATCCATGGTCATATAAAAACAATTCTTGGTCATTTTCTTTCAGATCCGTAAAGTATCCAGATCGATCGGATCCAGATTAGTTGAGGCAGTCTCTATGCATTGGGAGCGGAGGGAGTATGAATTTTTCAAAATCCGTCCATGGCTTCATCGGTTGAAAAATTTGCCCAGACAAATGTTAAGTGCCACACGGTCGGCGAGTCTAGTGATGCGAGGATGGCAAATTGCACCGACACACGGCAAAAAATAAGCTGAAGCACGAAAGTTGCCAGGCCCATCCAACGTGGCCCGTGCAGCCCAGCCCAGCCCAGCCCGGCCCGGCCCAAGTAAAAAAAAGCCTCTGCCTTCTGTGTGTGTGTGTGGTGTGGCCTCGCGGCGGAAGGAAGGAAGGAAAGGAAGAGAGAGAGAGAGAGAGAGAGAGAGAACGGCCACCCCGCCACACTCACCCAAACCCCACCCGCTCCCTTCCCCTCCCTCCGCCTTCTCCACCCTACCAAACCAAACCCTAGCTAGCGGAGCGGAGGCGCGAGCGTCGAGCGGCGAGCGGCGAGGAGAGGCCCGATGGCGGACAAGCTTCGTGAGCTCACTCACAGGTTCCGGGCCGCGCGGGCCGACGGCAGGCTTCGGCTCCCCTGGGACTGGGAGAAGCCGATGCCGTACCGGGTGTTCTACTCGCCAAGTAAAGGGGTACATCTTCTTTCCGTAGCTCCATCTGAATCAATCTGTGATGTTGGATGACGAAATCCGCGATAGTTAGGGGCTGGATCGCAACTTTCTGGGCTTGGCCGCTTCCTCCGTGAGGAACGTACGTACGGAATTGGGTCTTTTACTTGTAGACGAGCAACGGAACGGGATTTATTTGTTTGGTGGAATCAACACCTATTATTTGTCTACTAGTTGAATCCCGCGAGGAACTTCTCTGAGACCACCCCGTGGGGGAATTTCTTCTTTCTTTCTTGATGCGACGAAATTGGTTGGTTCATCGTTGACGACGACGATTCGATTCGTTTCGTTTCCTACTACTAGTACTAGGTGCGATGTTCGTACCACGAAATCCCCCGATAATTATTAGGCTGGAATCGTAACTTCGTGGGCTTCCCTGCTGCCTCCCTCAGGAACGCCGTACCGAATTGGGTCCCTTAGACGACGAACGGGATTTATTTGGGGGTGCTTCTTTCTGCTGCGAAATGTAATGTAATACATTTCGCCCCCATTATATTGAATAAAACTTTTGAACTGCCCAAGGAGTGGAGTCACCAAGCAGAGCAGGGTACCTCGTGTGGGCAGGGTAGCTTGATCGGGTTCAGGCATTCTTCTTCTACCTGCATTTCACCAAGCAGGTGTTCTATGCTTGCTTCTTTGTGAAAGCCTCTATATCACAGATGCTCCTTAATTTCTGTAATGGGGGTCTTTCATTTCGTGCAGGCACTGTTCCAGGTTGTCGTTTCTTGGCTGGATTGTTATTATTATTATGTCCCAAGCAATTGGATTTTGTTCCTCTTATTTCTTACTCCCTCCGTCTGGAAATACTCGTCATGAAAATGGATAAAAGGGGGTGTATCTAGAACTAAAATACATCTAGATACATCCCCTTTTATTCATCTTGATGACAAGTATTTCCGTACGGAGCGAGTAGATTAGATACAACCGGCAAAGCAGAATCTCTTATGATAAGTTGCCATCATTCTGTTTGGGGGAAGAGCTTGTCTTTGTATATCTATAGCTAGGCACCCAGCCATGATTTTTCATGCCATAGCTTGTCTATATATATATATCTAGGTACTCAGCCATGATTCATGGCAGGGAGTCGCATATATAGTTACTTGCTTGCTTCTCTCTCAAGGCCTATCCAAGGGCTTCCTTTTTTGTCTATCTGCATGCTACTGGTATTGGTGCTACGCTTCAAGTAAATTTATTATATATATGCATCCCAAACAGATCTTGAACCATCTTTCAATTTTACTGTCTCAGTGCATCACCGTAACAGATCCCTATCCGGCCAGCCGAGACCCCAACGAAGGCAACCGGCACAGGGACAAGCCACCAATGTCAACGCGCGTGAGGCGGGGACTCCAGGTATGTTCTCTCTTAAACCTCTGTTCAGACCTCTAATGCAATTAGGACGTGCATTCTTCTGTGTGTAATTCAGCGATATGTCTTGGCAACTTTTTTTTTTACCTGGCTGGCTTTACTTTTACTGTTAGTTCATCATTACCAGGGGGTCACAGATAGGTCCTCTACTCTGGTCTGGTTACCATGCTGAGTGCTAAATTCCCGGTCACTTGTCGACCCATCGTTACACCTGTACCTCTTTAATTCTGTCAAGGTGTTACTTGTTTGGGAACTAGTACCTCCAACTCAAAATGTAAGACGTTTTTGCTGGCTAAACTAGCCTGCAAAAATGCCTTACATTTTCAGACGGAGGTACAAGTATATAACTGACAGGGGATGCTGTGACAACATGTTAATACCAAAATGGAGTGAAATGGTGCATCAAGCAGTGTCTTGACGTATGTTCTCTCTGGTCAGACCTCGAGTGCAATTAGGATGTGCATTCTGCCGTGTAATTGAGGGATATCTTGGCAACTTCTTTACCTGGCTGGCTTTACTTTTATTCTTAGTTCATCATTACCAGGGGGACACAGAGAGATCTTCTACTCTAGTTACCATGCCGAGTGCTAAGTTCCTGGATACTTGTCGGCTCGTCGTTACACCTGTTGCTCTTTAATTTTGTCAAGGTGTTCCTTGTTTGGGAACTAGTCTAAACAAGGGATGTTCTACGACATGTTAATACCGCGATGAATTGTATAAGCTTGATGTGGTGTTTCGTGCATGACGCCTATGTTGGTTCCTACTCGCCCTTGTTGCTATAGGCGGAGCTCTTGGATGTTGCATGCCATTTTAGAATCATCACCAGAGGTGTATTTATAGGCGGAGCTCTTGGATGTTACTCGCCCTTGTTGCTATTTATACTCTGACAGGTTATCATGTCCACAAGTTGCGTCGTGTTGCTATTGTTCCACATCGTTGCTAGATGTTTCATATTGTTGTATGAAAATGATACTCCCTCCGTCCCATAATATAAGATGTTATGTTTGACAATGTCGATTGTTTTCTTGGTTCAACAGGCTATTGACCAATGGCTTGAGCTACCAGACCTGGCCCGCAAGGTGCTTATCAAGGGCGGTAAGATTGTGGGCACTGGGGTGACAGCAGTTGGTGTCTGCCGCATCGGCTACTTTGAGTTCAAGCGGCTCAGGGAGCAGGATGGCTCTGAACCTGTCAGGGATGGGTATGAACATGCAAGGGCAAGTGTCCTTTCCTACATCCAGGGGCAGCCGTGCCAAGACCCCAGCGCCACGTTTATCCAGAGCATCAAGGACCTCTGCAACCCATTCTACAGCTACAAGAAGCCCGCCAATGAGGAACCCACCAAGAGCCCGACCAAGAAGCCTGTGGAGGGGAAGAGCACCAGGGATATAGAGGAGACGGCAGCAGCAGCAAAGGCCAAGAGGTTCTCTGAGTTCCAGAGGCAGAAGTTGGACCGTCTCGAACATTCCAAGAGGAAAGGTGACAAGGACAAGGACAAGGAGAAGAGTCAGAGCAAGGGCAGTGCTGCTGGGCAGGGCCCTGAAGCGGCGCCGAAGAAGTAGGAGCGGTTGACAAGGTAATAGTCGATGTAGAAAACATGAGTGACCTGGTTTTGGCAGAGCAACTGAAGAGCTTAGGTGAGAGTGTGCAAACGAATACCTGTAGTGTAGGTTGAACCTGAGTGGGTTCTGTCTTTTTACCGTGGCGCTGCGCCCAAGTAGGTGGGTGAAGTAACAGGAGACTCTTTTTTCACCGTGCGGAACATATAGGATGTGGGTTCGGGGTTCTTTTATTTGCCTGAAGATGTACAAATCAGGATAGTTTGAATCGCGGGGAGGTGCGTTCTGTCCTTTTACCACTTGCATGAATGATGAATTGGTGGTGTGTGTTTGAACACTACACCAGGATTATGGGGGTGATGATTTTGGCTCCGTAATACAATTGCGGGGGTCTTTTCCTCCATTGATTTGATGTTTGTTTTCTTGGCATGGTTATTCTTCTTGTATTGCTTTGCATTACAAATGCTTGTTTGGTTTGGAGCAACAAGCTGAAGCATTCCTTTCTATCTTAACTTATATTGTGCGCTGCTATATGTATCTATGTATGCTGTTGGACAAGTTTTTCATGCTATCTTAACTTTCACGATGGCAGTCAAGTTTTCGACGCTGTTGTTTTTCTTCCCTCAGGTTAACTCAGACGACCAGTTTTCCTCGTATATTCTGCAGTGATGAGAGCACTGTGAAGTTTTCTGTATGTTTCTCTATGTAGTTACGCTCTGCTATATGCTATTGTGAGGTACTCTCTCCTCTCATGAAGCTCAGAGCTACAAATATGGATTTCGTGGCGAATTCAAATTAAGTTGTTCCTCCGAACCACCCTCACAGCTTGTACTGCCTCCGTTCCTAAATGTTAGTCTTTTTAGAGATTTGAAATGAACTACAACATACGGATGTATATATACATATTTTAGAGTGTAGATTTACTCATTTTGCTTCGTATGTAGTCCCTTGTTGGAATCTCTAAATAAAGACTTACAGAACAGAGGAAGTAGCTTACAACGATTATAGGCGCTAGGCCTTCAGCCATCCATCCATTCCTACCAGTTACAGGATAAGGTGCAGGTATATATATCAAAAGTCTTAATGGGCCCAATTCGGATTAGTGAGCCAGGCCGGTAGGCCTCTGGCCCGGCCCGGCCTTGTAGGATTGTTGCCCCCAAGCCACAGAGCTTGAGGGAAACATTGATACAGGTGGTCAAAATCTTCCCAGGTAGCTGCATTAGGTTCTCGTTTGTTCCATTCAATCAACACGTGCGGTATTTGCATGATTGCCAAGCTGGCGAACCTGACGCTACAACACACGCAGAGCGGCAGAGGACACTGTGAATAAGCATCAGCATCTCGCAATGAAGAGTGCACCTGGAAATTAGGAGTTATGGCCTACTTGAGCTGAGAAATGTGGAAGACCGGGTGTATGCGGCTGTCACTGGGAAGAGCTAGATGATAAATGACAGAGCCAATTTCTTCAACTTTGACCAAGTCCAGAGCAAAAATATCAACATCCACAATATTAAACAAAAAATTATGGAAATTCATTTCATGATGAATTTTAAAATACTGACTTGATATTATGGATTTTTTATATATTTCTCTTCAAATTTTATTGAACTTAAAAGGTTTGACTTAAAAAAGGTAATCTCCACCACCCGCCAAACTAAATATTCCATCCTTTCCAAAATATAAGGGTGTTAGTTTTGTCCAATTCTTCAACTTTGACCAAGTCCAGAGAAAAAAATATCAACATCCACAATATTACACAAAAATATGGAAATTCATTTCATGATGAATTTAAAAATACTGACTTGATATTATGGATTTTTATATATTTCTCTTCAAATTTTATTGAACTTAAAAGGTTTGACTTTTTAAAAAGTAATCTCCAGCACCCGCCAAACTAAATATTCCATCCGTTCCAAAATATAAGGGGTATTAGTTTTGTAGAAATTCCAATTTCTTCAACTTCGACCAAGTTTAGAGCAAAAATATGAACATCCACAATATTAAGCAAAAAAGTGTGGAAATTCATTTCATGAGGAATTTAAAAATATCGATTTGATATTATGTATTTCTATTTATCTCTATAAATTTTATTGAACATAAAAGGTTTGACTTTTGAAAAAAGTAATACACAATATATTTTGAAACAGAGTGATGATTTTTTTGAAGAAACCCAACGACGCAACAAAGCGCACTCAACCCTTCTAGTTTGTGTTGTACCAGAGCTCACATATTGAAAGCCATCTAGACCACTTTTAGGATGACCACTGATGAAGCATCTTAAATAGCATTTAACCTGTTGATTTACCTGGACTAGTAGAAAAGGGGGCTTTTGTCCCGGTTGGTAAGGGCCTTTAGTCCCGGTTTTTGAACCGGGACTAAAGGGTCGTTACTAATGCCTCCCCCCTTTAGTCCCGGTTCTTACACGAACCGGGACTAAAGGCCGCGGCCACGTGGAGCTCCACCTTTAGTCCCGGTTGGTAACACTAACCGGGACTAAAGGAAATTTTATGATTTTTTTTTTGAAAAGTTTTTTTGCGAATTTTTTTTTGAATTTTTTTTTTGATTTTCAAATTTCTGAATTATTTTAACCTCTAATCTCTAATCACCACCCCTCATCACTGCTCAATTTATCCTCTAATCTCTAATCACCCCTCATCATTCCAAATCATCTAACTTCCCGGACGGTCACCCATCCTCTCACTACTCCAGCCTGAGCACGCTTAACTTCCGGGTTCTATTCTCCCTCGTTTCCAAGTCTGCACATGTTGTTTTCCTGACAATAGTAAGATGTCAATCCTATTAACCCTCAGGAATTTAGCTTGAGCATGAAGTGACACATTTCACTGTTTGAGTTTGAAACTATTGTTTTAAAAAACAATAATTATTTAGTAACACTAATATTTCTGGAATAATTAGTTTGACCATTGTTTGACCACTGTTTGACCACAGTTTGACCAGATTTGACCAAAATTCAAAAAAACTAAAATAATTATTTAGTAACACTAATATTCTAGAATAATTAGTTTGACCATTGTTTGACCACAGTTTGAATTTTTTGCATTTTTTGCCTCTCCAGATCTTAAAAGCCCCGTAACTTTTTTTCTGTTAGGTTTTTGAGGATTTTAAAAATGTTTAACGGGGTTCCCCCAGTTAAATTCGGATGTAACTTTTCGAGTAGATGATTTTTCATATAAAAAACTTTTTCATCCGAGTTCGTATGCAAAAGTTATGCCCATTTTAAGAAATTCCAGAAAGATTTTGCAAATAAAGTCGAAATTCATATTTATTAATTTTCCCAACAACTAGACCACATATCACATGGAAAACTTATTTTATTTTATTTTTTTGACATTTCCATCATTTTCTTTTGTTTTTTCTAAAACTGAAAAGGCGGTGGGGGGGGGGGGGGGGGGTAGAGTTTGAAAATGGGACCTTTAGTACCGGTTCGTGCCATGAACCGGTACTAATGCCTCAAATCCCATTAGTACCGGTTGGTGGCACCAACCGGGACTAAAGAACCTTTAGTCCCGGTTGGTGCCACCAACCGGGACTAAAGAACCTTTAGTCCCGGTTGGTGCCACCAACCGGGACTAATGGGCATCGCACCCTTTAGTCCCGGTTCGTGGCACCAACCGGGACTAAAGGGCCCAGGTGAACCGGGACTAATGCCTTAGCCGCACGAACCGGGACGAATGCTCACATTAGTCCCGGTTCGTGACTGAACCGGGACTAATGTGAATACTGCCCTGTGACCAAAGCCCTGTTTTCTACTAGTGCTGGTCAGTATGACCACCAGTGGCTGGATGACAATCAGAGCTCGTGAGAAGTTCACATCTAGTCCTTTCAATGAAAGTTTTCCAACAGGAACTAGTAAATATAGGGTCTCGGTGGAAAAAAAAACATACTTAGGCATGCTATCTAACTTGTAGATTATCAATGAACACATCGACTGTTTTGTGACCTATGAATTGATGCTTCAGTAGAATAAAGTGTTCATACTTTGTAAACTTATTAATAACTACTAGTATATAGTCATACTGAGTAGAATTGGGTAATCGGAGATGAAATCCATAGTTAGAGTCTCCCAGACCCCTTTTGGAGTTTTGGTATAGGAAGAGGAGATAATAATCCATGGTAAGGAACTCTTTCAGCTTATCATGTTAGAAAACTACACAGTAAGCTACTCTATTCCTAATCATTTTTTTCATACCAGGCCAATGAAATAAGCCATGAATTCACTTATAAGTGACCGGAAATCCAGAATATCCACCCAATGTGCTAGAATGAAATGCAGAAAAAAAAACTCTTGTAATTCTGGATTATGACCAATCCATAAGCAGTTTTTGAACTGGATCACACCATTTTGCAGTTTATAGAGTAGTTTAAAATCTGGACTGGCAGTCAGTTACTATAACAACTCTAGTGATTCTGCATCATGTTGATAGCCCATAAGAATTTGCTCTAAACAAACAGGTTGAGCACCAGAAATAGATAACAAACTAGAATCAGAGGCAAGCCTATGAGATAAGGCATCCGCTGCTTAATATTCCACACCTTTTCTTGTAATTAATTTTGTATGTTAAACCCATGAGTGTGGTAAGAGCTTTCTATTGGCAGGCTGTATGCAAACACTAATCGTTAAGATGTATTAAGCTATTCTGATCGGTTCTAATAACCAACTCTTTCACTAGTAAACATGGACGACATTGTGTCAGACATAAATTCCGCAGATCTCTAGGTAAGGGATCGTAAGCTAGATGTGTTGAAAGATGGTAACGGGGATATATGATTTACCTAGGTTCAGGCTTTCCGAAGAAATAAAACCCTACATCCTGCTTGTGCTTTACGGCGTTGGAGTTTATACAGAGTACATGTAAACTATCAAGAGATTTAATATTTTCTATAGTGTCAGAGATAAATTTGGCAGATCTCTAGGTAAGGGATCGTAAGCTATATGTATGTATGTATGTATGTATGTATGTGTGCTGTCGGACAAGTTTTCATGCTTCTTCTCTGCAGTAGACTAGACTTTGGCTTCTCCTATGAACGGCTCCACGATGCATGTCAAGATTGGGTTATTTTTCTTCCCTCAGGTTAAACAGTTTTTCTCTTATATTCTGCAGCGACGAGAGCACTGGTAGTATGAATAATATAGAGGGTTATTTTTGTGTGACAGAGACAAAACAAGCACCGGTTACCTTACACTAGGGGCAGGGGCGCGCCCAGGGTGCCCCTCCTCTGCATGCCTGTGCATACTATAAACCATGGATAAATGCAACAGCAAGGTTAGTCCTCTTGAATCGTTCAACAACTTATTATATTGATGGTGCATCAGTGCTTTTCAGAGACAGACAGGAGTAGCAAAGAAACAAAATTCCAACTCCTGCAACTGCACGCTATCTTTGACTTCTCTTTATTTAGTTCAAGGGCCAGTCTGAATAATACACACCAGAAATTCACTCAAAATATAATTAGCACCTTCTTATTCATAATCCAACGATGTAACTATGAAGGCTTAAGTCAACAGTTAGGAAACTCTTCAGAATGAAAAAAAATTCTGTTTATTCTTACATAAGTTCAAGTTGCCACTACTGAACTTGTAATCTTGAAAGCGTCCTGGATCACCACAGTTACTGCAAATGATGCCAATCAGAGAATTGTTGTCAGCACAAAGCACCAAACCTATACATGAATTGCATTGTACACGAAAAATGATTAAGACAGCCCATCGACCGCCTCTTGCGCGACTGTTAATGGGTTTGATTACTTCTGATATGTTGTCGTTACTTCTGGTTGTTTGATTAGAGCAAACAATGGCAGACAGCTTTGTATAGGCACCTGTAGAGATCAAAGGCTCTATATAGTTACGCTCTGCGTTATGCTACTGTGAGGTACTCTCTCGTCTCAGGAAGCTCGAGCTACCGATTTGGATTTCATGGCGAATTTGACCACACTAGTAGAAAACAGGGTTTTGGCTCGGCCAGAAAAGAGCATTAATCCCGGTTGCATTACGAACCGGGACTAATGTGAGCATTAGTCCCGGTTCGAGCGGCTAGGGCACCGTACATGCATTAGTCCCGGTTCAAATGGGACCTTTAGTCCCGGTTGGTGCCACGAACCGGGACTAAAGGGTGCGATGCCCATTAGTACCGGTTCGTGGCACCAACCGGTACTAAAGGTTAGACCTTTAGTCCCGGTTCGAGCCACCAACCGGTACTAATGGGGTTGGAGGCATTACACTAGTAGAAAACAGGGCTTTGGTCACAGGGCAATATTCACATTAGCCCCGGTTTAGTCACGAACCGGGACTAATGTGAGCATTGGTCCCGGTTCGTGCGGCCAGGGTCCTGCCGGGCCTCGTGGGGGCATTGGTCCCGGTTCGTCCGGACCCTTTGGTCCCGGTTGGTGGGACAAACCGGGACCAATGGGCCACGCTCCTGGCCCACCACCCTTTAGTCCCGGTTCATACCACAAACCGGGACTAAAGGGCTGGTCCTAGTTGCGGCCAGTGTTTAGTCCCACCTCGCCAACCGAAGGGCGCTCACACCAGTTTATAAGCCCGTCCCTCTATGCCTTGTTGAGCTTCTCTTAAAGTGAAAATAGATGCCCTTATACAGGGAATTTCACCTAAATTCATAGTAAATTTGAAATTTACTATGAATTTAGGTTTAATTTTCTCTATAAGCGCATCTGTTCATTTTTTTATATTTATCAAATAAATAAACCTTAATAAAATAAATAAAACTAAATAAACCTTAATAAAATAAAATAAAATAAACTATAGTAACTACAATTAATAAACCTTAATAAATTAAGTAAAAATAGCAGCAGTAAAATAAATAAAAATAAAATAATTAAAGTAAAATACATAAGTAATTAGAAATAAAATAAATAAGTTTTTTGTGGTAAGTAGAAACAAAACAAAACAAATAAAGCAAAAGAGATAAAAAAACAGAGGAAAAAATTTATGCCACCTATTGGGCCACAAGGCCTTTGGTCCCGGTTGGTGCCACCAACCGGGACTAAAGGGGGCATTGGTCCCGGTTCGTGGCACCAACCAGGACCAAAGGCCTTTAGACCCGGTTGGTGCCACGAACCGGGACCAATGAGTTCCCTATATATACCCCATCGCCACAGCAGAGCACTCCACAGTGCTCTGTTTTTTCTGGCCGGCGAGGGGAGGGCATTTGGGTGCTCTAGCTCACCTCCTATGCACATGAGGTGTTCGATGAAATGTCTGAGCCACACTAGTTAATCTTTCTCCTCTTGAAACTCGACCTCCGAGCTCCATTTTCCCCGAGATTTGTCTAGGTTTAGCGGTCCGTCACGTCCCGTCCCCGTCTTCACCGCCGTCGATCGCCCGCGCCGATCTCGTCATCAGCACCACCGTGGTGAGCCTCTTGTTCTTATCTTCTTTCTGAAAGGAAAAAATTCTTACTTTAGATAGTTACTTGTCTAATTTTGTTACTTTTATTATTCCTTCTTATTACATAGTGCGATGGTTTTGGTATCCGCCCCCGTCGGCCCTCGTCCTGTCTATGATTCGGATGTGGTATATATTATCTTTTTATAACTATTTGGTTCATTTATTGTTTATGACAAATATACCGACCAACGTGACATAGATTTTATTTATCTAGGAGGTGGTTGAACCGGAAATTCTAACCGACCCTATTGTCGAGAGGTTAAATTTAGTTGAAGAAGAAAACAATTACTTGAGGGAAAAAATAAAAAAATTGAGGAGGAGAAGATGATATTGGAGTTGCATGTTGCGGATGTCGTCGATGATCACAAGATCAAGATGGATGCAATGCGCTTGAAGATTAGAAAGATTAAAAAATATGCCATTCATACCGAGGCTTGGTATCATTATGCCGTTGGATCAATTGTTACCTTGGTCGCGATTATGATCGCATTTGTTTTCACATTGAAATGTTTTACATAGTTTCAATGTATGGTTTAATTAATTAGATGCTCTGGAGAGCTATATATATGTTGTTAGATGAGAACTATGTATGTACTTTGGTTCTAATGTGATGATGAACTTCTATTAATTTGGTCACTTAATTATCTATTCATGATGTTCTGTAATGGTTTTTGACACACTTAATTATATATAATGCACGCAGATGAACCGGCAATGGATGTACGGTGACAGACACACCTCCGAGTACATTAAGGGCGTGCATGATTTTCTCGAAGTGGCTGAGGCAAACAAGCAGAATGGTTTTATGTGTTGTCCATGCCATATATGTGGGAATACGAAGTCTTACTCTGATCGGAAAATCGTTCACACCCACCTGCTTTACAAGGGTTTCATGCCACACTATAATGTTTGGACGAGGCACGGAGAAATAGGGGTTATGATGGAAGACGGCGAAGAAGAAGAGGACGATGACAACTATGTGCCCCCTGAATACGGTGATGCTGCAACGGGGGAAGCTTCTGAAGATCAAGAGGAACCAGACGATGTGCCCAATGATGCTGCAAGGGGGGAAGCTGCTGAAGATCAAGAGGAACCAGTGCCCGATGATGATGATCTCCGCCGGGTCATAGTCGATGCAAGGACGCAATGCGAAAGTCAAAAGGAGAAGCTGAAGTTCGATCGCATGTTAGAGGATCACAAAAAAGGGTTGTACCCCAATTGCGAAGATGGCAACACAAAGCTCGGTACCGTACTGGAATTGCTGCAGTGGAAGGCAGAGAATGCTGTGCCTGACAAAGGATTTGAAAAGCTATTGAAAATATTGAAGAAGAAGCTTCCAAAGGATAACGAATTGCCCGACAGTACATACGCAGCAAAGAAGGTCGTATGCCCTCTAGGATTGGAGGTGCAGAAGATACATGCATGCCCTAATGACTGCATCCTCTACCGCGGTGCGTACAAGGATCTGAACGCATGCCCGGTATGCGGTGTATTACGGTATAAGATCAGACGAGACGACCCTGGTGATGTTGACGGCGAGCCCCCCAGGAAGAGGGTTCCTGCGAAGGTGATGTGGTATGCTCCTATAATACCACGGTTGAAACGTCTGTTCAGAAACGAAGAGCATGCCAAGTTGATGCGATGGCACAGTGAGGACCGTAAGAAAGACGGGAAGTTGAGAGCACCCGCTGACGGGTCGCAGTGGAGAAAAATCGAGAGAAAGTACTGGGCTGAGTTTGCAGCTGACCCAAGGAACATATGGTTTGGTTTAAGCGCGGATGGCATTAATCCTTTCGGGGAGCAGAGCAGCAATCACAACACCTGGCCCGTGACTCTATGTATGTATAACCTTCCTCCTTGGATGTGCATGAAGCGGAAGTTCATTATGATGCCAGTTCTCATCCAAGGCCCTAAGCAACCCGACAACGACATTGATGTGTACCTAAGGCCATTAGTTGAAGAACTTTTACAACTGTGGAATGGAAACGGTGTACGTATGTGGGATGAGCACAAACAGGAGGAATTTAACCTGCACGCGTTGCTGTTTGTAACCATCAACGATTGGCCCGCTCTCAGTAACCTTTCAGGACAGACAAACAAGGGATACCACGCATGCACGCACTGTTTAGATGACACTGAAAGTATATACCTGGACAAAAGCAGGAAGAACGTGTACCTGGGCCATCGTCGATTTCTTCCGACCAACCATCAATGTCGAAAGAAAGGCAAGCATTTCAAAGGCGAGGCAGATCACCGGAAGAAGCCCGCCATGTGTACCGGTGATCACGTACTTGCTATGGTCAATGATTTACACGTAATCTTTGGAAAGGGTCCCGGCGGACTAGCTGTTCCGAATGACGCTGAGGGACACGCACCCATGTGGAAGAAGAAATCTATATTTTGGGACCTACCCTACTGGAAAGAGCTAGAGGTCCGCTCTTCAATCGACGTGATGCACGTGACGAAGAACCTTTGCGTGAACCTGCTAGGCTTCTTGGGCGTGTATGGGAAGACAAAAGATACACCTGAGGCACGGGAGGACCTGCAACGTTTGCATGAAAAAGACGACATGCCTCCGAAGCAGTATGAAGGTCCTGCCAGCTACGCTCTTACGAAAGAAGAGAAAGAAATCTTCTTTGAATGCCTGCTCAGTATGAAGGTCCCGACTGGCTTCTCGTCGAATATAAAGGGAATAATAAATATGCCAGAGAAAAAGTTCCAGAACCTAAAGTCTCATGACTGCCACGTGATTATGACGCAACTGCTTCCGGTTGCATTGAGGGGGCTTCTACCGGAAAATGTCCGATTAGCCATTGTGAAGCTATGTGCATTCCTCAATGCAATCTCTCAGAAGGTGATCGATCCAGAAATCATACCAAGGCTAAGGAGTGATGTGGCGCAATGTCTTGTCAGTTTCGAGCTGGTGTTCCCACCATCCTTCTTCAATATCATGACGGACGTCCTAGTTCATCTAGTCGACGAGATTGTCATTCTGGGCCCCGTATTTCTACACAATATGTTCCCCTTTGAGAGGTTCATGGGAGTCCTAAAGAAATATGTCCGTAACCGCGCTAGGCCAGAAGGAAGCATCTCCATGGGCCATCAAACAGAGGATGTCATTGGGTTTTGTGTTGACTTCATTCCTGGCCTTAAGAAGATAGGTCTCCCTAAATCGCGGTATGAGGGGAGACTGACTGGAAAAGGCACGCTTGGAGGGGGGACTCAATAATATGCAGGGACGGATATTCTTGGTCTCAAGCACACTACACAGTTCTACATAACTCTACCTTGGTGACCCCGTATGTCGATGAACACAAGAACAGTCTGCGCTCCAAACACCCGGAGCAGTGTGACGACTGGATTACATGTGAACACATCTGGACTTTCAGCAGTTGGTTGGAAACACGTCTCAGAGGTGACACCACTGTTTGTGATGAGTTGTACTCGTTGTCCAGGGGACCATCTTCGACTGTATTGACTTACAAAGGATACGAGATAAATGGGAATACATTTTACACGATTGCCCAAGATCAAAAGAGCACCAACCAAAACAGCGGTGTCCGCTTTGATGCAGCAACCGAGAGGGGAAAGGACACATATTATGGTTACATAATGGACATTGGGAACTTGACTACGGACATGATTTTAAGGTCCCTTTGTTTAAGTGCAAATGGGTCAATCTGTTAGGAGGCGGGGTACAGGTAGACCCACAGTACGGAATGACAACAGTGGATCTGAACAATCTTGGGTACACTGACGAACGGTTCGTCCTAGCCAATGATGTGGCACAGGTTATCTATGTGAAGGACATGTCTACCAGATCGAGGAAAAGAAAAGATAAGGAAGCGAATACATCATACGATGAGCCAAAGCGCCACATAGTTCTTTCAGGAAAAAGGGACATTGTGGGAGTGGAGGGCAAGACAGACATGTCTGAAGATTATGAAAAGTTTCATGAAATTCCTCCCTTCAAAGTCAAGGCTGACCCAAGCATCCTGATAAACGATGAAGATTATCCATTGTTACTGCGCAATAAGCAAATGACACAAGCGAAGAAAAAGTGAAGACTTTCTCCCGCAACTATTATGATGATACCATGCCAACTTTGTAATAGACGAGTATGATACCATTGTTCGTTTTGTACAAGAAGTGCATCTAGTTTTTGCCGTAACCCTCTCAACTTTCTTGCACATGCTATGTGGATGAAATGATGATACCATGCCAACTTTCAACCTTTTCAGAGTTCATTTGAAATGCTTTTCAATTTTAGGGTCTTATAGCTCAAAATAATTAGTAAATGCATGAAAAATAACAGGCCAAATATTAAAAATTATGCCACCTACTGGGCCACCACGGCCTGAATACGATTAGAAACCCATCCATGGGCCAGGATTCAGGCCCGCAGAAGGCCCAGTAGGCCCACAGGCATGTACAGAGAGGTTAGGCCCGTAAGCCTGCTTTAGAGAGGAGCTCGACAGCTCAGGCGCACCGCACCTTATAAACAGGTGCGGCTCTCTCTTAGCTAGCGAGGTGGGACTAAACTCACCACCACGCCGCTATGCAAGGCCATTGGTCCCGGTTGGTGGCACGAACCGGGACCAATTCCACCCTTTGGTCCCTGTTGGTGCCACGAACCGGTACTAATGAGGCCGTGGCCCCACGAGCACCTTTAGTACCTGTTCGTGGCACGAACCGGTACTAGAGTTTCTTACTAAGCAGTTTTTTAGTCCCACCTCGCTAGCTGAGAGGCACTAGGAGCGGTTTTATAAGCCCTGAGTGCAGAGACGATGAAGAAGAGACGCAATGCTCACGTTGCTTAGCTTCAAGCCTTGAGGAATAAGGTAGACTGCATCGAGCTATGTGCAGTGCAGTCTACACTATTCCGAAAGGCTTGAAGCAAATCAACGAGCATTGCGCCTCTTTTTTATTTTTAATAACTTATTACAACTCTGGACTTCTTGTGTTCCGACAAAATAAAATAAACTTTAATAAAATTTATCAAACTAAAATTAACAAAGTATTTTCTGTTCAAAACATTATAAGAAACCTCTATTATTATTGAAACTAAATCATATAAAATTGATGCAACTAAAATTATCGAAGTATTTTCTGTTCAAAATCATTAAAAGCAAAAAGAATTTTCATAAAGAACTTTTTTGATAGAAACTTTAATAGCAAAAAGAATTATCATAAATTAAAATAAATAAGTAATTAGAAACAAAATAAAATAAAATAAATAAGTTTTTGTTGTAAGTAGAAACAAAACAAAATAAATATAGCAAAAAAGAAAACAAAAAAACTAAATACAGCAAAAAGAATTTTCATAAAGAACTGATGGCACTAATAGAAAGTTTATATTTTTTCTAAAACTAATGGCACTAACAGACAGTTTATAATTTTGCTGACCTAAAAGCAAAAAGAATTAAAAAATAAAGCAAAAAACAAAAGAAAATAAATAATGCAAAAAACAAACAAAAAACTGAAAAAAACTATTTTTATACTAAAGTTAATCACAAACTTGTGATTCACACAAATTTCAAAGAATTCAAATTTTAACAATTCAAATTTGAAAACTAATGGCACTAATAGAAAGTTTATATTTTTTCTAAAACTAATGGCACTAACAGAAAGTTTATAATTTTGCTGACCTAAAAGCAAAAAAGAATTGAAAAATAAAGCAAAAAACAAAAGAAAATAAATAATGCAAAAAACAAAACAAAAAAACTAAAAAAAACTATTTTTATAGTAAAGTTAATCACAAACTTGTGATTCAATTCAAATTTAACTATTTAAATTTGAAAAGTAATGGCACTAACAGAAAGTTTATAAATTTTCTGACCTAAAAGCACAAAGAATTAAAAAATAAAGCAAAAAACAAAAGAAAATAAATAATGCAAAAAACAGAACCAAAAAACTGGAAAAAAAATTAAAAAAACTGCCACCTATTGGGCCACCACGGCCTGAATACGACTAGAAACCCAACCTGGGCCAGGATTCAGGCCCGCAGAAGGCCCAATAGGCCCACAGACAGCATAGTGTGACATTAGGCCCGTAAGCCTGTATTTGAGAGGAGCTCGAGAGGGCAGCCGCAGTGGGGCTTATAAACCACTCCGAGCCCCTCTCAACTAGCGAGGTAGGACTAAACTTTTGGCCGCGGGCAGCGCAAGGCCTTTGGTCCCGGTTGGTGGCACCAACCGGGACTAAAGGGGGCATTGGTACCGGTTCGTGGCACCAACCGGGACCAATGCCCCGCCTTTAGTCCCGGTTGGTGCCACCAACCGGGACCAAAGGCCGCCGCTTCCCGCCCTTTGCGCTGCTGAAAAGGGACCTTTGGTCCCGGTTGGTGGCACCAACCGGGACTAAAGGGTGGCATTGGTCCCGGTTGGTGCCACGAACCGGGACCAATGCCCTTGCTATATAACCAGGACTTGTGAAAATTTCACATCTCCGTCGCCTCCCTCGCCAGTTGCCCCCGCCGCCAGGCTGCCCAAATCGCTCGCGCGCTCCTCGTTGCCGTCTACGCCGCCGCCAACGCCGTCGCCTCCCCGAGCCCGCGCCGTCCTCGTCGCCGGCATCCCTCAGCCCGCTGTCCTCGTCGTCCCCGTCGCCGCGTGCCTCCCCGAGCCCACCCCTCCACGTCCCTGTCGCCGCCTGCCGTCCCGAGACCGCCGTCCCCGTCACCGCGTGCCGCCCCGAGCCCGCTGTCCTCGTCGCCGGACTCCTGCCATCGCCGCCCCCCTCGAAGTGAGCCCCCCCTTTCCCATGGTCCCGATCGAGCGCCGCTCTTGCGCCCGAGTGCCCCTTGCTCTCTGCCGCCCCTGCTCCATGGTCGCCGCCGGCCCCGACGCATTGAAGAGCAGAAGGAGAGGAGAAGGAGAGGAGAGGAGAAGGAGTGGAGCAGCAGCAAGACGCCGTCCAATTTTCTGAAATTTCTGAATTTTTTTACAGATATGAATAGTGCATATAGAGGGTGTTTGATCAAATGCTAGATGGCTTTGGGCATTTTTAGAATTTATGATATTTTTTGTGGTGAGGTACTGATGCAAGACAAAGGTGATGGCAAAATTTCAGAATTTTTGGATTGGTTTAGAATAGGTTTTCAGCAAGGAATTTGAATCTGGTTCAAATTTCATTTGAATGGAATTTGAAAATTTTGAACTATGGATCAGAAGGTTTTTGGTGAAATGGAGTGTGGGTACTGTCATGAAGTTGGAGTAATTTTTGTGCTTGTAAAAGAGTTAGGAAAATTTAGAATGTGCTAAATATGTCAAAAAATGTTTTTTTGTTCATATACAGAAAGTTTTTATATATGACTATGGATATATGAGCAATGATGATCCATGGATGTATGCATTGATATATATGAGAAACGATGTTGATAGAATATTTACCAAGTATATATGTATTTTTGTTCATAGCATTTTTTCCATTTATATATGTATGTGGCTATAGATGGATATATATGAGAAATGATGATCCATGGAAGAGTTTTATATATGCAAAAGTTACATTTTTAGAAAAGTTATATATATCTAGCTAGGAAAGGAAGAAGAAGAAAAAGAAGGAGAGGAAAAAGGAAAATAAGAAGAGGAAGAAAGGAGAAGAAGAGGAGAGGAAGAAGAGGAGAAATAAATAAGAAGAGGAAAAAAGAAGAAAAATAAGAGGAGAAGAAGAAAGGAATAGAAGAGAAGAAGAAAAAATAGAAATTCTATTTTTTCTTCTTCTCTCCTCTATTCCTTTCTTCTTCTCCTCTTTTTTCTTCTTCTTTTTTTCTTCGATCTTCTCCTCTATTCCTTTTCTTCTTCTCCTCTTTTTATTTCTTCTTCGTTTTCTTATGTTTTATCGGGTCTGTCGTCGTCGATATACTACCCCTCTCCCGATAACTTCAACATGAGGGGGGGTCGATATACCCCCTCCCCGATAATATTATTTTCCCATGTACGTATGTCGTCGTTGTCGATATAACCGCCTCTCAATAACTTCAACACGTGGGGGGGGGAGTCGATATACCCCCTCCCCGACAACATTATTTTCCCATGTATGTATGTCGTCGTTGTCGATGTATATAACTCCCTCCCAGATAACTTCGACATGATGGACGGTCAATATTTATACCCCCTCTCGACCGTGATAACTTATACCACGGGAGCACCCCCCGGCCCTCTCGCTCGACCAAAACTCTCGAGGACACCCAAACCCTAGAAAAAACGATGTCGGTCTCCTACCCCCTCCCGCCGCGCCCCTACCCTTGAAGCGTTGCCGAGGCCACCCCAAACCCGGAATAAGCTTGGTCTACGTTTGCACTAATATATCCACCTGCTGTCATGTTTGTGTAATAATTGTCATGTTGTAATATTTGCAGAAACAATGGAGCACGGACGAGACGAGCAAGCAGAAGAGGTGTTGGGGGACATAATCTTAGCCGGAGGTGATATCTTGTCGTATCTTAACGACAATGATGGTCTGGAAGAACAGGGTGAAGAAGCAGGCTACGGTGATCGAAG
This sequence comes from Aegilops tauschii subsp. strangulata, assembly GCF_002575655.3. Lineage (NCBI taxonomy): Eukaryota > Viridiplantae > Streptophyta > Magnoliopsida > Poales > Poaceae > Aegilops > Aegilops tauschii. The sequence goes on along the minus strand of NC_053035.3, from coordinate 496,546,583 downwards.
AGTGGAGGAGGAAAGACATGATTATGATGGCTCCGGTGACCCAATGCTGGTGCAAGAAGGAGCCCGTGGTGACGGCTCCGGTGACTGAACAGAGTCCGGCCAGGTAAATATATTAGTTAAGCCTGTGCTGACTAGCTAATTGATGCATTCATTGTTTTGGTATGTACACATATTAATTAACACTCGTCTTTCTTCTTTTTTCTAGCCCTCCGGATCGAGCACAACTTCGGTAAAGAGACGAGGCCCGAAGAGAAAGTTGCGCTCGGATGAAAGGTTTGAGATCACAGCAATCGCGCGCGACGGCCAACCGATTGAACCCCTCCGGACAAAGGATGCATTTGCTGCTCAGTGCGGGGTTCTAGTTAGGGACAAGATCCCGATCAGCATCCATCAATGGTATAAGCCTAAGAAGGAAGACCCTGAGGTGTCTTATGTCAATGATATGCAGAAAGATGATCTTTGGACTGAGCTGAAGGCAAATTTCACCCTACCACCAGAGGAGGATCCGGAGAAGCCAGTTAAAGAGCAATTAATCAAGTCTCATGCTCTTAAGAAGATGGTAGACCTATTCAGGAGGTGGAAGAATGAGCTGAAAACGTTTGTCGACAAAGAAGAGACACCAGAATTCATCGGCCGGTATGAGAAGATCAGAGACCACTGGCTCGCATTTGTGGCCCACAAGACAACGGAAAAGAGTAAGAAGATGTCAGCGAGAAACAAGAAGAATGCTGCGAAGAAGAAGCTTCACCATCGCACGGGGTCAGGTGGCTACCTCAAAGCCCGACCTAAGTGGGCCAAGGCTGAGAGGGATCTGCTTGATAAAGGGATCGAACCAGAGACAATGAACTGGCCAGACCGTTGCCAGACTTGGTTCTTCGGGGCTGGCGGAACCTTGGACCCTGTATCAGGGAAGTGCCGTTGGACGGACGAGCAACTTGAAATACCCGTCAAGAAGCTTAAGTACTATATCGATGCAGCGCAGGAAGGGACGTTCGTTCCAGACAGAGAGAACGACGAGCTCACAATGGCCCTCGGGAATCCTGAGCACCCTGGACAGACACGAGGCACGCCAGGCTCCGTTCCGTGGAAGGCTGGTTTTCCGGACGCGGGCGGTTACAAAAGCCAAGAAAGGAGGAAAAAAGTGGAGCAGATCCAAATTCTGAAGCTGCACGAAAGGGTTCAAGCGCTAGAGGAACGAGACGGCAATCGACATGCCGAAACTGCCCCCGAAGCTACACCGCCATCTCAGCGGAGAAGCAGCGTGGCTTCCACCGAGCTGCTTCAGCTGGAGCATGCGACTCCTGCTAGCTACCCCGTGGATGCTATCACGTAGTCTCAACATTGCCACCTTATAGCGGAATGGCAGAACTTCAAAGTCAAGGCGGCTGTTGGCTCTGTTTTACCTCCTGAACCCGGCGCAACCTACCACTGCCGGCCGATTCCAGAAGGATATGCTAGGGTGATGGTGGATGAAATAACGGAGGGATTTGAGGAGCTCCAGCTTGACCACCCTACCGGTGAAGGGGAGACTCGGCTGGGTTCTGCTATGAAGACTCCATGCCTATGGCGGAAGGAGCTCATCAAGCTTCCGAACTGGACGGCTCCGGCGAGTAAGGGCACTCCGCCTCCTCCTCCGGCGAGTGATCAGGGCACTCAGCCTCCTTCTCCGGCGCGTGGAGGCACTCCGCCTCCTTCTCCGGCGCGTGGAGGCACTCCGCCTCCTTCTCCGCCTGCGCCGGCGCGCCAGAGCAGCCATCCTTCTCCTTCTCCGCCTCGTCAGCAAGGGCGGAAGAGACCCGCCACCGCTGCGGCTGCTCCGGCGCGTCGTAGTCCTTCTCCTCCACCTCGTAAGCAAGGAAAGAAGACAGCCGCAGCCGCTCTGTCTGCTCTGCCGGCGTCTAGCAGTACAGTTGCCAGAGGCGGGAGGCAATACAGATTCGGTCCTTCTCTGAAGACTCCAGAGAAGTTACCATACGAGAGGACCGAGGAGGAAACCAGGGAGATCGTGCGAGCCGAAGTGACAAACTTCTTTGAAGGGGTGAAAGCAAAGAAACATCACCTCCGGAGGAGAAGGTAGATCCGGTGAAAGCAAAGCGCACTCTGGCTGCCCTGACAAAACCACCAAAGTCTCCGCCGAGAGGCAACTATGAGCGCATTCTTGCAAAGACATATGCCAAAGCGGAGCGGTCGGGAAGTACTGTCAGTTATAAGAGGTTAAAAGAACGACGAGCTGGGAAAAAAATTGCCCAGCTCGGCGAACAAGCGAACCAATCGTGCCCCCCGCTCAAGGTGTCAAAAGACATCGTCGCTAATGATCCGAGGATGGTGCCCGGTTATAGCAATCTTGGAGATTACCTGCCCGACGATGTACATTATGAAATCATGGAGGTGGACGAACACAAATACCATTACGGGAAGCCTCTCGTCAAAGATGAAAGATCTCTAACAACGATGATGCGAAGATTACATGATTGGTACATGAAAACCTACAGAGAGTCTGATGGGACGAGTACTTTGACGCTGAGAGTTAAACCGGAGCATGACCTCGTTGGAATTGAACTGCTGAATGTTCCATTTGAGGATTTCTTCCAGTTTTACAATCAAAAGGCCCTCGATAAAACAACGATCACTTGCTACTGTCTGTAAGTAGTACTACTTCTGTCATTAAGTCTCTCTATATAGGTCAGCTCTTTCATTGCATGTATTTATAATTATCCTCACTATATTATGCAGATTGAAGATCGCCGAATTGAAGAAAAGACAAATCGGTGATATTGGGTTCATTAACACAAATCTCATAGATGCATATACGGTTGAAAAACATCCCAAGAAGCCGAGGCCAACTTGCTACAATCGTTGGTATTAAATCAAAACAAAGATATAATACTCTTTCCTTACAACTTCAAGTGAGTGTTACTGTCTTGTGCATATTCGGTTTCCCTTATTAGTCCAGGTTATGGTAATGTAATTGATGACTTATGCATGCATGCGCAACTTCCACTATATTCTTCTAGAGATTAAGCTTGAGCAGGGAGTAGTAACCGTCTTAGACTCGAGACGAAAAGATCCCCAGGACTATGCGAACATGACTCAAATGCTCGAGAAGTAAGTTAAATCGATCATTATCCACCATATCAGCAACTTTGTTCATTTCCTGATATCAAGTAATTGTTTTCTTTGTCTGGCAGGGTTTGGAGAAAATTCACCACAAAAGCTCCGGGACTGCCGAAGAAGCTGCAATTTAAACACCCGAAAGTAAGTACTATAGTAGCATGTTCCGCGCATCTCCTAGTGATTCAAGCGCTAGTTTCATCAATACCATTTAGCATGCTTGCTTATCAGTTTGATTGACCTCTATTTCTTGTAAAGTGGTTGTGGCAGGAACCCGGGAATAATTACTGTGGATACTACGTTTGCGAGTCCATCCGCTACACGACCTGTGAGCGGGGCTACACTGAAGAACAATATGAAGTGCGTAAGCAATAATATTCACAATTTTATTTTATTACCATCATTTGTGTTGAGTTTCATTTATTCATATATATATGTATTGACCCCCTTCTTCAAATTAGATGTTTCGGAAGCGGGATGAACTCCTAGCACCAGATCGTATGCGAGGAATTCAAGAGGAATTGGCGGCATTCTTCCTTGACCACGTGATCGCTGAAAACAGAGAATACTATGTGGACCCTGTGTTCCTACAATTTAATTAGGAGATTGTATTGTAAGAGATAATTATTGTATATATGTAGCCGGTAGTGTCGGATAGATATACGAGAACTTGTTGTTCGACCAATCTCTCGGAGAAGGAGAGGTGGTCGATATCACTTCTCTCTGTATGCATATGTTCATGACGATCTTCTGTTTCCTTCATTTGATTACTAGCTAGCGTGTCTAGTCCTCTCCATACGTATATAGTACGTAGCGTCGACCAAGCACGGAGATAAGAGAGGACACTTCTCTCTATTAATTAGCTAGCTAACACAATATATGAAACACCTAAATTAACCCCCCAAAACCCCTAAACCACCCCCTTAAAAAAACAAAAACCTCAGCTCCTGCCAGCTGCTGACGCGTGGATGCCTATTGGTCCCGGTTGGTGACACCAACCGGGACCAAAGGCCCCCCTGCCTGGGCTGGCAGCAGCGGCCACGTGGAGGACCTTCTGTCCTGGTTCGTGTAAGAACCGGGACTAAAGGGTTAGGGCTTTAGTAACGACCCTTTAGTCTCGGTTCGAAAACCGGGACAAAAGGCCCTTATAAACCGGGGTAAAAGCCCCTTTTCCTACCAGTGTTAGTACCGGTTCATGGCACGAACCGGTACTAAAGGTCCCATTTCCAAACTCTACCCCCCCCCCCCCCCCCCCCGTGGATCGCCTTTTCAGTTTTGTAAAAAGTAAAAGAAAATGATAAAAACTTCAAAAATTAAAATCAGATGTAGTTATGTTACTACATGTACTAGTTAGGAAAATTTAAAAACTTAAGTTTGGTCATGTTTTGCAAAAAGTATAGGGAAAATGTAAAACAGCTATAACTTTTACATACGATGTCAGAAAAGAACGTATAATATATCAAAATGTTCAGCACGAAAATCCGCAACCGATTTTGATCGCCTACGGCCTGTTTGCAAATTTTTAGAATCCTCAAATTCTAAAAGAAAAAAAGTTATGCTCAAATTTCTGTTTTTTTTTTGAATTTTTGTTAAATCTGGTCAAACTACTTATTCAAGAAGTATTATTGTTACAAAATAATTATTCAAGAATATTAGTGTTACTAAATAATTATTTCAGTTTTTTTGAATTTTGGTCAAATCAGGTCAAACTAATTATTCAAGAAATATTAGTGTTACTAAATAATTATTGTTTTTTAGAACAATAGTTTCAAACTCAAACAGTGAAATGTGTGACTTCATGCTCAAGCTAAATTCCTGAGGGTTAATAGGATTGACATCTTGCTATTGTCAGGAAAACAACTAGTGCACACTTGGAAACGAGGGAGAATAGAACCCGGAAGTTAAGCGTGCTCAGGCTGTAGTAGTGAGAGGATGGGTGACCGTCTGGGAAGTTAGATGATTTGGAATGATGAGGGGTGATTAGAGATTAGAGGTTAAATTGAGCAGTGATGAGGGGTGATTAGAGATTAGAGGTTAAAAAAATTCAAAAATTGGAAAATAAAAAAAATTCAAAAAAATCATAAAATTTTCTTTAGTACCGGTTGGTGTTATCAACTGGGACTAAAGGTGAACCTCCAGGCAGCGGCCACGTGGAGGGCCTTTAGTCCCAGTTCGTGTAAGAACCGGGACTAAAGGGGGAGGCTTTAATAACGACCCTTTAGTCCCGGTTCCAGAACCGGAACTAAAGACCCTTATAAACCGGGACTAAAGACCCTTTTTCTACTAGTGTCACCCTTACAGCTTGTAGCTTACAACGATTATAGGCGCTAGCCCTTCAGCTATCCGTTCATTCCTACCAGCTACTCCCTCCATCCCAAAAAGTTTGTTCCTCAAATGGATGTATCTAGCACTAACTTGATGCTTGATACAACCATTTGAGGGATAAGCTTGGGACAAGATTTTTCAGACGGAAGGAGTACCAGATAAGGTGTGAATATATATATCGGAAGTCTTAATGGACCCAATTCGGATCAGTGAGCCAGGCTGGTAGGCGTCTGGCCCGGCCCGGGCTTGTAGGATTCTGGCCCATCTCTTGCGTGATCTTCAGAAACGACTTGCCCCCAAGCCAGAGCTCAAGGGAAACATTGATTCATTAGGGGGTCAAAATATTCCCAGTTAGCTGCATAGGTCCTCTTTTGTTCCATTCAATCAACACGTGCGGTATTTGCACGATTGCCAAGCTGGCGAACCCAACGGTACAACACACGCAGAGGACACTGTGAATAAGCATCAGCATCTCGCAATGAAGAATGCACCTGGAAATTAGGAGTTCTGGCCTACTTGAGTTGAGAAACGTAGAAAACCGGGTGTACGCGGCTGTCACTGGGAAGAGCCAGACGATAAATGACACAACCAATTTTGGAAAGAATCTGATAGGGTCCATAATATTTGAGAGAAAGCTTCTGATTTGCACGACGGGGCACACTGGACTGAGCATATGGGTGAAGTTTGAGGAACACCTGATCACCAATCTCAGAAACTTTTTCCATACACCATTCGATCGAACTGTGTGCGATGCATGAATAACAAACGGTATGATAAAAATTCGTCTTCAAGAAAATCGAAACTACTACACGTACGAACATGACTTGTCCGATTTGGTACGATGCAACATCCAGCCGTTGCTGGACTTAGAGTCCAACTGATATACGGGTTGATCTGCTCCATCAGATATAATTCGTACGTGAATTGTCGTACGTATAGCATGGTTCCAAGAAAATGAACTATGTGCGATGGCTGATCCATGAAGCGCGTCGAGCGGTGGAAACCTTTCCCGGTTAATAAGAACGTGCTATTTCTCACAAAAAATTAAAAATAAGAACGTGCTATGTGCGCTCCGGATTGACGTAACTGACGTTGGAGGTTAATCTCATCTCAAAACACACAAAAAAAAGCGTGAACCAACATGTAGTTGAATGGTTAGAGGAACAGTGGTATCCTCGGCCCACCAGGGTTTAAATCCCGATGCTTACATTATTTCTGTGGTTGGATGGTTCTCAATCTCTCGAATGTGCTCATAGAGGTAGGGTATACACGCTTACGTCTACCGTGTGCGAAAAAAAAAGAAAAACACAAAGAAAGCAAAAGAAAAATCTGGCGCTGGAGGAGTTGGAGACGGAAAGGCTGGGCCCAAACGTGATATAAGAGGGACCCGACCCTAGACCGGCAAAGAAAATCGAAGCAGCAAACATCGCTCGATTTCTCGCCCTATAAAAAACAAAAGGCAAATCGCAGATTCAAGGCTATGGCGGCGGCGATGCGATTTGCGGCCGGAGTCCAGCGAGCCCAGTCCGTTTACAAAGCCGTCGTCTCGCCGCTGGTTGAGGGTGAGCGTCGCCGGCTGATGCCAAGGCTTATCAACGGCGGCCGACCTGCGTATTTTCCTCAAAGATCTATGTCCTCGGGCGGCGACGGCTGCAACACCGCTTTGAAGGTATACCACCCAAGATCCACAACTTCTGTATATGTATATGTTCATCATCACCGCTGCACATCCCTCCGTCCTGAATTAGTTGACTCGGATTAGATGTATGTAGATTCTGTAATTCGGGATGGAGGTTGTAGAATATATCATATATTCGGTTCTAGTACTATAAATCGTTTTTTTTTCCGAGATCTACAACTTCTTTTTCCACCAGTTACGAAACGAAATACAGTATATGTCAGCGATTAAGTACTGCTGCTACTTGGTAATCCCTGCTAAACTGATCTTCGATCTGTGTGCCAGCAACCCTGTGCAAAACCCGCGCTAGACCTCGACGCCAAGAGAGCATGGGGCCGTCGTCAGATAGCAGAAATCGAGACCAAGAAACACGATCTCTTCTACCAGCTCGCTGAGCTTGATAGCAGATTCCCCTCGCGTAACAAGTACTTCCGAGAGAACAGGGAGCTTATCCACCATCTCTTCGGACACATTGAGCCCAATCCCAGTGACACCCTATGGTATGATCCACAAAATTACATATACAGATTGATCCGATCTCCCTAATTTGATTATACTGATGCGTATCTTGTTTGGTAATCTCCTCTGTAGGCGCTTCTGTCGTGCAAGAGAAAGATTGAATAAATGGCTGGTATATGGACTGCCTACAATGCTTGCCACTTGGATGTATCTGGATTCGGATGGATGGAAAGAGATGTTTGCTGATATCCTTGGAGTTAGTAGCTAACCTTATCTAGCACAGTGTTTGAAGCCGGCCAATTAAAAGTGTTCACTTTAAAGAAATTCACTCCAATGTAGAGTATAAAACTACTAGTAGAAGTGAGGACTGCTGCTCGCCTTATGAGCCAAGTGATTCGTCGTTCTCGTTGCCATAAAGAAGTGACATGTTAACTGGATGTTGTAATCCGAATCTGTTCTCCTTATATGGTGTTATCCAGGTGTTGTTTATGTGGAGTGAACTTCATTGTATTTTTTTTTGACGTATGAACTTCATTGTATTGTTGTTTAGAACTAGCTAGCTCTTTATCTATGGTCCTGCCAGATGCGATAAAAACAAATGAGGAAAGATAACTCTTTTTAAAAAAATGCTGATTTGTAAAGGTCTTCCCCTTTTGCTATGTTTTTGGGCTTCTCGAAGTTTTAAAAAAATCTAGTCTGGAAGCTGCAAGTTTGGCAAACGTATTAACAGCTGAAGACTTGATAATAAAGGAACTAAAAATAATACAGTTCCACTAAAAATCAGTCACCTGTTTTTGATTTGGCTTAGGTCAGATTTTATGGCTGTCCGATTTTGTTTGAATCTCAGTCGGGTCTTTGACAATTAGGTGGGTTTTCGGGTTGAGGTTTTCTTTTACCACGTTTTTGAACCCGAACCGGTTTCCAGGCGGCGTGCTTGTTCGTCATTGTGCCAGCGCAGCTTGAGAGGGGGAGGCAGGGGAAGGAGAGTGGCTGGCAGCAGCAAGAGGATAGAAGAAGGGAGGCAAGTTGTCAGCTAGCTGCCGGCGAATGGCGAGAGGAATGACATATGGAGGAGATTGAGAGGTGGCCAGTGGGGATCTTGCATGGCGCCCGCCACGAGCAATTAGTGCTCTGGCGGAGCGGAACCACCGATCGCGAGATAGGTACAGCAAGCCACTTCTCTCTGTGTCCCCCCTCTAAGCTCAGTCGTGTCGGAGCTGCTACAAGTGATCGGTTTAAGTCTACAAAAATTGATTCCCAAACGTCCTGCTCGCTGTGCGATTATTTGGGTTCAGTTCACTATGGTTCAGAGTGTCAATTTTAGTTCGCCTGCTCATCACCAAAGTTGCGCGGGAGAAACTATGTTCCTGAGGGATCTAGGCCTTCTGACAACATTGTTGGTTCAGTATTTTGGGGGAGCTGTCGATTTCAGATTTTTCCAGTTATATTCATTGTCAGTTGCATTCATAGTTTCTTATTTTGTAGTTAGTGTCAGTTGTTTTCACCAGTCATTTATTTTCAGTCAATATTGACTCCTCAGCTTATTTCCTCAATATTCTTATAATTCTTCAATTATCTGTCTTGAAATTCTCAGTCTTCTTATTTATCATTTGTCAGTTAATGTCATTCATCAATCCTTCTTCCTCAGTTCATTTCTCAGGTATCGTTCATGGTTATTTATCCGTATTCTTCAATCTCCCCTTTAAGCCATTTTTTTTATCATCCTCAGTTTTTCAGTCGTTCTTCTTCATTATTCATTGACCATCGAGACAAGATCAATTTTCTATGTTTGTTAGTTTAATGTTCAGTTCTTTGTTTCTCTGTTTGACAATCACCTTTTTTCAGTAATTATTACTATGCATTTACTGTTCATGCATGTAAAAAATGTAAATGTAGGTCTGGTGACTGCTAGATAGCTAAACTATCTTCTTTTCCTTAGGTTTTCTTAATATTGCAGCATTTTTCATTCTAGACGAAACAATATCAGGTTATCTTCATTCGATTTCTTCAAACCCTCCGGTGCTGCCCTTCTCTTTGCATTTTTTATCATACATACATTTTCCGATTAAATATGAATTGAACTATTGTATTAGACCTGATATTACAACAAATGGTCATTTTTGGCTTTGGATATTTTTGCGATATTTCTGTCGTTTACCACTTGACTTTAACTTCACTCCTTTATTTTCATAAACATTCTCAATTTTGTGTGTGCGTGTGTGTGTATTTTTTAACTGTTATTATTATTCATTTAAGAACTATATAACTTCAAAAAAAATGTGCATAGATGGCATGCACAGTGTGCAAAATCTCATGCGCAAACAAGGATGCAACCAGCGCATCATTTGGTGTTTTTCTAGTATAGGGATTCAAAACATCATCAGTGACAATCTATGGGAATCCTCATTTTTCCCATTTAGTTCCATGTTTTTTTAGTCCTCATCCATGTTTTCTTTCATCCCTTTTTATATTAATTTTTTGCCGCCAGATCATCCCATGTTATGAGAGGGATTTTCTGAACACCGCGCCGCCAACACTATGTGCTTTCAAGCAGTGGAGAGACGCACATATGTTGTCAAACTCAATAAAGGACCAGAAAAGAGAGCTTCAACTATCCCTTCGATTAAGTCCTGAGAGTGAATTCCCGTCTTGGGACAGAGAGTTTTGCTCATTATCGGATCGAAAGTTTTGTTGATATACACCAAGTCATTCAGTTTCGCATCGGCTTGGCAATATCTCCAGCAATAGCAGGATCCATCAAGAGATGTCATTGTTCTGGAGTTGCAGAGAGGGGGGGGGGGGGGGGGGGGGGGGGGTCATGCATGCAGCTTCACAGAGCTTCACAGCAGTACCAGATTCTTCATAGATAGGAAATCCGAGTTGTACATGAACTGAGATGCTGAGGTTTTTATCCTTCCAATTTTTTTTCATCCATTCTAGCACCCATGTGGAAGAATCGTTGGGAACTTGGGATCTACAGTGACATAAGAGTGTGGCATATAACTAATTGTTAAGTTCGGTATTCCAGTCATGGTGAAAATTGAGTACACTAGTCAACTGTAGAGCATCGAGAGTAATCAAGATAGGAGATAAACAACTGACCGTCTGCATTGTGGGCACATTCAAGCATTCAAGTTGGAAAACTCTGCCTTTGTTGCACAAAAGCTTTGCGTAATAAACCACCTGCTCATCGTCCAGAACCAAGCAGATTGAGATGTGCGATAACCATCATATGGACATTCTCTGAAGCAAGTAAGTTTCGCATTGTGTTGCAGCATGTTGAATTAAAGTACAAGGAGATCTCCCAGAATCAAACTTCGGCAGTTTCTGCTTGGGAAAGCAAGGCTTCAGTGCTAGCAGCAATTTCTGCTTCTTCCTCCTCGTGAATTGACTACAAACGAGGCAGCCACAACGGACTTAGAGGATTTTGTGGAAGCACTCGTTTGAGCATGATCTTCGGGGGAAAGCACTAGGGGCCTTTTATGCAACTATCTTGGGCTGCGCACTTGGCTGAGATGGAACAACATCATCTTGTTTCTCTTTCGACATCCACAAAGGAACTGAGAGACGGAATGAAAGCACGTATAGAGGGAGAATCAAGTGCTCCTGCATTCTCAAGTAGTACTTCATCCAGAGGGATTTCTTCTGGAGAACGAGGGCTTTTTCTTCTGGGGAATCACTAGCGACAGTTTCCTCATTTGGAGCACACTGCTCCGGTTGAGCAACTTCTCTTCAGGAGCCTTCTGCTCTGCATTTGTTTCAGGGGCACACTGCTCCAGAGGGTCATCCTTCGTGCCTACTACTCCCTCCGTTCCAAAATAGATTTTTTTTTGAGAAAAGGCCATAGCCCGACTTTATAAATAAAGCCACAAGGCAGAGTCACAAGCCCAAACACCAACATGGGGCGAAGCCACCAATAATTCACGCTAACAGAACTAGGGATCAGGAGCACGAAAGTATGAGGGGTACATGGCAACCTGCCAGACATGGCACGCAGGCCGGATAAAAGAAAAGATAGAGCCACCATCAGAGACGAAGAACCATCGACAGGCTAGATCAGACTGCAGAACCCTGCCCAGATAGAGAAGACGTCGAGGCCCGAATTTTAGAGATGAGCAGGTCCAGCACTCCCCAGTCGTCCTCCTTAGTCAATGATCTCCACTGCTGCAAGAAGATACAAGATTTGAAAAGAGAGTCAGCAGCCTTAGTAGGGAAAACGTGTTCGATCGTAAATTTATTCCTAATCGTCCACAACGACCAACAAATCGCACCCAGGCCAAGCCAGAAAACCCTCCTAGTCACCCCAACCAACGACTTGGCAAGGTTTCTCAGCTCAGGAAAGGAGGAGGGATTCCAAGTAACCTGGAGCCAGGATCGGACATAGCTCCAGACCAGCTTAGCCAGCACGCAATGAAAAAAGATATGATTCGTGTCTTCCAAGGCACCACATAGAGCACAAAACTCCGAGCCCGGCCCGTTACGCTTACGAATTTGGTCAGCCGCGGGGAGACGGCCTTTGAAGGCCTGCCAGAGGAAGATTTTAATCTTAGGAGGAACTCTGGACCGCCAAATGCAAGAGAAACTATTCGAAGGGGCACCTCCGATGATCCTAGAGTACAGAGATTTAACTGAAAACTGGCCAGAGGGAGAATGAGGCCAGACCACCGTATCCGGCGTCTCCGAGAGCAAGGGGAATAAGGCAGAGAGTCTTGCCAGTCTTCCAACTCTTTAGGAGACAGGGAACGACGAAAGCCAGGTCCCAATTATTAGCCGCCACCTCCGCGATGGAGATATTCGGGTTAGGGCAATACGAAAAAAGAACCGGAAAGCTAACAGCCAGAGGAGTGTCACCACACCACCAGTCACGCCAAAAACGAACCGAGGTGCCGTTACCAACATTAAACTTAACATGTTCCAGGAACAAAGGTCTGACTTTAATAAGGTCCTTCCAGAATTGGGATCCATGCCAGGGCCCAGCAAACATCGGGCTAGAGTGTGGAAAATATTTAGCTTTAAGGATTGAATACCATAAAGAGCCGGCCCCACTGGTCATGATTTTCCACCACCATTTGATTAAAAGACATTTGTTCATAACCAACGTGTTAATAATGCCTAACCCCCAAGGTTTTTAGGCCTGCACATGAGCTTCCATTTAACCAGCCTAAATTTCCGTTTGTTGTCAGCAGCATCCCAATAGAAAGCACCCCTGTGCTTGTCAAAACCGGCATGAATGCGAGCCGATAAGAGATAAAATCCCATTAGAAACATAGGAAGGGAGGAGAGGCAGGTGTTAATCAGAGCAACTTTGCCAGCATTAGTGTTATATCTGCCTCTCCAGGGAAGAACCCTGTTTCCCACCTTAGAAACAGCCGGAGCAAAATCCTTAGAATGTAACAAAATAGGAGAGATGGGGAGTCCCAGATATTTGAAAGGGAAGGAGCCCAGAGAACAGTTAAGCAGCATAGCCACTCTCAAGGCCTCCGCATCATCAACACCAGTGACCAGGACCTCACTCTTGGAGAAGTTAATTTTCAGGCCAGAGACGGCCTCAAAAAAGGATGAACTTGAGATGGGCAATGCAGGCATCGTTCAATTCAACCATAATAATGGTGTCATCAGCATATTGCAAGTGAGTGACACCATCAGGAATTAAATGAGAGACCACAGGCAGGATATGGCCATGCTGAGCCGCCCTAGATAGAATGCAAGAGAAGGCATCGGCAACAAAATTAAACAGGACAGGAGACGCAGGATCCCCTTGTCGCAGGCCCCTGCCATTAGCAAAAAAAATTACTAATGTGGCCATTCACAGAAACCGCAGTGTGGCCACCCGAGACCAACTGCATAATACGATGAACATACGCCCCGTCAAAGCCTTTCGCTAGAAGAACCTTACTGAGAAAAGGCCAACTGACCGAGTCATAGACTTTCTCAAAGTCTAGTTTTAAAATGACAGCCTTAGAATTACCAGCTCTCAAATCATGAATTATTTCATGAAGACAGAGTATGCCATCTAAAATGAAGCGCCCTTTGATGAAAGCTGACTGGTAAGGGCTGATAACTCTATGAACAACGGGGGACAGGCGGGTAGCAAAGCCCTTAGCAGGAAACTTAGCAAAGTTATTAATCAGCGCAATAGGCCTGAACTGGGAAATCAGTTCAGCACCTTTAACTTTAGGAATCAAGGAGATCACCGCGTAGTTGAGGCGAGATATATCAATAGTTCCTAGACAGAATCCCTGAATACCATTACAAACCAACTGCCTCAACTGAGGCCAAAACTTCCGAAAGAAGGGAATCGAAAAGCCATCCGGCCCGGAAGCAGCATTCTGGTTAGCAGAGTTAACCGCATCCGAGGTCTCCTTATCGGAGAGGGGCACCATCAACGCAGCATTTTCTTCGGCTGAGATTTTCATACTATGGTCCCACAAGGCAGGAGAAACGGAAAACCCCGAGGGAGGTTTGGCCCCTAATAACGATGAGAAGAACTCCACCACGTGAGAGAGGATCACAGATTGGTCCGAAGACCGCACTCCATTAATGATCAGGCTGTTAATACCACACCGTCTCCTCCTACCATTAGCGATGGCAAAGAAATAAGCCGTGGGAGAGTCCCCTTTTAGAGTCCAATTAAGCGTGCCCCGCTGGCTGATACGTCTCCAACGTATCTATAATTTTTTATTGTTCCATGCTACTATATATTCTGTTTTGGATGTTTAATGGGCTTATTTATACACTTTTATATTATTTTTTGGACTAACCTATTAACGGGAGGCCCAGCCCAAATTGCTGTTTTTTTGCCTATTTCAGAGTTTCGCAGAAAAAGAATATCAAACGGAGTCCAAACGGAATGAAACCTTCGGGAACATGATTTTTGGAACAAACGTGATCCAGAGGACTTGGAGTGGACGTCAAGTAACAGACGAGGAGGCCACGAGGTAGGGGGCGCGCCTACCCCCCCAGGCGCGCCCTCCACCCTCGTGGGCCCCTCGTGGCTCCACCGACCTACTTCTTCCTCCTATATATACCTACGTACCCCCAAACCATCAGAGGCATCCACGAAAACCTAATTCCACCGCCGCAACCTTCTGTACCCGTGAGATCCCATCTTGGGGCCTTTTCCGGCGTCCTGCCGGAGGGGGCATTGATCATGGAGGGCTTCTACATCAACACCATAGCCTCTCCGATGATGTGTGAGTAGTTTACCTCAGACCTTCGGGCCCATAGTTATTAGCTAGATGGCTTCTTCTCTCTCTTTGGATCTCAACACAAAGTTCTCCTCGATTCTCTTGGAGATCTATTCGATGTAATCTTCTTCTGCGGTGTGTTTGTCGGGACCGATGAATTGTGGGTTTATGATCAAGATTATCTATGAACAATATTTGAATCTCCTCTGAATTCTTTTATGTATGATTGGTTATCTTTGCAAGTCTCTTTGAATTATCAGTTTGGTTTGGCGTACTAGATTGAGCTTTCTTGCAATGGGTGAAGTGCTTAGCTTTGGGTTCAATCTTGCGGTGTCCTTTCCCAGTGACAGCAGGGGCAGCAAGGCACGTATTGTATTGTTGCCATCGAGGATAACAAGATGGGGTTTATATCATATTGCATGAGTTTATCCCTCTACATCATGTCATCTTGCTTAAAGCATTACTCTGTTCTTATGAACTTAATACTCTAGATGCATGCTGGATAGCGGTCGATGTGTGGAGTAATAGTAGTAGATGCAGAATCGTTTCGGTCTACTTGTCACGGACATGATGCCTATATACATGATCATACCTAGATATTCTCATAACTATGCCCAATTCTATCAATTGCTCGGCAGTAATTTGTTCACCCACCGTAATACTTATGCTCTTGAGAGAAGCCACTAGTGAAACCTATGGCCCCCGGGTCTATTTTCTATCATATTAATCTTCCAACACTTAGCTATTTCTATTGCCTTTTATTTTACTTTGCATCTCTCTTTATCATATAAATACCAAAAATATTATCTTATCATATCTATCAGATCTCACTCTCGTAAGTGACCGTGAAGGGATTGACAACCCCTTTATCGCGTTGGTTGCGAGGTTCTTATTTGTTTGTGTAGGTGCGTGGGACTCGAGCGTAGCCTCCTACTAGATTGATACCTTGGTTCTCAAAAACTGAGGGAAATACTTACGCTACTTTGCTGCATCACCCTTTCCTCTTCAAGGAAAAACCAACGCAGTGCTCAAGAGGTAGCAAGAAGGATTTCTGGCGCCGTTGCGGGGGAGTCTACGCAAAAGTCAACATACCAATTACCCATCACAAACCCTTATTCCTCGCATTACATTATTTGCCATTTGCCTCTCGTTTTCCTCTCCCCCACTTCACCCTTGCCGTTTTATTCGCCCTCTCTTTTCCGTTCGCCTCTTTCTCGCTCGCTTTTTGTTTGCTTGTGTGTTGGATTACTTGCTTGTCACGATGGCTCAAGATAATACTAAATTGTGTGACTTTACCAATACCAACAACAATGATTTTCTTAGCACTCCGATTGCTCCTCTTACCGATACTGAATCTTGTGAAATTAATGCTGCTTTGTTCAATCTTGTCATGAAAGATCAATTCGCCGGCCTTCCTAGTGAAGATGCCGCCACCCATCTAAGTAGCTTCGTTGATTTGTGTGATATGCAAAAGAAGAAAGATCTGGACAATGATATTGTTAAATTGAAGCTATTTCTTTTTTCTCTTAGAGATCGTGCTAAAGCTTGGTTTTCGTCTTTGCCTAAAAATAGTATTGATTCTTGGAATAAGTGCAAAGATGCTTTTATCTCTAAGTATTTTCCTCCCGCTAAGATCATCCCTCTTAGAAACGATATTATGAATTTTAAGCAACTTGATCATGAACATGTTGCACAAGCTTGGGATAGAATGAAATTAATGATACGTAACTGTCCTACTCATGGTTTGAATTTGTGGATGATTATACAAATTTTTTATGCCGGATTGAATTTTGCTTCTAGAAATCTTTTAGATTCGGCCGCGGGAGGCACTTTTATGGAAATCACTTTAGGAGAAGGTACTAAACTCCTAGATAATATTATGGTTAATTATTCTCAATGGCACACCGAAAGATCTACTAATAAAAAAGTGCATGCGATAGAAGAAATTAATGTTTTGAGTGCAAAGATGGATGAACTTATGAAATTATTTGCTAATAACAGTGTTTATTCTGATCCTAATGATATGCCTTTGTCTACTTTGATTGAGAATAATAATGAATCTATGGATGTGAATTTTGTTGGTAGGAATAATTTTGGTAACAACGCGTATAGTGGAAACTTTAATCCTAGGCCGTATCCTAGTAATTCCTCTAATAATTATGGTAATTCCTACAACAATTCTTATGGAAAATTTAATAAGATGCCTTCTGAATTTGAGACTAGTGTTAAGGAGTTTATGAATTCGCAAAAGAATTTCAATGCTTTGCTTGAAGAAAAATTGCTTAAAGTTGATGAATTAGCTAGGAACGTTGAGAGAATTTCTCTTGATGTTGATTCTTTGAAACTTAGATCTATTTCTCCTAAGCATGATATCAATGAGTCTCTCAAAGCCATGAGAATTTCCATTGATGCGTGCAAAGAAAGAACCGCTAGGATGCGTGCTAAGAAAGATTGTTTTGTGAAAGCGTGTTCTTCTAGTTTCTATGAAAATAAAGATGAAGATCTAAAAGTTATTGATGTGTCCCCTATTAAATCTTTGTTTTTCAATATGAATCTTGATAATGATGGGACTTGAGATGAGTCAACTTTAGTTAGAAGGCGTCCCAAAAATTCGGAGTTTTTAGATCTTGATGCAAAAATGGTAAAAGTGGGATTGAAGAGGTCAAAACTTTAGATATCAATGAACCCACTATCTTGGATTTCAAGGAATTTAATTATGATAATTTCTCTTTGATAGATTGTATTTCCTTGTTGCAATCCGTGCTAAATTCTCCACATGCTTATAGTCAAAATAAAGCTTTTACTAAACATATCGTTGATGCTTTGATGCAATCTTATGAAGAAAAGCTTGAGTTGGAAGTTTCTATCCCTAGAAAACATTATGATGAGTGGGAACCTACTATTAAAATTAAAATTAAAGATCATGAATGCTATGCTTTGTGTGATTTGGGTGCTAGTGTTTCCACGATTCCAAAAACTTTGTGTGATTTGTTAGGTTTCCGCGAATTCGATGATTGCTCTTTAAACTTACACCTTGTGATTCCACTATCAAGAAAACTATGGGAAGAATTAATGATGTTCTTATTGTTGCAAATAGGAATTATGTGCCCGTAGATTTTATTGTTCTTGATATATTGCAATCCTTCATGTCCTATTATTCTTGGTAGACCTTTCCTTAAAACGATTGGTGCAATCATTGATATGAAGGAAGGAAATATTAGATTCCAATTTCCGTTAAGGAAAGGCATGGAACACTTCCCTAGAAAGAAAATTAAATTGACATATGAATCTATTATGAGAGCCACTTATGGATTGCCTACCAAAGATGGCAACACCTAGATCTATCCGTGTTTTTATGCCTACCTAGGGGCGTTAAACGATAGCGCTTGTTGGGAGGCAACCCAATTTTATTTTCAGTTTTTTTTTGCTTTTTGCTTCTGTTTAGGAATAAATCTTTGATCTAGCCTCTGGCTAGATTTGTTTTTATGTTTTAATTAGTGTTTGTGCCAAGTTAAACCTATAGGATCTTCTTGGATGATAGTTATTTGATCTTGCTGAAAATTCCAGAAACTTTCTGTTCACGAAAACGATTGTTAAAAATTACCAGAACGTGATATAATACTGATTCCAATTGCAGAAGATCAATAAACAAATTATTTAGGTCGTCCTATTTTGGCAGAATTTTTAGAGTTCCAGAAGTTTGTGTTAGTTACAGATTACTACAGACTGTTCTGTTTTTCACAGATTCTGTTTTTCATGTGTTGTTTGCTTATTTTGATGAATCTATGGCTAGTAAAATAGTTTATAAACCATAGAGAAGTTGGAATACAGTAGGTTTAACACCAATATAAATAAAGAATGAGTTCAATACAGTACCTTGAAGTGGTGTTTTCTTTTCTTTCGCTAACGGAGCTCACGAGATTTTCTGCTAAGTTTTGTGTTGTGAAGTTTTCAAGTTTTGGGTAAAGATTTGATGGAGTATGGAACAAGGAGTGGCAAGAGCCTAAGCTTGGGGATGCCCATGGAACCCCAAGGTAATCCAAAGACACCAAAAAGCCAAATCTTGGGGATGCCCCGGAAGGCATCCCCTCTTTCGTCCTCATCCATCGATAAATTTACTTGGAGCTATATTTTTATTCACCACATGATATGTGTTTTGCTTGGAGCGTCTTGTATGATTTGAGTATTTATTTGTTAGTTTGCCACAATCATCCTTGCTGTACACACCTTTTGAGAGAGACACACATGATTCGGAATTTGTTAGAATACTCTATGTGCTTCACTTATATCCTTTGAGCTATATAGTTTTGCTCTAGTGCTTTACTTATATCTTTTAGAGCACGGCGGTGGTTATATTTTATAGAAATTATTGAACTCTCATGCTTCACTTATATTATTTTGAGAGTCTTAAACAGCATGGTAATTTTCTTTAATCATGAAATTAATCTTCCATATTGAGTTCATTAAATATCATGAGAAGTTAGATACTTGATAAGTGTTTTGAGATATAAAGGTGGTAATATTAGAGTGTGCTAGTTGAGTAATTGTGAAATTGAGAAATACTTGTGTTAAAGTTGGCAAGTCCCGTAGCATGCACATATGGTAAAAGTTGTGTAACAATTTTGACACATAGGTGTTCTTTTATTGCTTTCCTTATGAGTGGCGGTTGGGGACGAGCGATGGTATTTTCCTACCAATCTATCCATCTAGGGGCATGCATAGTAGTACTTTGCTTCGAGGGCTAATAAACTTTTGCAATAAGTATATGAGTTCTTTATGACTAATGTGAGTCCATGGATTATACACACTCTCAACCTTCCACAATTTTCTAGCCTCTAGGGTACCGCACATTGCCCTTTCTCACATTGAGAGTTGGTGCAAACTTCGCCGGTGCATCCAAACCCCGTGATATGATACGCTCTATCACACATAAGCCTCCTTATATCTTCCTCAAAACAGCCATCATACCTACCTATTATGGCATTTCCATAGCCATTCCGAGATATATTGCCATGCAACTTTCCACCGTTCCTTTTATCATGACACGTTTCATCATTGTCATATTGCTTTGCATGATCATGTAGTTGACATCGTATTTTGTGGCAAAGCCACTATTCATAATTTTTTCATACATGTCACTCTTGATTCATCGCATATCCCGGTACACCGCCGGAGGCATTCACATAGAGTCATATCTTGTTCTAAGTATTGAGTTGTAATTGTTGAGTTGTAAGTAATAAAAGTGTGATGATCATCATTATTAGAGCATCGGCCCATGTGAGGAAAGGATGATGGAGACTATGATTCCCCCACAAGTCGGGATGAGATTCTGGACTAAATATAAATATAAATATATATATATATATATATATATATATATATATATATATATATATATATATATATATATATATATATATATATATATATATATATATAGGCCAAAAAAAAGAGAAGGCCCAAGAAAAAAAAGAGAGAAAAAGAGAGAAGGGACAATGTTACTATCCTTTTCCACACTTGTGCTTAAAAGTAGCACCATGATTTTCATGATAGAGAGGCTCCTATGTTGTCACAGTCATATACTAGTGGGAATTTTTCATTATAGAACTTAGTTTGTTATAGCGGCTCTATTCATTCGGTTACACAAGATAGAAAAAAAGACCAGCAACTATTGGTTCAGAACAAATCTACGCCCAGTTTTTTAGAGGTAAAAAAATCATACATTCGAAAAAGGTTCGTATTTTTCTCAAAAAAAAAATTCATGAATTTGAGAAAAATGTCCGTGAAACCAATTTGCAAAAAATGTTCACAATTTTTCAAAATATTCGTGAATATCCAATATGGTTCACAAATTCAAATATTGTCCGTGAAACACGTCGAATTTGTGAAACATTTCACGAGTTTGAAAAAACCCATGAAATTGAGAAAATATCATGGAAGCAAAAAAATTGAAATTCTTTATTTGGGAAAAAAAATCCCGAAATAAAAAAAAGCATTCATTTGATTAATTTTCGCTAAAAAGGAACACCGAAAAACGAAATATAGCAATATTCCTTTATTTGGAACATACATTTTTTTTATCTATTGGAAAAGGTTTGTGAATTAACAAAAAAAAAACTAAGAATACGGGAAAAATTCGCAAAATTAATAAAAATCCTAAATTTGGAAAAAGTTCAGGCATGTTAAAAAAAGATCATGAAAAACAAAAAAATAAAAAATAATTTTTTTAACAAAAACAACAAAAATAAAACGAAAAATAAACATAAGGAACAAAAAACCAAAAGAGAAAACTAGGACAAAAAATAGTTGGCAGCTTCTAGAAGCTTAACAAAACAGGCTGGAAGCTTTTATAAGTGTCACGACACCGGATGGTGGATGTTTTATGTAAATCTAAAACGTAACCGTGGGTGTGCGCTATGTACCGATATGCCTATAAGTTACACCTTAAGCGTTAAATACGAATCAGCTCCGTTGTGTGAGGTAAGTTCGGCAAGTTGAGTTCAGTAATTAGCATGCCCATGTAGCTACCTTTCCACAGGTTTTGGGAAGAATCTTCAATTTTCTGGCCCTTTTTTTCTTTTCTTTGTTTGTCTTTTTTACATGCCTTTTGTCTTTTGCCTTTTGTGATATTGATTTTACTTATTTATTTTCTTTATTTCGGAAATATTATAATTTAAAATTATATAGCATTTTTAAATTTATGTTCCTTTTTGAAGTTTGTGAATATTCTTCCAACTTCATCGAATATTTTAAATTTATTAATATTGTGCCAAATTTCTGAATATTTTTCAATATTTTTTGAAATTTATGTACATTTCTTAAACTCAATATTTTTTGAATGCGTTAATACTTTTTGAATTTTCTTAAATTTTTAAATTTCATGAATATTTTTAAAATTCACGAATATTTACTTATATATGTGAATATTTTTCGATTTCACCAACTTTTCAAAACCAAAACTCTTAGTGATAACTAAAGACAGTTGGAAATTAGCACATGTGTTTATTTTTTGCTCTCACAAAGAGAATAGGGTAAAGCCTTCTTCTATTGATTTGCACCGGTGAGCCTATGGATTTGGCCCCCATCTGCATGCCGCTCCGACGTTTAGTGGCTGGGAAGAGAACCCTGGTGCCTCAGCTCCAGCTAATAGATAGATTGAGGTTTTAGTCCTTGATGGGGAGACTCTCGGGGTGATGATGGCGCTCCATCTTCGAGTCGGTTTTCCGCCTCATCAAGTATGTCCATCAGAATGGATTAGATGGAGATCTTACGTATATACCTTTGGTAGACGTACAATACTAGGCCTTCTGCCGGCTCTTCGGGGAGGCGAAGTTAGAGTTTCACTTTGAGTATTTGCGATGACGAGATTTGTAGTCAAGTTTTTCGAATTGATTGAAGGAGTCAATGACGACGACCGCGTCTACGAGACACTGGTCCTTTGAGGCACGTTCACTAAAACTTTCAGGCTATCATCAACTCCTATGTCGGAGCGGTGACAGTGACGTGTTTATGTCGGCAACAATTGTTGTTTGGTGGTCTAGAGACCAACATATAATTTGTATTATGTTTGGGATGTTGTGTACTTTATATAAAATTGTATAAATAAATTGGATTCATTTTAAACAAACTTTTTAAAAAACAAACAAACAAAACGATTGCCGTTCTTTTTGTTTGCGTGAGCCAGCACCAGAGCTGCCATCGAATTTAATAGCCGGTGCCCTATCGTTTCGCACGGTAATCGTCGGTTGCATGACGTACTCCATCCGTTTTCTTTTTAGTTTGCATATAAAATTTAGTCAAAGACAAACTTTGTAAAGTTTTACTAGCTTTATAGAAAAATACATCAACACTCACACTATGAAATCAATATTATTAGATGCATGATGAAGTTAATTTTCATAACATATAAGTTTAGGATTGTAGATGTTGATATTCTTTTATGTAAAGTTAGTCAAAATTTATAAAATTTGACTTTAGCCAAATCTTATATGCAAACTGAAAGAAACGCAGGGAGTATATTACCTCTTCAAGTTCCCGCCAAAGAAAAAGCATACCTCTTCTTGCAGGTTGCAGCTGGGCCTTGGCCCCTCAAAAAAGAAAAAAAAACTGGGCCTTGGGGACGACACGTCACGACTAGTTTTCCCTCACCTAAAAGAAAAAGGCTAGTTTTGTCCTCGTTCATTGCGTTTCCATATATCTACATCTACATGCATGGAAAGTTTCTAGAAAAACAAAACATGCATGGAAAGAAAATATTATCGCCTCGTTTCCGCGCAGGCTACGAAACCTTAGTTTCCGGATGCGAAGAACGTCGAGCACCCCACGTATAACCTAACCTAACCGACCCGACCCGACCCGCTATATAATGTAGGGCGCGCTGCCTTCGTCCAACACCGACACAACAACATCGTATCGTACGTACTCCGTCCGTCGTGCACCAGATGCGACCCAAACCTTCCTCTGCCGCGCGCATGGCGGACGCGGACGCCGACGCCGACGTCTGCGCCATCTGCCTCGGCGGCATGGTCCGCGGCCAGGCCGGCTTCACGGCCGAGTGCTCCCACGCCTTCCACCTCCGCTGCATCTCCGCCAGCGTCGCGCACGGCAACCACGACTGCCCGCTCTGCAAGGCGCCCTGGACCGTCCTCCCCGCCGTCAACGCCCCACCGCCGCCGTCGTCGTCGTCTTCCCGGCAGGTGCGACGCACGTACCAGGACGACGAGCCGACCGTCCCCGCACAGGCCGCGGCGGCAAATAATGGCGGATCAGGAGCCGGGGTGGTCCTCAGGACGCACTGCGAGTTCCCGGCCCTGGCCAGGGGCGCGGCCCGCGAGCACTTCGCCGTGCTCGTGCACGCCAAGGCGCCGTCCTCCGAGGCGGCGCGCGCGTCGCTCGACCTCGTGACCGTGCTCGACGTCAGCGGCAGCATGGCCGGCAGCAAGCTGGCTCTGCTCAAGAAGGCCATGGGGTTCGTCATCGACAACCTCGGCCCGGCCGACCGCCTCTCCGTCGTGTCCTTCTCCAACAACGCCAGCCGCCTGATCCGCCTCTCGCGCATGTCCGACACGGGGAAAGCCGCGGCGAAGCAGGCCGTGGGGTCCCTCGTCGCGAACGGCGCCACGAACATCGGCGAGGGCCTCCGCGTGGCTGCCGACGTGCTTGACTGCCGCCGGCACGTGAACGCCGTCGCCAGTATCATGCTTCTCTCCGATGGGCAGGACACGTACACCGCGGCTGGCGGAGACGCCGCCGACTACATCACCCTGGTGCCATCTTCTCTCAGGGGGTACAACGGCGCGGGAGTCCGGCCTCCGGCGGTTCACACGTTCGGTTTCGGCACGGACCACGACGCGGCGGCCATGCACACCATCGCGGAGGCCACGGGTGGCACGTTTTCCTTCATCCAGAACCAGGCGATCGTCCAGGACGCGTTCGCGCAGTGCATCGGTGGGCTCCTCACGGTCGTCGTGCAGGAGGCGCGTCTCGCGGTGACATGCTTGCATCCGGGCGTGCGCGTCCGCGAGGTCAAGTCCGGCCGCTACGACAGCCACGTGGACGACGATGGCCGTGCTTCCTCGGTGGACGTCGGCGAGCTCTACGCCGACGAGGAGAGGCGCTTCTTGATACTCATGGACGTGCCAACGGCCGAAGACGCTGAAGAAGTCACCGGCCTGGTCAAGGTGAGCTGCACATACCAGGATGCGGCGACAGGGCAGGCGGCCACCGTCGACGGAGACGACGCGGTGGTCCAGAGGCCCGTCGAGGTGACCGGGGTGGAGCCGTCCATGGAGGTGGAGCGCGAGCGCCTCCGGGTGGCGGCAACCGAAGACATGGCGGCGGCACGCGAGGCGGCTGATCGCGGAGAACATGCCGAGGGCGGACGGATACTGCGGAGACGAGTGGCGGCTATGAAGTGCTCGGCGCGCGCTCACAAAGACCTTGACTGCGAGGAGCTGGAGGACGAAATGCACGACTACATCGGTCTCGTGGAAGACAGGCAGCAGTACCAGAAGTTTGGGCACGCGCGCATCCTGTCGGGCATGAGCTCGCACCGGAAGCAGCGCGCCGCCACGGTGGGGAAGGCGCCTGGCAGTGGTGGCCGTGGCTGTTGCCGTGGCGGCCGCGTGCAGCGGGCGGCTTACGCGACTCCGGCAATGAAGAAGATGGTGGACAAGTCACGCGAGCAGCGGCAGACCGCAGCGGCGCCGGCGCCACAGCCGAAGAGGAAGCACGGCAGAGGGCAGCAGCCAGACAGCAAGAGCGGCACAGGGAAACGTCACAAAAAGCATTAATTAAAGTTGCCGCTGCTATATGAAAATTAGTGAATCATCTTGGTTACTACTACTACTACTACTACTATTTAGATATATTTTGTACTAGCAGGTTACCTTATATCCTGAGGAGTTAATTCATATTAGTGATATGCCTTTTTTTTTTTGCGAACAATATTTGTGGTATGCAACAGTTTTAAGAATTGTCAGTTTTTTGTAGTATTGCAAAAAAAATATGGGTCTGTCTAAGACACAGTTATGTCACATCTAACCTGATGTCCATTATGTTTGTGGTCTATTTTTTTTATCATAACTTTTTTTTTGTTCTTTGTTGCTGCGTTATTTGTGGGAGTTTAGATGTGACATCCTTAGAAAACATCTAGATGTGAATTAGACAAACTGAAAAAAAATATAATACGTTTGAGGCACATGGTGAAACCAATTGCATATATATATTTTTTGATTCTATATATGCTTACATGCAGCTGAATGTTCTTGTCCTTGCGTACCGAGTAAATAAGAAGCTAAACATCTTAGAAAGTCCAGCCTATCATTGTACTCCCTCCGTTCCAAATTAGTTGACTTGAATTTGTCTAAATATGAATATATCTATACTTGTTTAGTGTCTAGATACATCCGTATCTAGATAAATATGGGTCAAGTAATTTGGAACGAAGTACATGAGAACGTATCTGGTGAAACGACTGAATTGGTGCACCAGATGCACCAGCTATGTATGGGCCGCTGGATTCGAAAGAAAGGGACATGATTCAGTGCGATGATGGGCCTGATGGTACATTTGCAGACCAGTCCTTGCAGCTCAGCTAAATCCAACGAATTGGCCTCCCCGTACTCAGATCGTCTTCCTCCCCTTTGCCAGATTCTGTACCAGTACATCCTCCTGGAGCTAGGGTTAAGGTCCAGCGAGCTCAAAGATGGATCTCAGGCCGTCTCTCCCTCTTCTGTACCACTCAGGCGAATTAGGGTTATTAAATTTCGACGATCTCTCTCAACAATCCGCCGCCGCCGCCGTCAGCACTATCCATCGACAGCTGCTCAAGGATGTAGGTATGTTCGCTTCTTCCTCTATCCATCTTGTTCCAGTTGACTAAAGGGCATGTTTTTGTTGATTAAGAATTGGAATAGTGTGCTGTGAGCACCAAATTTAGGTATGAACTGTGACTATTTCTACAATCTGCATGCCAATTAGAAGGGATGTACTCCCTGTTTTCATCCTTTATTGATAAACAATATTAAAGAGAACGTGTACTTACAGAGTCTAACTGAATTTCGTGAAAGCATTACGAGTTCATCTTATTGATTTTGTTATCTAGTTCGTCCTTTACTCATCATCAATTTATCTTTTTATAGTTACAAAAACATTTTTAGCTAACTACTGCTGAGCCAAATCAAATATGTATCACCAATGGTGCATCGCTACTTCTCTAGTAGTGATTGTCCTTTGTATTCTAAAAATGTGATACTTTGGAATCCAATGTTATTTCCACACATAGATGCCTATGATTGTAGGTTAGGGTGTCACTACTAAGTTTAGCTTGGCTCCCCTGATGCCACCATTATTTTGTTTGAAGGTCATTATGGAGTCTCATTGCCTGGAGCCGGTAAATCTGTTGAAGAGGCTGAGCTATGACTGGGTAATCTTCAGAGGAGTCATCTTCATAGGTCTCCAAGATGGCATTGATGAAACTGATAATTTCACCTCTAGTACTAGTCTAGATCGTGTATGGTTGTCTCAGGCAGTCAGGCTTCAGTTTTTGTAGCACCATGTAATCATCAAGAATGTACATTTGCTAGAAAATCTTGTATGCAGGTTTTCTGTAGTTTACATGAGTGGTTGTTGTATAATATGCAGATGCTTGTGTTGTTCCGATGTGAAAAACGTGATGTTCTTGCATAGAAGCATCTAAAGAAAATGTATTCAGATATCCTTTTGTTGTTACCGGTACTGATTTAGCAGGGCAGCAATAAAAGTTAATTGATATGATAAACAAGAATACAGTATGAAGTCCCAGGTTGTGCGTATCTTTCCACTAGATATGTCCATCAAAATTTTCCAGAGATAATGGATGTCAGCTGCACAAATCTTGTGATGTATATCACATCTTCTATATATCCACAGGAAAAGATGTAACTGGGTTACAAGAAATAAAAGAAACACCATGTATACAGGCTGACATAATCCTACCGTGGAAATTTAGTAGTTTCTCTTCTTATTTTTCTAACCATAATTTTCACATGTTCATGATCTAATTGTTTCTAAGATGAGACATGACTTCATATACAATCTAAAGAAGCAGTACAGATTTCCATACATCTTAAACATTACATACTCTATTGCATTCTCTATTTTCAGATTTCCCGAACTTCAGGCAAGGGTCATGTCAGAAATTTCATCACTTCACTGCTGCAAAAATGCCTAAAAATATCTATTACAGATGAACATGTTCTCACTTATCAAAATTCAGATGATGATGCTAAAGTACAGAGCAACAAAAAACAGAGGAAAATAAATGAACGGTGCTCAGTACACATAGTAATAAGGTTGCACTAATTCGGAAAGTGTTCACATGAGCACGACATATAGCAAGCTGGCTACAACTGACAATAACACAGAAAGAAAAACCAAATCTTCAAACCTACATTAAGCTAGGCTTAGCAATTCCTTGCTAGGTCATACAATCTTTTCTTCCTGGTTAAACACGGATAATGAGACAACATGGTTTACTGTTAGCGACTTCCTGAAGCTAACAGTGACCACATCCAGGTTACAGACATAGAACATATGCATGCTTAAGTGACACATTTGCAAATGTGAGCTCCTGGAAACACCAAAAGTCGAAAACCTCTTCGCCTATGAATATCACTGCAATTTCCAGCAAGAATGTAGCCAGCTGTATGACTTCACATAATTATTCCAACATCAAATTAGTGAAACCACTGCCCCTACTTATCTGGAACCTTTTGGATGCTATTTGCCCTGTAAAGAATAAGAACACCACATTAGCAAAATTGTAGAAAGGACGTCGACATTTTTTCAAGGTTGCTTACTTTACCTCTTCTTCTTTTGGTTCACTGTTTGCTCTGAACCCCTTTTCAATCTCATATTCCCAAATGCCATTGGCTTCAAACACATGGGAAACTGAATGGCCTGGAAGAAGCAAATATGACTGTACATGGATAACAGAACAACCAAATTCGATGCTCATACCTTGGATCCTGAGCTATAAAGGACGATGGCTAGGTCCTATTCAACTGCACAGCTGCACAAACCTTACTTTAGAGTTTGCATAAATATGGTTTTTCTATACTACAAAATACATATTAAGGTTCAGAACGCTAGTTATTCAACTTTGCATAGGCTATTTTGCAGTACAATATCTGCAGTCGTATATCTCATACAGAAATCTGGTGCTCATACTACTTATTCAAGTACGCAATGATACTAGTTTGGAATAAATTGGGGAAATCCCAAATGGGAAGAACCCAATATGACCATGATAAATGGATAATGAGATAAGAGAACATATCCTAAAATCCTCGAGGCGCAGAAGATAGCCGGCTCCTTTGGGAAGTTCCTCTTCACCCCAGGAGCTACAGCACAACACCTCTACATTTACGTGCTCGCCGGCGGCAATGACGTCTTCGTCGGGCGCGACTCAGAGGAGAGGAGGGGAGCTCGTGCTTCAACGGCGCCGGAACTAGGTACAAGATAGAAGGGGGATAAGGTCAAGGAGAGGGGGCGAGAGAGGCGACGGAGCAGACTTCCCGAACCCTAGCACGCAGCTGGACGGCCTGGTACAGAGTATGGCAAGGGGAGGAAGATGATGTGGGTACAGAGAGGTCAGATCGCTGGATTTAGCTGTATTGCAAGGACTATTTTGCAAATGTACCGACAGCCCATCATCACATTGAATCATGTCCCTTTCTTTCAAATCCAACGGCCCATACATAGCTGGTGCATCTGGTGCACCAGTTTAGTCGTTTCACCAGATACGTTCTCGGGAGTACATACCTACAGTTGGAGAGTGGCTGTGTGCCTATGTGTACCTTGGTTCTCCTTGTTTAGTTCAAACTTTTTAACGTCGTCGGAAAAAAAAAATACACTTATGCATATGCATGGACTTACATGGACCATATACTTCTATCAAGTATGTAATTTCTTTAAAGTGGCAAAACTAACCTCCATCCAAATAACATTCGCCCATGTCACATGGGTCCAAAATACCCATGCATGCTGCCAGATGCCATCACATATGGCTGCATCTAAGGGAGGACAATAAAGTGCTCGCCTAGCTAGGGAGAGTCATTTCCGGGGCCAAATTTCTAGGGGATGACGATATTCAGATTTACCATAGTAGGGCCAAGAAATAAATAAGGAATTTTTCAGAACTAGTTGTACATGCACCACATATTTTGTCTCCCAATTTTAAATGGAGTGAGGCATGATATCATTTGTAACAAGTGAGACATGATATCATTTGTCAAGTTCTTTGAAAATCAAGTGATTCACACTTTTGGTATGGCGTGATGAAGACCAACGAATTTTTTTTTTCAATTTGGCTCTTTCTCGGTTACGGATGGTTCTCAGATTCGATTAAGGGAAGATACCTGGCTGGGTGTCACCCCACTTATGGTGCAATACCATAGCTTACATGATCGTCACACATAATCAATCACGATCAAACAAGTTTTGGGACAAGAAAACCCATATATTTCATTCCATGGGGACCTTTTAGGGCCTTGCCTGTCAGCATGAAATGAATCACTCAATTGTCTGGAGGTCATTCAGCTATCAAGCGAACCAAACAAGTTTCAGTGGAATTTGCATCAGAACGGCTAGTTTTCAGTCAAGTCCTTCTATGATGCATTGGCTCATAGTGATGTTCCAATTGATAACAAAAAATTGCGGAAGTTCAAAATTCCTCTAAGAGTGAAGATATTCCTTTGGATTCTAAACAGAGGGGTCATCTTAGCTAGAGATAACCTGGCACAACGTAATTGACAAGGTAGCTGATATAGACCGAACCTCATGGTGAGATCCGATCTGTTGTTGCGGCCCGATCTTTCACGACACTCCACCTTTAGTAGCAGTAACCTCTTGCCCGCGCACGCGATGTACACGAAGTAGAGGGTTTGAACCTTGCGGCCCAGCACGAGAAAACCAATCTCGACGAAGGTACTCACGCGCAAAACAATTTCCACGAAGAGAAATCGCAACACAAAGGTTTTCTAAAGATCCTTCCAAAACTTGATACGGGTGTCTACCCTGAAAAACACATCGTGTCTATTTCATAAAAAAATAACCTGCCTTTATATGATTGCATCCTCTACTACTTATAGCTGACCCGGCTAATCAACTTGACCCTCACGTAGAAGTAATCTATCCCTACATGCAACGCACAAGTCAAAAGGAAACTAAGACTATAATCTATTCTGGACTCTACTATATTTAATTAGTTGCCTTTTACATCTCGGCAACAAACACCATGTATTTATCTTCAGTGTAGTTGGACCCCATCCCCCCCATCCCAAGTCCTTGAGAGATAGATGACCACGTACATCTCCTTCCCGTACATGTTTCTTGCATGGTAAAAATAGGAACACAAATCCTTCTTTAAACCTTCCTTTAACTCCTTTTATATCTCCAAGTAAATAGCCATAATTCTTGGTTGCATGCACCGAATGATTTTTGCCTCCTACAATTGGAACAGAATAGCATTCTAGGCTGGCTTCCATCTCATGTTTTTCTCTCTTTATTTCTTGCATCATTGTATGCATGTCAAGTCCTGAAGTAAATCTCATCTTGTCCTGAGCCTGGACATGTTTCTCCTTTTGGCCTATATTAATTATGTGTGATGCATCAACGTGCATGCAAGTATTAACTAGTGTATCCTCATCTTCACTACTTGGCCGGAGATACTCCGGTGTAGATGCTTCGTATTTTCGGACAACATCGGCTTCAGATGAAACGTCGACAACCTCAGTGTTTTTATTACAGCGGGTCGTATCAGTAGCAAGGGATGTGTCTTTTGTCAACATGACAAGTCTATTGAACACTTATTTTTTGAGTGTAAGTTTGCTCGTGCAGTGTGGGCCATTGTACAAGTAGCTTCAAATATATATCCCCATGTAGTGCACGTAACATGTTTGGCAATTGGTTACGGGGTATTGATAGACAATTTTCTGCACATATGCTTGTGTGGGGCGGCTGCCTTATGCTGGGCGCTGTGGCTTATCAGTAATGATGTGATTCTTAAGGTTATCCATGCATGTATGTGATGGCTCCGTACTTGGTCTATCCTGCAGTGGCTGGAGGACAAGGACCTTTTTATGATGGCATCTACATGGCTGGAGCATACGGCCAGGGAGGTTTTCTCCCTCCATACACGGTGGTGTAATCTTTGGATAGGATCTAACCCACCATAGGTTGCATTGATCTATTAGCTGTAATAAGATGTTTATTTTTGGCTACATTGGACTTGTTGGATGTGTGCATCATGCTATGTAAAGGCCGGACATTTTTTGGATGCGGTTGTATTACCTTGATATATCAATTCAATGAAATGTCCTTTATCAAAAAACATATTTTCTCCCCCCTTTTCTCTTCTCGAGTTTTTGAAAAATGAAATAATTCACCGATGTAGGTTATCCTATACCTTGTTCATCTATATAGACTTATGAAACATATATGACTTTTTTAGTAAACACACAATTTATTTTAAATAAACATAGTTCAATTAGTACAAATATACATGGCGACCATCAGACAAACATGACGGAGACAAATGTCCCAGAGACTATGCATAAAGATTAATATGGAGCCCGATGCCAAATTAGTTGTCGATCACCAACGTCGCTTGAATCCTAAAATGAAGGATGTGATAAGAACAGAAATGTTAAAGCTTCTGGAGGTGGGTATAATTTATCCTATAGCTAATAGTAGATGGGTAAGCCCTTTTCATTGCGCTACTGCAGGAAGGTCCTAAGACGACACATGTATAGGAGACCAATCGACCAAACTGTGTGCGATGCATCAATCGCAAATGGTACTATAATAAAATCGTCGCCAATAGAATGAACCATGTGCGATTGCTGATCCATCAAGTACGATTCAGATTAGAGTTGTGTTTGCGAATTGTGGCATACAATTGATCCATACAAACTGTTTGCGACGAGCCAACAAACACAAACGGTTACCCAGATCAAAATGTGTGCGATAGACGGCATACAGGTCATCACTCAGATGAATTATTTATGATGAGCCAAAATAACACAAACGATTACCAAGGACAAGAAGTGTGTGACAGACGGCATACAGGTCACTCGGACGAACTGTTTGCGATGATCTATAAAAACACAAACGGTTCGCTTAACCAGATGTGTGTGATACCCGCAAATAGTTTAGTAATCAGAATTGTGTGGGAAGACTAATAATAACACAGATAATTTCTGCTAATAAGCTATGTGTTGTGCGCAAACACTTGCTGGTAATAATTACCAGCGATTAATGAAATAATCACTGACGGGTTCCATAGTTTAATCCATATGCGATGTGATTTGCTAAGTCTGCACAACATCTATGCTCTATCTACTGAACAACAACATATATACTTATAAAAACATGATTACATAACCAAAATAAACATCCAATTACATAACTGACTACAAATAACATTTGCACACCTAAGTAAACAATTACATGCATAATATACTAGCAGAAACGATCATCAATTCATCTGCTTCTTGTTGTGACGCTTGCCATTTCTCTGCTTCTGGCTGGATCCCTCGTCTTCTTGGGGAAGGAGGCACTTCCTCATGTCAATGATCCGCCTGTACATCTCGTAGCTCATGTACGCCTCCTTTGCCGCGTACACGATGTGATATTCGTCCAGATTCTCAATCCAGGCCGAGTGCTAGGCAAGCGTGTTCTTGTTGCAGGCATGTCAGTTATCCAACTGAAGGCCGTATCCATCTCACAGGTTGCCTCGATGATTAAGATTGCAATAATCAGACAAGAGCTATGGACGTTTAATGACTACACCTCTTGAATCCCCAGAGATAGGATCCATATTACAGTACAAAACCCTTTTGTTACTGGTGTTCATACTAACACTTCACGATCTCCCTGCCCTTAGTCTCTCCGTGGCTCGCTCTTCATGATCTCGAGTACCTGCAGGGGTGAAGAACGCAGACAAGACAAGAGACATCAACGAAACAATTTTATTTTACCCATACGAGACGTTAATTCAAAGAAGTTCCATTGATCCCCACAACAAATATAGAGGGTTGGAAGGCTCTTGCCCCAACCCATACCTTACCGAACGACTCACATATGGAGATCGGATCACACGAACAACACATTGAGGAACACATCATGGAGAATGATTGATTGATAATATGTCTTACAACGATTGCTGTGCGTGATGCACAATTACAAGTATGGTCTAGTGGAAGAGGAATTATGGTGGTGATAGCGGCTATGGAGATGGAAATGGCAGCGGCTAGGGTTGATGGAGATGGATGAGGATGAATCTATTATGGCTTCACTCGCGGATGTTCTGTTGACATTTCGGCCTCGACCCCTTTATAAAAGTAGTTAGAGTGGACGTGAGGCCTTAGTTTTCATGCCATACGACCGCTCATGCGAGTGGCCGCGGCTGCATGAAACATCGTCTTTTGCTCTGTGGCTTCTGGTGCGCCTCCTCCTGATTTCTTCTAGCTCCTTCTTCACTCCCTTCCATGTTCTAACTTGATTTCATCCACATTTAGCCCATTTCTTGTGGAAACACAATAAAGACAGGATTTGTAGAATCCTATGCATTCAATAGTCATTAGTGGCAATATCGGAGTGAATATCTTGGTTTAAACAAAGGGTAGAGCATCAGCAACGACGATGTTGGTCAAGGTAAATGTGAATCCCATCTAAATTTAGGCCACCGGCGCTTATATATGTGCGGCCGGATCCCTCAATCCACCACGCAGGCTCCCTCGACAAACCCGCCCGCACTAACAAATCCACCCCTCTACGTCCCCAATCCACCTCGCTACCTCGTCTCGATCTTTCGAATTGGCTGGATCTAGCCGCAGTGGTTCGCCACCGCGGAATCGATAACCCAGATTCGTCTCCAACCTTCCACCGCTGCCGCCAAAGTGGAAGTTTGACGGCGTGTGGGAGCGCAAGTCGGGGGTGTGGTTCTTTGAGATTAGAGACTGCAACACGGGAAAACGGTACTGGCTCAGGTCGTTCTCGTCGCCGCAGCTAGCGACTCGGCCAGGCGAATATTAATTTTCCCTTCGACAACCGTGATGTCCCAGACCTAGTCGGCGTTGAACCCCGTGTTGTCTCCCGCCGCGAGGTGAGGGACAATCGGCTAGCCTTCTAGCAGATCGGGACCAAGTGGTACGATGAGTCCTACATGGCCGAGCTCCGAGCAAATCACCCGGAGCTTGTTGTCGAGGATCTCTAGGTGTACAAGATCTGCAAGAAACCTGTTGATGGGGCCGGCCCTTCTACCAACCCTGGCTTCGGCGAAGACAACAATGGCGACGAAGGCTCCGGCGACGACAGTGTGGACTGGGACAAGCTCGAGGTCGAGGAAGATTAGTTAGTTATTCTTAGTATGCTAGAAGTAGTTATATCGAGTACTTTGAAATCAAGTAGTTCAAACTTATGTTATGCAATGCATTATGTACTACTTTTGTTTAAAAATGTGTTCGAATCGAGTGGTTTCAATTAGTGTTTGAAAGGAGTTTTGTGCAAACTAGTTAAAGAGATTTATATTTAAGAGCGTCACTTGTACACAAATGAAATGGTCTCATTTCGCATGACATAATTTCAATCTAAAGCAACACTTTTTTTTTTCAATAGAGACAATAAATATTCAAGTTCTTGTAGTGAAATGGCACAACAGGGCAACAAGGACACTGATTATGAGCGAAAAAAATGTGGAGCACCGACGAATAGCTGAATGAAACAACTACATACGTGTGAACATACATTCACTATTTGTATAGTGGATGAAACATACATTCACTATTTGCTAAGTGTAAGATTTATAATGGAGAGAACAAAAATTCAAGTGCTCTCCACTATGAACAATTGTAGCACACAACAACTATCTACATGTTTGACAGTTTGATCTATACTATACATATGTATTTTTTTATATATAAATGAAATAAATGGTAAATATAAATATATTTTTATTCACAAATACTTATCAATGGCGTTGATAGGACAAGAGAGGCCATACATCAATAATTAAGTAGCGCCGTACATAAGATTAGACGCCGGAGTACCTTACACATTACCAACGTCCCGAGCCAATGCCACTATCAATCTACTATTTGCGGCGTTGGGAACCTATGCCGGTGATACTGGCTTATCACTGATGTCATACTACCGGTGTCTCGCCTCCGCGCCGGTAACAATGTTTCTTGAACTCCGCTACCACAGTTTTTCCTACCAGTGTATGGTACGCCATTAGGAACCCAAATAGTAGTGGTGTGTCCCTTTGATCACATGCCGCTAGTAACTTATGTCGGATCGGACAGGTCAAAATTACTAGTGGCATGACTTTTGGAATGAACACCAACAATAGTATACTTATTATTGGCGTAGGAAAGTGTTGGCACGTCGTGCCTCCTTGGTGGCATGCTACTAATGTCGATTGCCTATAAGCATTTCTCTACTGGTACAATGGCAATGATTGAGAACAATCCTCATGGAAATTTTATTGTAGCATTTTTTACTTAGTGTATTGATAATTACCCCTTCTATTTACTTCCACCTAACACTACTAGGAAAAGGCCTACTAGTGGCGCACCAGTTTTGCCTACTAATGGCGCACTACTGGTGCGCCACTAGTATTAAATACTAATGGCGTACCACTGGTGCGCCATTAGTATCTGGTATACTAATGGCGCATCACGCCGTGCGCCATTAGTATAGACCAACATGCGCCATTAGTGTGCCTCCCAGGGGGCGATATTTACACATGTGCTTTGCCATACTAATGGCGCACTGTGGGGTGATGCGCCATTGCTATTTTTGAATTTTGAATTTGGATCTGGATCGCGATTTTTTTGCCCATTTTTTGCTCATTTTTTTGCTCTTTTTTTGCACGATATTTTTTCAAATTTTGTTCTCGTTTTTGGATCTTGTACGTTCTTTTGCCGTGTTCTTTTGCCGGAGAGGAGTTCGCCGGAGAGGAGGGCCGAGGTCACCGGAGAGGAGGAGGAGGTCACCGGAGAGGCGCTCGCCTACATCGCCGGAGAGGAGGAGGAGGTCGCCGGAGAGGAGTTCACCGGAGCATCGGAGAGGAGGAAGGAGAAACCATGAGGGGAGGGGAGGAGAGGAGAGGAGAGGAGGAGCTCACCGGAGAGGAGGGAGGAGGAGATCACCGGAGAGGAGGGAGGAGGAGATCACCGGAGAGGAGGGAGGAGAAACCGTGAGGGGAGGGGATGAGAGGAGGGAGGAGGAGGTCGCCGGAGAGGAGGAGGAGGAGGAGGTCGCCGGAGAGGAGGAGGAGGAGGAGGTCGCCGGAGAGGAGGAGGAGGAGGTCGCCGGAGAGGAGGAGGGGAGTATGGTGGAGGAGAGAAGGGGAGATGGAGTGGAGGAGAGGAGGAGATGGAGTGGAGGAGAACAATGAAGAGGTAAGGAGGAGAGGACCCCGCCCAGCCATATATACGGCATAGTAATGGCGCATCGTGGGCAGGTGCGCCATTACTAACTTTTTTTTTATTTTTTTGATTTATTTTGAATTTTGAAGGCGGGAAGATAGTAATGGCGCACCGTGAGCAGGTGCGCCATTACTAACTTTTTTTTTTATTTTTTGATATAGTTTGAATTTTGAAGGCGGGAAGATAGTAATGGCGCACCATGAGAAGGTGCGCCATTACTGAGTTTATTTTTTTTTTTGAATTTTTTTGCCTCTCCGGATCTTAAAAGCCCCGTAACTTTTTTCTGTTAGGTTTTTGAGGATTCTGAAAATGTTTAACGGGGGTTCCCCATGTTAAATTCGGATGTATCTTTTCGAGTAGATGATTTTTCATATAAAAAACTTTTTAATCCGAGTTCGTATGCAAAAGTTATGCCCATTTTACAAATTCCAGAGAGATTTTGCAAATAAAGTCGAAATTCATATTTGTAAATTTTCCCAACAAGTAGACCACATATCACATGGGAAACTTATTTTCTTTTATTTTTTTGACATTTCCATCATGTTCTTTTATTTTTTCTAAAACTGAAAAGGCGGTCAGGGGGTGCATTCGGTGGAATTTTTGGGGCAAGTTACTAATGGCGCACCGTGGGAGTGGTGCGCCATTACTAGTTCAACTAGTAATGGCGCACCACACACACGGTGCGCCATTAGTAGTTTTGAAAAAAAAATTAAAAAAAATTTGAAATTTTTTTACTAGTGGCGCACCGTGGATGTGGTGCGCCATTACTAGTTTAACTAGTAATGGCGCACTATCCCCTGGTGCGCCATTACTAGTTTTGAAAAAAAATAAAAAAAATTGTTACTAGTGGCGCACCGTGGATGTGGTGCGCCATTAGTATTTGGACACTAATGACGCACCAACACATGGTGCGCCACTGCTATATAGTAGTGGCGCACCACATGTCTGGTGTGCCATTAGTGTCCATATCATCTATAGCCCTTTTCCTAGTAGTGTAAAATCACACTCTAGAAACCTATGCCAACTTTAGCACTCTTTGCCATGATATTTAAGGACATTAAATAAACACAAACATATACTTGATCTAAGTGGAAGAAATTTATGTGTAAAGATATGATATTTGTTTTCTAACCTGGTCTAAACGTTGTTTAACCAAAAAAATTAAGAGACGATGTCTCAAAAATGAAACAACCAACATCACTTTGTCTGTAATATGTTTTAATTTTAGTACAAGTGTATAATGCAAGATTGACGTTAAAATTATATTAAAAAAACCTATCGTGTATTAAAATTTAGCTACTTTGTTGTGTGGTTAGTTCTGGTAATGTAATAGAAAAAATGTACTAGTTAAGATCATATGCACAAAGTGAGTTATAAATAAGTACAAATGTTTAGTATAAATAAGTTGTTAGCAACGAAATGTGCTTACTGGATATGACATTCCAAGAAGGAAGAGGATGCCAAGGGCGAGCTGCGCACGCGGGCCAAGAAGGGAGAGGATGCCAAGGGCGAGCTGCCT
The DNA here is from genome assembly GCF_002575655.3 of Aegilops tauschii subsp. strangulata. Taxonomy (NCBI): domain Eukaryota; kingdom Viridiplantae; phylum Streptophyta; class Magnoliopsida; order Poales; family Poaceae; genus Aegilops; species Aegilops tauschii. Next base: position 496,508,330 of record NC_053035.3, on the reverse strand, counting down.
ACGGGTGTCATGGCCATGCGCGATATCTCTCTAGGTGAGGCAGAAGCCCTTCTTGCCGCCTCACCTGGCCTCTGCGCCATCCTCTCTGACGGCGACGCCAAGGCCAAGAACGCCGGTGACAGCTACCCCACCAAGGTCTACATCTACATCCATAATGATTTGAAGCTTGACCTCTTCGTCTACTACGACATGGACGAGTTCAAGAAGCTGGAGGGCGTCGTCGTTAAGGATACTCGGGCCTTGGAGGAAGCGGCCACTGCCTTCTACACGGCCTTCTGGGGCTTGAGCCTTGACTCGGTCAAGCTCACTGGCGCGATGCGGAGGCTGGAGCTCTACAACGGGGGCTACAACAAGTGCCACGCTCAGGCTTTTCAGGCCGCGTTCCAGCAAGAGGTCGCCTGTCTCGAAGTGGATATGCGTGTTGAAATTCTAGCCATGGAAAAATCCCTCCGAGGTGACCTCGCCCACGGTGACAAGCTCGCTGCCATAGAAATACTCTGTGCCAAGCGATGTGTTGCCTTGAGTGAAGAGGACCTAGAGCAGGCGGCAACCTACGCTGCTGCAGTCTGCGCTTTTATTGAAGCGCAACAGACAGAATCTGCCTACAACTTCACTCTCAGGTATGCACTAGTTACTTTGTCCCCGTGCAATCTCATTGTTTAATGATTTTTTAGACTGTTTGATCTCATAGCTGCCTTTAATTTGTTCAGGTCCGACAGCTTGGAGCCAATGGAGCAAAGGAAATTTGGAATTGCCAAGCGCTTCCCTAACAGGGTGATGCACAACACTGTAGGACCTGCGGTGAGAGGTTCTACTCTGTCATTCCTCATTTTTGATCTTGCTTATGTTATTTCCCTTCTCAATGTTTCACTTTATCCTTTACTGCATTCCAGAGCCGCATATATAGCTAGGCAGGTGATCCATAGCCATCAAGCCAAGAGACTTGCACAGGATGTGCAAGAAGCCACCGCAGAGAAGATCCTGAAGGTTCTAGAGTTTCACCCAAGGTTTGTGGAGAAGATCATCGATACCAGGCCTTTGAGGATGCCCGTGCCATGGAGAAGATCATCGAGACCCATGCCTTTGAGGATGCCCATGCCATGGAGAGGGCTGCCAAGAGGCAACTCTAGAAGGACCTCGAGGAGGATTTCTACAGGTGGATCAAGTTCGGGGGTATAGTGTACGCTAGGGTGGCTCTCCGTAGCAAATGGGAGATGAACATGGAGGAGACGCCTGAACATCAGGAGTTGTTCTTTGAATAGTTGTAGGTCTTCCTGTGCCCCGTTTTGCTAGTGCGCCTTGGTAGCTTATGATATTTAGCTAGTGCATCATTTTGTTTGTGCCCTTATGGCTTTTGTTCGACAAAAACATGTGAATGCTGAAGTGAGTTGAAATGGTCCTTTTGTCTATCTCTCAAGCATAACTGCTGAGCTTAGTGTTTCTGTTGATGAGCATGTTTAGTGTTGGGATGTCCAAGTCTGGATCTAGTGTCTCTTCTACTTCTGGAAATGCAGTCTTCTCTTTTGTATTGTTGGATTCACACTATTGTTGTGCACATGATGTTCGCGTGTGTGTGAAATAATGCTATTGTACGAAGCAGGTGTTAAAATTGAACAAGCATATTCATGCAATATTGCACTGAAGATAAATATCAAGGTTAAGTGTGCATGGTGCTGCTTTTCTTTACAACATTCATTTTCGTTCCATGTTCGTGAACTTGTTTTCGCTTAATTTTGTAAGGTGGGGGCAGGAACACTACTGGTGGAGGTGGATGCATGCCTACAATTATACTTGGTGCTGATGTGACCCATACTCATCCTCGCGAGGACAACAGTCCTTCGCTGCTGTAAGTAAAATATTAATAGTACCCGCCACTTGTTTTTGAGTCTTGAATTTTTTTCTTGGCAAGAGGTTTTTGGTACTACTCTGCTAATGAGTCACGGTATGGTGGTGTCTTGTAGGTTGTAGCCTCCCAAGATTGGCATGAGGCTACAAGGTATGTGGGGTTATAGTTTCTGCTCAGGCGCACCAGCAAGAGCTGATACAAGATTTGTACAAGGTCTGGCAAGATCCATACAAAGGACCAGTCAGTGGTGAGTGGTGACATGACTAGGTACACTGCTCATTATTTAGTTATTCCTTGTGAGCATCACAGAGAATTCATTGCATCACAAAAATGCAGGGAGCTACTTATATCCTTAAAAAAATCAACCAGTGAGAAGCCCCAATGCATAAACTAATCAGAGGGCGCTATCTGCTTCTCATCTGAATCCTCATTCTCTTCTTCCTCTTCATGGTTAACATTTCTTTGATTTGCTTGTTCATTTTACAATGGAACCTGTGGCCTGGGACCCACCTCTCGTTGCACTTGCAACATTTATCACTTTTTTCATTAGTGACTGCATTAACTGCCTTGTTCTCAGTGATAGTTAGAGGTGCTTTAAGACTAGCCATAATGAAGAGTAACATACACATATCCCTAGACTATGTTACTACCTTCATAGTGGGTAGTAACATACGTGTGGTAACATACAGAGCTTCATTTATTATGTTATAGACTCATATTGCATTGGGACATGTGATGTTACAGTAACTAGCTAAGTTACTACTACTACCTCTCTCCTCATTAACTCATTGCCACATAAGCAAATTTGCTGAGTTGGACTCGATGTTACTGCTGAAGTTACTCCCACTGTGGCTAGTCTAACAGGTTTGTAGGGCAATAACTTGAACTTTTTTTTGGAAAAGGAGGATGTACCCCCGGCCTCTGCATCTGGACGATGCATGCAGCCATATTATTAATTATTCACAAAGACCATACAAGATCATAAGTAACTTGAACTGGGAACTGGATCCTGAGGGTTACTGTATCATGTCCTTACTAATGTTAAAAAGAAATTGTTTGTTCTTCTTGAAAGGGTAGCATTGTTCAAATCTCCTGGCTAACCAATATGCCTCATGTAAACTGTCAGGTTTCTGAACTTGTGTCAAATTATGAGCATAGTCCTTGAGCCCAAACACAAAACTCCTCACAAAATAAACTTCAGTTAAGTCAGGGTTGTCATTTCTCACCCCTCTCACAGTTCCCTCAAATTCATCAATGTACTCATCCACTTTAGTAACTTGCTGAATTTTGTGAAACACACATCATATACAGATTTTCCTTCAAACCTCTTCTTTTAACTTCCTGCAGAAACTTACCCAAGGTATCTCGAGTATTTAACAAAAAACTACCACAATTCGTGGAACCATGCTTACAAACTACCACTTTACAAATTTGTGCGAAAAACTACCATTTTTTCACTAATCTTTGACTAAAAACTGCCATGTATGAAAAGTGCCCGATTCGACTCCTTTAAACTCGATTATGACGGAGTTGGCCCACACGTCAGTGTCTATCTTCTTGCTCCTCCTATATCTCTCTTTGGCATTTCAACAAACACCTCGTCTTCGTGCCCCACGGCAGGGAGCTCGCCGGCGAGGTAGTTGTTGGCGAGGCCCAGCACGGCGAGCCCGGACGTCCTGAGGAGCGCGGCGGGGAGCCAGCCCACGGGCGGCCATGGCTGGCCACAGCCACGGCTTGCCCGCTGCCACGGCTGGGGGCAGGCCACAACCACGACCGGCAAGGCACGCGACACCCCAGCACGCACTCAAGCTAGCCCCAGCAAAGCCGCGACACGCCAGCACGCGGCGGCGGCGGCGGCTGCGCACGCACGCAAGCCAGCCGGCCAGCACGCTCGTGGCAACGGCGGCCAGCCTGCCAGCACGCGGCTGCGACGGCTGCTGCGCACGCACGCAAGGCCGCGGCACGCCAGCACGTGGCGACGGCGGCGGCTGCGGCTGCGCACGCAAGCCAGCCGGCCAGCAAGCCGGGCGTGGCTGCACGCACGCTCGCGGCGACGGCGGCCAGCACGCGGCGGCGGCGGCGGCGCACGCACGCAAAGCCGCGGCACGCCAGCACGGCCGAGGTGGCTCCAGCCGGCGTGGTTGCGCCGCCGTCTCCAGTCCCGACCAGCGCCGGAGTGGTGCTTCGCCGGGGTGTCGCCATGGAGAAGAGCGCGGAGTGCACATGATGTGTTCGAGGAAATGCAGAGAGAGAAGGTGGAAGAAGATTGATCCTGATAGGTGGCCCATCCTGTCAGAAAGGCGTTTAGAAAAGGCGAATCGGGCACTTTCCCTACATGATAGTTTTGAGTCAAAGATTAGTCAAAAAGTGGTAGTTTTCGGCATAAATTTGTAAAGTGGTAGTTTGTATGCACGGCTCCACGAAATGTGGTAGTTTTTTGTTAAATACTCAGGTATCTCAATTTCTATACCAGAGCTTTCTAACCAGGTGTCTGCTCTGCTAGTGAAATATAGAGTGGCCACTTCCACTTTTTGATCTTCAGGTGTTTTGGCTAGTTTAAAATATTTGTTGGCCTTCTTTTCTATCCTTCTGCATATTCCCCATCAAATTCAGGGAAGCCCATCCTGGGCCCTTTTGCAAATCTCCTGTGCAGAGGGTTTTGTTCATCTTCCGACTCTCCCCTGTCTCTCCTACTAGGTTCAACCCCTTGGGCCTTGGTAGTAGCCCATTCCATGCATATTCCTATTGTTTCCAGGTCCTTCTCTAGGCCGAGCTACTTGCAAATGCTCCCTATAGTGATTAGCTTGCAGGTACTTCCTAAATTGATCAGCTAGCATTTGTGATTTTATTCCCTCAGTTGAGCTGCTTGCTGCTGCTCTTGAAACAGAGCTGCCTGCATGTACTCTTGTTTGGCATTTCCTACTATGAACTCTAGGCCTTTGAGCATCTCCAGCCGTTGGCCCCCCAGGGGCGCCTAAAATCGCCGCCTGGGGGTGAGCCGGCGCAAAAAATCGGCCTGGGGGCGAGTTGGTCCCCAGCCGCTGGCCCCAGGGCCGCCCCCAGACGCGTTCAAAAAATAAAACGTTCGGCGAAGTTCGGCTAAACACGTCTAAATTTCGGCAAACTTTGGCATATATTAGACATGTTCGCGGCTTTTTACATAGCAAATATATATCTAAAAAAGAACTGGCTGAACGCGGAGTAGTCGCCGTCGTCGCCGCCATCCTCACCGCCGTCGTCATCGTCGGCCTTCTCCTCCTTGACGCGGCCATCCCTGGTGGACCCCTGCCCGGCGTCGCCATGGCGGACTGGTGGCGGCTGCGGCGCGTCGTCGTCGTCGCTGTTGTCGAGGAAGACGACTCCTCCTTCGTCGCGGCCGCGGCGGCGCTGCGCGAAGCGCCGCAGGGCGGTGCCCTGGCGCTCCCTCATCATCTTCAGGGAGTCCTTGCGCGCCCATTCCAGGGCCGCGTCGTCATCGAGCTCCACGGCGTGTTCCATCTTCACGGCGGGGAGACCCGGCTCCGTTTTCACCGGCGCGAGCCCCGGCTCTATCTTTGGCTTGACGAAGCGCAGAGGAGCCGACGAGGAGGAGCACCGGCCGCCCTCGTTGATGACGATGCCGGCGCTGCGAGTGCGCCGGCCGAGCGGCGTCTCGGCCGCGGGCTCGGCCTTGACGCCGAGCAGCGCCGGAGAGCCAGAGGAGTGGGAAGAAGAGTGCGAGGAGGAAGAAGAGGAGGAGCCGAACCTCCTGGGCATCCATTGCCCGTCGCGTCGGCGGTGGGCCGGGGCGGCCGCCCTCGCCGGGGAGTATGCCAGCGGCGGGTTGTTGCCGCCCTCAAGGTGCGTCAGCACGCCCTCGAGCGTGCGGCCGGGGACGCCCCACCACAGGTGGCGCCCCTCGCTGTTCTTCGTGCCGCCCACCACCGGCGCCCCGTTGGTGGACGCCAGCCTCTGCTGCTGACGGCGCTCAAAGTACGCCGCCCACGTCGCGTGGTTGTCGGCGGCGTACTGGGGGAGGGCGAGCTGCTCGTCGGTGAGGGAGGCGCGCACGATCTCTACCTCGGAGGCGAAGTAGGGGGCGCGCGCCACGGCGTCGGGCAACGGGGGAATGGGCACTCTTTGCTGAGCCTCCACCCCGTCGGCCCGACGCGGATGTCCGGCGGCGCCGGGATGTTGGACTCGAACAGGAGCCACGACTCCTGTTCGCGGAGCGAGCGGCGGCCGAAGTCGTTGGCCGCCGCCTCGTCGCCGGGGAAACGTTCGGCCATCGGGGCTGTCGGTGGGGAGAGAGGGAGGGCTCGGCGGCGGTGCACGGGGGAGGGAGAGGGAGGGCTCGGCGGCGGCGCACGGGAGAGGGAGAGCTCGGCGGCTAGGGCTGGTGTGGCCAGAGGCGAGGGAGGCCACCGGCTTATATAGCCGCGCCCGTGTGTACGCGTGGCGGGAGGGGAGGCGTCGCCGCGCCGCCCGTGACGCGCCGCCCGTGACGCGCCGCCCGTGAGGAATCAATGGCAAGGCTGACCGGCGGCAGCCTTGCCATTGATTCCCCGCGGGGAACCGAGGCGTTCTGGGGGAAGACAAGGCGCGGTGTCGCTGACGCGGCTGGCCCGCGGCTCTTTGGCGCCAAAACCGCTCGCCCCGGCGCCCCCGGGCGCCCCCAAGCGCGCCGGGTTCGGCCTGGGTCCGCAGACGCTGATTTCGGCCCAGGCCGGCGAAAATCGGGCTCCTGAGGGCGCGACTGGGCCTTTTTTCGGTGCCGGCGCGAAAAATCGCCTGGGAAGGCCTTTCTGAGGGCACGGCTGGAGATGCACTTACTCCTCATAAATTCTCTGCTCGTCATAGGGGTGCTCAGTAGAGGTGGCTCAAGGTTTTGTAACATGACATGGCAGGTGTTTTTTCTTACAACAGTGGTATAAATGAAGCCCAAGATCCCGCTAGTTCCCATGTGTCCCACTGTCAGATTTCCTACACTAACTCCAAAGGTGATCTCAGGCATGTTAGTCACCAGAGGTAACCAGCAGCACCACTAGGAGTGAAATTACGTTGTATACTTGACCTTCTCCTCCTCCTATCAGAGCAGCTAGCATTTGTGTCATCTTGTCCAACTTGGAGTTGGTGTCTGGCTCTATCTTGTTAAAATCTTCTCTAGTACTCACTTGTGACTTGGCCAACTCCATCTGCCCCCTGGCAAAATCGTCCAACTTCTGTTGAAGCTCTTCCTGTGCAGCCCCAAATTCCTCTCTAGTGATGTAGGCCATCTCCTCTTCAGCATCGTCGGTGGCTTGCTTGTTTCTTCTACCCATCTCCTCACGGGTCTGGATCTTGCAGATCCGGGATTTTACTAGGAAAACAATGTGTTTCCCCAACCAAACCAACCAAATCGAGCACCCACGCCTCCACCGTACCCCTAGTCCAGGACTTGTGCAGATCGGCTGCGGAATTTCATAGAGGAAGAACTCTTCAAACCCTTGCCAGGTTTATTCCAAGAGCTCGAACTAAGGCCAGAACCAACACTCTGTTACCACTTTGTGACAACCTATACTAAGAAATTCCAATTGGTCAATAGTTTGAAGAGCAGGTGAGAATTTCAGAGAAAATAGGGAGAAATCGAGAAGGGGATGAGCTAGGCCGAGCCAACTGGCGGTGGCGTCTAGGGTTCTTGTATTATGTATTTGGTAGATAATCCCATTTTTTTTCGAAACGGAGGCAAAAGATTTGCCTCATCTCATTAATTAAGAAGAATTTTGAATTACATGACTGACCGCCCGTAGACGGCCCGAAACCGATAAGCCTACTCTCGCGGCATAAGAGAACTCAGACGTTTGGCCCCTGCCAACCCCCAAAGTCTGACCTCCGCCTTGATTCTAGATGTGATTACATTTGGCATGGCGGACACCATCCTAAATACTCTCGCATTCCGCTCGTTCCAAATCTCCCATGAAACCAACATGACGAGAGATGCGAGGCCCTTTCTCACATTACCATTGACGCCTACCATGTGGTGCCACCAATCGTTGACGCTGTTGAAGCTACTCCAGTCGGTGATGTGCACACCGGTCAAACCCATCCAAGTCTTAATCTCCGTCCAAATGCGTACCGTGTATCGACAGCGGAAGATGATGTGTGCCGCCGTCTCTGGCTCCCTCTTGCATAACTGGCATAGGCCGCAATTTGGCCATCCTCTCCGTTGAAGCCTGTCCGCCGTCCAAACACGGTCTTGAATGATAAGCCAAGCAAAGAATTTGTGCTTTGGCGGCGCCCAATTGTTCCACACTGCAGACTTCATTTTCGATGCAGTGGAGTCGTCGAGTTGAGCTTTGTAAGCCGACGATGCCGTGTACTCACCGGAAGGCGAAAGCTTCCAAACAATCTCATCATCCACCCCCTCATCAAGGAAGACCTCTCGTAATCCAACCCAAAGCTCGTAGTATTCAAGGATGTGCTGAATTGTGAGCCCAGAATTTGTGTTGATGTTGGCAATCCACTTGTTGAGATCCAAAGCCCCATGGATGGTGTCATTCTTGTGTTTGGAAATTGCAAAAATGGAGGGAGCGATGTCTTTTGGCTTGCGACCCCCAAGCCAAGGGGAGTGCCAGAAAGAGGCCCTTTGCCCGTTGCCAACAGTGATGGAAGTGCACTCATAAAACAGCGCCATGTCCTCTTCATCGCACGGGTGCCCCAAATCAACCCAAGCTCTTTCCGCGTCCTTCCAAACCAACCAAGGCCATCTGAGCCGTAAGGCACGTGCAAATTTTTCCATGTCCAGGATGCCTAGGCCGCCCATGCCCTTGGGCGTACAAACTTTCTCCCATCTTATCTTACATTTACCTCCAGAAACTTTATCCGTGCCTCCCCAAAGAAAAGCTCGCTGCAGCTTGACGATGGACGCCATCATTCCTTTGGGCACCACAAGCGAAGTGAGGTGGTGGATGGCCTGCGAAGTGATAACCGACTTTACCCGCGTGCTCCTCCCAGCCATCGTAATGTACTTTCCCTGGCCAATCATGATCTTTCCAGCAATCTTATCAAGCAAATGCTGGAAGTCCACAACCCGCAAACGATGAATGGATAGCGGAAGGCCGAGGTAACGCAAGGGGAACTGAGCTCTGACCGCTGGGAAGGCACCCAAAATCATGTCAAGGTCGACATTGGAGCATCTAATAGGGGCCACCAAACTCTTGTTAATGTTCGTAACTAGGCCGGTGACGTTTCCAAAGCTTTGAAGTATGGTGGCAAGCATATCCACATCCTCCTTGATAGGCGCCAAGAATATGGCAGCGTCGTCCGCGTATAGGGAGGTGCAAAGGCGGGCACCACGTCCACGTAATCTGTGTATCTGTTGCCACGTCCAAGATTTGCTGAAGGGGGTCAATAGCAAGGACAAACAGAACGGGAGACACTGGGTCCCCCTGCCGGAGGCCCTGCCCATGCTGGATAGGATTGCCAGGAACACCGTTGAGAAGAACCCTCGATGTAGACGTCCGAAGAAGGGCCGTGATCCACTCACGAAACCTCGAAGGAAAACCTCTCCTCTGCAACAGGTCGAGAAGATATTCCCATCTAACTGAATCAAAAGCCTTCTTGATGTCCAACTTGAGCAAGAGTGATGGCGTGTTTGTTCGTTGGAGTCGGCGAGCATAGTTGCGAACATACATGAAGTTGTCGTGGATGCACCGAGATTTGATGAATGCACTCTGAGCACGGGATACGAGGATATTAATAAAGGGGTGAGCCTCATCGCCATCACCTTGGCTACAATCTTGGCGACGGCATGGATCAAACTGATAGGCCTAAAGTCCGTGATCGCCTCAGCCCCCTCCTTCTTTGGCAAGAGAACCACATTTGCGGAGTTGAGCCAGTGAAAGTTGTCCGCATGCAAACTCGAGAAGGCGGAGATGACCTTCATAAGATCGTCCTTTATAATTGGCCAGCAGCTCTTGAAGAATGCCCCAGTAAAGCCGTCAGGCCCGAGAGCCTTGTCGCTAGGCATAGCCTTGATGGCTGCAATCACCTCCTCGTCCGTCATCTCATCCCCAAGACTGGAAAGATCACAATCTGTAAAGTGGAGGAGTTGCCAATTGAAGTCTGTGGTTCTGCGTGGCCCTTTGCTCAAAGCGGTGGTGAAGTGCTGGTACATAATATTCTCCTTATCCTCATGCTTCGTAACCCAACCAGCCCCGTTGCTCAACTTGTGTATGAAATTCTTGCGCCTTCTCCCATTAATCTTCAAGTGAAAAAATTTGGTGTTGGCGTCCCCCTCCTTCAAGTTACGGATGTGGGCACACTGCCTTTTCCTAGCCCTCTCAAGAACCGCCAAACTGATGACGCGCCTCTTAAGCCGCTTACGAAGGTCAAACTCCTCCGGCGAGAGGGAGCGCGACTCCTGAGCGATGTCCAATCTGAGAATAATTTGAAGTGCCATGTGAAGGTGCAGCCTTGCACTTGAGGAGAAGGATTGACTCCATTTTCTCAACCGGACAGCGGTTGTCCGAAGCTTATGGAAGAGGATTTGACAAGGCTCGTAGTGGGGGGTCGAAGCAGCCCAAGCATCAGAGACAGTCTCTTGAAAACCCGGCATCTTGATCCAAAAGTTCTCGAACTTGAAGCTTCTAGGCTTTTTGGGGCCAATTATAGGTGCCAACAGCATGGGACAATGGTCAGACAGGGACGAAGATAAGGCATGCAAGATGTGATTTTGGAATTCAAGATAATCCCATTTGGGTTACAAGCTCAGCTTTATACCACAGCGAGTGATGCCAATCAACAAAAAGAAAGGAGTAAATGACAAGAAAATGACAGCTACATCACTAAAGGAACAGACGACGTTTGGCACGCCAAAATTAACGGCCGACCACTCCTTTCATTCAGTTCATGACATCCGACAGCGGCTCTATGGCTGGCATCATGCGGCAGCGCAGCTGTTAAACCCCTTCCTACTCTGAAGGACAGTGTGAAGAACGTCATGTTCTACTGCTAAAGCCTGTGCGACTGATTGAGCACATTGATGTCATTGTTGGATCCTGGAACATCAAAGAAAGCATGCCATATCCATAGATCATGGGATGCTACAGCCTCAAGGATGATGGTAGAGACACCGTAGTCACCACGTGTAAACTGCCCCTTCCATCCAAAGCGGACAGTTTTTCCACTCCCAATGCATGCAGTCTATGCTTTACCAGGAAAACCACGTGCTTCCCCAATTTCTAGTAGACGTTGAATGTCTTCAACAGTTGGCCTTCGCAAATATTCTCCACCAAACTTGGCAATGACCCCCTTAGCAAATTTCTCAAGAGACCCGAGTGCTGTAGATGCACCAAGTCTTACATGGTCATCCGTTTTGTCAGCAGGAACACCATACGCCAACATATGCATGGCTGCTGTGCACTTCTGTAAAGGTGATAGACCTGGACAGCCCAGGGCATCTACCATACGCCAACATATCTGGCTCTATCTTGATGCTTCTATTTGCTGTCTCGCAGCTTCTGATAATTCCTCACCTCTGAATCTTTTTTTCCTCAAGGATACGTCCAAAGCTGGACACATTAGAAACATAGACACCTCTAAATACTCATCTACAGTCTTCTGCGAAGTTGAAACAACAAACGGTCAAGTCAGTCAGTTGCTTCCTCGATCCCTCTTCAGTAAATTTTGTAAGAGCAGGCACACTTGCCTTTCTCTTGGCCTCCACGCAATCCTATCAGCTGGCGCCATGCTTTCCATAGTAGGCTGTGCGGGTTGCTCGTCCAGTTGGGACAGTCTTCACCTGAACAAAATAGTAACAGATTACATCAATGAAAATTGGGTTGGGTTATGTTGTGTCGGTCTTGCATTGATTCTTCTGAACTCACCAGCTGCATGAACTGAAGGTTGTAGAACATTTGTAGGATCTTATATTAGCGTGTTGGGTCGTCATTGTAATAATTATGGGAAGAGATTAGTAATGATCTGCCAGCGGCTGTCTCGTGTACCATACTATGCTGGTCTATGTTTGCTTAAGTACCATCTGTGAATCTTGAACACATGTAAGGTTTTGGAGCTTGAAGCCTGAGCATTCAAGCGATGGCTTGCACTATTTTTCTTCTTATTTTTGTTACTTCATTAAGATCACTTGGCTCTATCCCGGCGAATAAGCAGCGAAGAAGTTTCAAGTATTAGTTTGCTAGTTAGTTTCTGCAGCAGTTTCTGAAGCTTTGCTAGTTGTTACTTGCTGTGTTGTCATCAGTATTTTTCATGCTTTTATAAGATGCAGAAGCGGTCGGCCACTGTTGCTTCTCTGTTATACAAGGAGTACATAGCTCACATTTCTTTTTTACATGGAAGATTCTTCACTCTTTGCAATACTTTCACAATCACCTTGGACAGTTCCACTTTCATTTGGACTTTCCCAATCAATGGCAACCACACAATAGCAGAGGGCAATACATTTCTCACTCCAGCAAGCGTAGTTCTGGTTTATGATGTTTGGTCTTCACTTCAGGCTGCAACCCGAGAGAAGTTGGAGGCAGGGAGCATTGGTCCGAGTAAGTTGGTCGCGATCCTGCGCAAACACATTATTCAGAGATTAATTAGTTTTATTTATGCCACTGTATTTTGATGCTTCTATTTGCTGTCTCGCAGCTTCTAATAATTCCTCACGTCTGAATCCTTTTTTTCCTCAAGGATACGTCCAAAGCTGGACACATCAGAAACATAGACACCTCTAAATACTCATCTGTAGTCTTCTGCAAAGTTGAAACAACAAATGGTCAGGTCAGTCAGTTGCTTCCTCGATCCCTCTTCAACAAATGACACACTTGGCTTTCTCTTGGCCTTGGAGCAATCCTAGCGGGTGTTGTGCTTTCCATCGTAGGTTGTGCAGGTTGCTCGCCCAGTTGGGACAGTCTTTACCTGAAAACAATAGTAACAGATGACATCAATGAAAATTGGTTTGGGTTCTGTTGTGTCGGTCTTGCACTAGTTCTTCTCAACTCACCAGCTGCCTGATCTGAAGATTGTAGAACATCTGTAGGTAGAACTGCTTGGCCTGTCTCTCTTCCTTGCACAGAGTCCTTCAGAAGCCATACATTGACCCAATGTTAAAAAATTTAGTTGCATAAATCTGCCACGTGTAATTACAATCATAGATAAGGCATTGTTAAACCATTTCTGAAGAAAAAGAATACATAATGCGCCCATAAATGCATTTGATTTCTAGGATGATGGTTGTATGGATATAGTTTTGAGAAGAGAGAATGTTGTTGCCATGAGTATTTGTACCACTCATAGATGCGCTGGAGTCCAGCGGTGGACATTTTGTTCAAGTAGGTGGGGTCCTCCTTGCATTTCTAGAAGAAACATGCGATCAGTTTGTTAGTTTCTGCAGGTCCTCATGACGATGATTTTTGCAGGTCCTCCTTGGTTTGTTGCGAAGGTTGACAGCCTGCAGTTCATCGCCTTGATGACTGTCAGTCGGACTGCCTCCTAAAGTGCAGGGTGAAAGACAGAGTTCAATCACATGCAGTGCTTGAATTTCCTGTCATGCTTAAGGTATCGGCAACAATTATCGTATTTGAGTTTTTTTTACTCTTTTAAGTTGGCACTGTACCTGAACTAATGCACCCCCTGGTATTGGCAATGCAACAGTACAGCTCACCATGCGCACACGCTCGGTTTGTGCTTTGATCCAGCATATCTGTCCCTTGAGGCTTGAGCTGATACTTGTCTATCAAGCTGTGCATCTTGTTAATCTCCCCGATCTCTTCTCTGTCGTTTGACTGAAGGCTCCAGGAGCCCCTGACAATGACTAGGTTGACGTGATTTCCTAAGCCTTTTGTTCTCACCATACCATTCGACCAGACCGGTGATGTTCTTCACCTTGTCGGGCCTTCCATCGAGATTATGATTGGCTCACTTCTGTCCCCTAGGTACCCTCTCTGATTCAATAGCATCACAGTAATCATATCACGGTTCAGTGTTTTTAGAAAAAACCAAGGATATGTACTTACAAGAGCTCACCATTGTCCTCCTTGCTGTAGAGTAGCTCCTCGATTTGTGTGTGTGCTTTTGTGTGAAGGGAAAGTAACCGGATTGATCAGCACCAGGGGCGGCAATGTTGAACTTGGGGTCGAAGACGTTCACGCGCTTGTGGTGTAGGGACACGTCCCTGGCATTGTGAAGGCGTGGTGGCTCTCATACTGGCTAGGTTTGTCTTTGCTGCATTTTCTCAGGGAATCCTGGGATCAGTTGCACGCCATTGCTGGGATAACCTTTTTTGTTTACAGAGTGGCTGACCTTCTGGCTATTTCTTGGTAGGTGCTAGTGATGATGAAGTCGCTACTGTTCACAGCGATCATGTCAGCAGTGAATTGGCAGGAAAAATGATATTCTGGTCCATTTCTCTCCACTTGACATCAGAGTCCTTGTACTTTGGGCGTGTTCGGGAGCCCTCCCGCTTCTCAAATTCTCAACTCCACGTGAGGAGTGCAGCCGAACGGTCGAAATCCCAGCTATGGGCGAGAGAAGCTGGCGATCAGCGCAGTGCAAATTTCGCGGAGTCGAGGAGTTGGAAAACCCGTGCTCTCCAAAAACTACGAAGTAGGAGTTGAGGGAAATTACGCGCGTATGCCACCGCAAAGTGAACTTGCAGCGTACCGGTTCGCTAGCTATTCCTCTCCCCGAGCCCCGACACAGCGCCTCGGCCACCATTCCTCTCCCGACGAGCAAACCCTAGGCGTCGCACGCCGCCGCGAGGAGGCAGTCGCCACGCTGCTCTCGCCCTTCTCTGCCCCCACCAGCACGAGCTCGGCCGCGAGGTGGCAGTCTGCACGCTAACCTCGCCGTTGTCCGTACGGCCGGAACCGCGTCAAGATCGTCGGCACCGGTGCGGTGCCGGCGCTCGTGGAGCTGTTGCTGGACGAACCCGAACGGTGGGTCTGCGAGCTCGCGCCAGCCATGCTACAGGAGATGGCACAGGCCGGCGCCGTGGTCTGCCTGCTCAGTCGTCGTCTCCAATCCAGATGGGATCGGCTGATGCTAATTTCCTTCCTTGTTGGGTTGAAAGCCCATGGTGCTTCCCTCCCGAGCCAGGCCACATCAAAGCCAAATGGGCCAAAATTGCTCACTTTGGGCTTCCAGCCTTTTTAGTACGCCCAGGAGAGAAGCTGCCCAGCCGAACGGATCGCTAACTCCTGGCGATTTGGAGAGAAGCTGGCAGCTGGTTATGGGCGACGGAGTTGAGGAGCTTCCAGCCACAGAGGGCTACCGAACACGCCCTTTGTCTCGCAAGAGCATGCACAATCGTTTTCTGTTGGTCGATAAATGTTTTGGTAATGTGATGCCAGGTTTGGTTGCTGACAGAAGAACATTTTTCAGGATTCATCATTTCGATATATAGCTCATTTTCACCTGGGTGACTCCTAGGTTGCTTGATAAGAGGGATCCTGCTAAATTGCCGTCAGTGCAATTGCCAATGACCAAGTCTGGTTTTCCCTCCAGTATGTCGAGAATCTTGGCAGAAAAATCCTGAAATCGCCACGATGAAAGTTTGTTATCAATTTTACATTCAGTTCACAGTATTTACGAAAATTCCTAGCTGACATACCTGGGCATAAGGTCTTTCCCATCGTCATCTCTTTTCTTGAATGGCACCTGGAGGATGCTCGAGTGCTTTGTGTGTTCGACTGGTTCAAGTTCAATGTTGCACTTGGTGCCCTTTGCTTCTGGTATGAGCCTGGTTAACTGCAACATTTGAGTGAGCAGCCGTCAGATACTCAGATGCTCACTTCCCTGGACTGTTAGGCCAAGGAAGTGTAATGAAGGCGACCGAAGTTTACCACAAGAATCGTCAGGGTAACATTCAGGCCCTGCTGCTTGATCCTTTGCAGAAGTTTCTTTTCAAGAGCTCTAACTTGGTCCAGCATGTAAACTAGTACTCCCTCTGTAAACTAATATAAGAGCGTTTAGATTACTAAACTAGTTATCTAAACGCTCTTATATTAGTTTACGGAGGGAGTACCTGTCAAGAAAAGATCGATTTGCTGGCTTCTGTTTCAATTATTAATACCTGTTGATTCAGGCTTATATCTACCATTGTGAGATAATGATCATTGTACCTGACCACCAGTATCTGGCAACCCAAGGACCTTCTCTTGACCAAGTAACCATGGATGGAGATGATCATGATGTTGAACACCGATTGGACCCTGCTGAAGAACTTCTCCATGTTGATTGGATCCGGCGCCTGAACTTCGGAGGGGCAGTTGAGTGTTTCCCTTCATGTTTTCGTTGCATACCCTGAAGAAAACAGCAGCAGGCAAGTCTGTTCTAGTTTTGCTCATCAGGTCTGTATGAATGTACTATAATCTAATGCAGTACCATTTGTCATTGTACAGGCTACAGGGTCTCCTTGCACTTGAGATAAGGCGACCACAACAGCCTCCTGCGTGGAGCAGATGACGTAGCCAAAAGGAAGCACTTCTCCAGCTCCTCCATCAGCTGCTGGGTTCTTAATCAGCCTGCCCTTGGGGCATACCTGCATCGCAAGAGTTCGCATACATGTCAGAGAGAAAGGAAGAGGGAGTGAGCTAAATTATTTGTTCGTGTTGTTGTACCTCTGGAAGCACCTCTTCATCTGGTAGCGGCTCTCGCGCAGCACCTCAGGCATCATGTCGGCGATGCACGGACACTCTTCCTTGATGCAGTCATTCCCACGACTGTTTGGTTCCTCCTTTCTACAACTCTGTTTTGCTGCAGAGAGTAAGGTGCTGTGAGGTAGTGCTTGATGCTCAGGCTATCACAGAACTGAGTAAAATTCTTTGAGGTAAATTCTTCTCCCCTGTCTGTCCGGAGTGCCATGACCTTCAGGTTCAGTTCAACTTCAACTGCAGCTCTTACCTTCTTCACTGCTTCAAGTGCCTCGTCTTTGCTCTTTATTAGCACCACCCACATGTACCTCGTGTGATCATCAACTAGCAGTAGGAAATAAATCTTTGCTGCAAAGGTTGGAGGCGAGATGGGACCACAAATATCACCATGCAGTAGCTGCAGCGCTCGATCTGCTCCGTAAGATGCTTCGGCTGGAAACGACGCTCGTCTTTGCTTTGCAACCAGACAACTTTCACACAAACGATCAGTCTCATCAATCATTGGTAAGCCACGCACCATGGCCTCATTTGCTAGCAGTCTCAAAGCATGAAAGCTTATATGCCCGTAGCGTGCATGCCACAACCAGGGAAGCTCTGAAGTCTTTGACAGTATACAAACTGGGTCAGACTGCTCAATTAATATTCAGAATGTAGAGCCTGTTTGGTGTTCTCCTAATTTTTGCAAGCACTTTTCTCTCTTTAGCCAGCATACTCATCAACCCTTCATCGACGGAGTACTTGCAACCAAATTCATCGTTCTGCTCTAGACTGATTATATTACTTTTTAGCTTCGGGATGAAATAAACTTCAGTTAACAGCCGGTGCTCGCCGTTGTGTGCAACAAAGAGAACCGAGCCGCGTCCCTCAATGCCCACAACTTATCCATCTCCGAATCGAACTGAACCGGTGATATTTCGGTCCAGCTCGGCGAACTTATCGAGACAACCTGTCATGTGGTTGCTTGCTCCAGTAAGATACCAAGACTTGTCTGATAACCCTGTCAGTTTCGGCACGACTTTTTCTTCGTGAAACATGACCTTGTCTCCAGTGATTTCAGTGTTCTCAACAAGCTCACACACCTCGGTCATGAGCAAGGCTGGATCTTCGTCAGTTTGCTTTTGCGCCAGGTTTGCACGCTCGCGCTTCGGCTCCGGACAGTCGGCAAAGTGCCCATTCACATCATTGTTAAAACATTTTACTTTCAAGATGTCAAACTTATGATGCTTTTTCTGTTTGCCCTTTCCATTGTTCTCACCACGATCACCACGGCCTTTGTCCGGCCTGCCGCTCTGACCCCCTCCTTTCTTCGCACCAGCTGTTGTCGAAGATCTTCTTCCCCTTTCATTAGGGTTTCCAATGCCCGGGTCATGAGCATCAACTGCTCGTTGTTATCGCCACGACTATGGACCTGTGGTAGCGCCCACACTGGTTTTCCTCGAACGCCGTGAGGCGCCCAATAGCCTCATGCACTTTCATCGTTGTGACGTCGCCCCACTGCTCGATGGTGTTGACGATGTTGGACAAGCGGTCTGGCACGGCGCTGAACAGATGCTCCACCACGGGTTCTTCCACAATGGTGATGCCGAGGGAGTGGATCTCGCTCACCAACGTGGTGAGTTTCCTGGCAAACTCTGGGATCCGTTTCCCCTTCCGCCATGTCGAGGCGATCGAGCTGCCTCTTCAGTTGCTGTGCCTGCACCTTCTTGACGTGGATGTGGTCCTCACCAACATGCGAGCACCGTATCAGTTTCCCACGCCTCCTGCGCGGTGCCGCAATCTGCAACCTGCATCATCACATGATCTGGAACAGATTGTGAGAGCACGGCGAACGCTCCTTCGTCCGCCGACTGGTCAAATTCGTCGAAGCCATCGATCGCCGACTAGACGCGCAACGCCATCATCAGCACCTTGATCTTCACGGCCCACAACGAGTAGTTCATGTCCGTCAGCATCGGATACTGCATGGGCACATTGGTGGCTCTCGACGGAGCAACCACAAAGTTCCACGGCGCCTTCATCGCCTCCTGTGCTGTGTGCTCGACCTCCCGGGACTCGGCGGCCTGTACTTTCCGCCACCGCTTCTACTGCTCTTCCCGTCGCTCTTTTTAGGAGACATATCCCCCATCTCCGCTGCCAAAACTCCTCCAATCACCGCCCCCCAAACGCCCAAGGTCCTATCCTAAAGCTCTGTATACCAATTCTTGGTTTCCTAGCTGTGATCTACTCTCTCTCAAACTCTGAATTTTTCTCTCTGAATAACACAAGACGTCAAGGTTCACAGAGCAGACACGCAGCCACACGCGTGAAAAGTGCATCTTTTCTGTTCTTCCCTTTTATTCAGTTGCTTAACAGAAAACGAAAATCTCTCATGATCCAGTATATGCGTGCGCCATCCCACGAGCCTGGATCGTGCCAAGTCTAGAGCTACCAGCTAGGCCTGAAAACTAGGAACTGAAACTACACCGCAACGTGAACATAGCACGTTTCGGTTTCTGGTGGACAAATTCAGTCGTGCTTATTATGTGACAGAAAAACAAAATAAGCGGTGCAGATACATTGAGATTACATCCAACAACAATGGTCTGTCAAGATTTGTTTGGTTTTTTAGGAAGGATGTATCATCTTTTTTTTGCGTGCACTTTCTTTTTCTCTTGGGCATATGGTACACTCATCTATTTTCTTTTCTTTTGCAATGAAATTTATATGAATCATTTTATTATGTTATCTAATAGGCCATCGAATCACTCAAAAGAGATTTTTCAAAGTTCTGCTCGAATTTCGACCTTAAATTGAGGTATTTGTGTTTTCCTGATAAGTGACCAGCTCTGTTATCTTTTGCCCTTTTCTCTGTTTTTTCTTCATTGTCTACATTTTCCTGACATCAACTCATCATTGTCTTTGCAGCAGAATAAAAGGCAGAAGGTTCTTACTTCCTTTCATTCATTAGTGTTCATTTTTTCTTCAGTCTTTAGGTTCATTATTATCCTAGATCAGTTTGTTCTGTGGATTATTGATCTACCAGGGGAAGCTTTGGTTCATTTATGTAGCGGTTTTTTTTCCTGTGTTAACGTGTTGGTTAGGCGGCCGGTTAGGTACGGCGTGCTAATCATTCGAAGGCCAAAGAGGTTGGCGACAATTTTTCAACCTGAAACCCAGAAGGAAACAGATGTTTTCTTATAACTGAGTTACACTGAGTACTTAGTGCAGAGAGCTGTCACCCATGATTGGATCCAAAAAGTGACCTGAACCAAATATTAAAACTGGCGTCTGATGTTTAGTCGCTAGACGCCCAATTACCCAGTAGACTTTATTCCCTTGAGATCGCCACATAAACATGTATTTACAATGACTTGCAGCACCACTCCAATCCGATAGGCATTTTCTTTTTCTTTCCAAACGACCCATTCAATTACCATAGATAATTGAAGGAAACAGCGTCCCGGCATCCGGCAAAATCAGTATTGCTGAAAACCTAGAACGACTCGACCTTACATTGCAAGAAAGTAGCAGATCAATTGCTTGTTATGCCATATTCTTTCCTCAGCTCGCACACCGCCTTGAGAACCTGGGTCACTTGAGCATGGGATACACCCGGATCATGCTCGCTCTGCCGGAGACCCCAGAAGACCTTGAGAGCACGCTCATCGACGTCCTTGGGATCAATCTTGATCGCTTCTAGTCCCGCCCGGATCCAAGCATTCGTCTGGGCAGCCGTTGGCTCGAAAAGACCCTGCAGCACCAGCACCAGCACACACAAATCGGATGTAGGATGATTAGCATATATGGAACAGAAGGTGGAAATATGTCTGTTTTTTCGCCCCCGGCCGTAAGATTTATCCAAGATTTCTTTTTGCACGAGAGGCCGTATATATTAGACCCGCGCGTCCGTCTCTGTTGTGTTATCGGTTTGCTGCCTTGGCAAGAGAGAAAGGAAACTCCACCACCGGCCCGCTCTCTGTTTCAACACATAAAACTTGTTTTCCCTAAAAAAACATAAAACTTTTTTTCCTTTAAAAAATACACGTAAAACTTCTTTCTTTTTGCACGAGAGGCCGATCGAAAGGACTTGACAAACGTACTGTCCCGTCAACCCGCAGGATCGTACGTTTGTCAAGTCCCGGACGCCACCAGGTTTTCTTCCACACGCCGCCACATTGGTCCCCCTCCTCTTCCTCGTTTGGCGGTCTCGTTGGTGGCAAGAGGAGTGGGACCCGTCCGTACCTTTTCCCTTTTTTTCTCGTTAGGTTTTGTTTTCTCACGACATCAACGAGGTGGCGACAGCGATAGCATGTCATAATAAAGCCTTTCGGTATCTTCCTATCTCGACGATGTCTGTTTTCAAACCAACGAAGAACCCGTGAGAATTTTTATCCTAGAATTTTTGGCTTTCTTTAGATTTTGGCAGTTGGTGTGGCCTTCAAGAAAAATAATTGGCTGGCTATAGGTATGATGACTTTGACATACTTTTTTTGTTTTGCAGCTTGGTCGCATTTCTCCAACCCTCTGAACTGGTGGCGATTGATTGCATGCCCGTTTTGCGTGAGTGATGCTCCAACCGATGCTTTTTCGGCGACTTCTAGATCTCGCCTTAAGGGATGAATGGTTATTATTATGGTCTTTAAAGTTTGGTATGGTGAAGGCATCTGCATGTGCTCTTTTCCTTTGCGGTTGGTTCAGTGTAATTGTCTTCGGCAGACGGCATGCAAGCAGAGAAAGAAGACTAGTATGTTTTGCAATGTAATTTTATTCAAAAAGGCTAGAAATCTGTCAAATTTTTAGACATCAGAAATCAAATTTTTTCATGTCAATTTATATTGGCATAAGGATGGCAAATTTAGTTAGCAAGCATGACAATTTTCTAGTAAAATATGAACTGAGATGGATTTGTCATGTTCGCCAACTAAACTTGCCATCCTCGGCAAACACAATTTGCCATGAAAGCATTTGTTTTGCCATGCCTAGAAATTTGACGTTCGATGGATATCTAGGTCCATTTTATTTTGTACTTGTCGGTTAGCGCCTAGTTGTCTTTACACTATACGGCTCTTTGAGTGTTTTTTCTTTCTTTAAAACACAACCATCATGTCGTATTGAACACAATTCCGTCTTGCTTTGTTTCAAGTTTTACTTTTAGTGTCCTGGCTTTGTTTCTGATAGTTCCAATGCATGTAGGTTGTAGGGTGTGAATTTGAAATCTTTAGGTACTCCCTCCGTACCGGTGCAGACAATGAACTGACCAAGGCGGAGGGGAAAATGAGAAAATTTAATGTTTATTTACTAATTAATAACATTGCATGCAATAAACTGATCACTGCATGCCACGCTAGGTAGTCTCAAATTCCTTTATTCATGTTAAGAAATAAGAAACAAAGTGAAAATTTGCACCACGGCTAAGTGTTCTGAAATTATTTGGTTTTCGAAAGATGACTTATACGCCGGTACAGAGGGAGTACCGATAGACACTCCTAAGGCCTTGCCTGGTTAGGGGCTGATCCACGTGGTTTTCTGGGGATCGCGGCTCAATCCACGTGGTCCGCCCCAGCCGAAAACTATTCCTCATGGATCAGAATTGACATGTTTGGTTTGGCGCCCGTTGGGGAAATTCCGGGCCAATCCACGATGATCCTGTCCGATCCACGGGGCAAAAAAAAAATCGCCTCCGTCTCGTGGAACGGATCCACAAGAGGCGTGTCACAAGGCGAGACACGATGGAGGCGCGGTGCGGCCAGTGACAAGTCCGACAACGGCAGACTTATCATGCTTAATTAGCTGAGAATTTGGATACGAACACATGTAAAGGCTAACTTAGAAATATCTTGACACCGATCCCCTTCCACTTGTACATCCCTTCCCCCACCTCCTCTTGATACTGCCTTGACATCATTGCTTGATGCCATACTCCTTCTGCAGCTCAGACACCATCTTGAGAACCTCGGTCACATCATGATGGGATACATATTTAACACCTTCTGCTCGGAGACGCCAGAAGATCTTCACAGCCATACCATCGACATCCTTGACCTTAAACACTTCCAGGGCCGCCCGGATCTCGGCATCCCTCTGGGCAGCTGTTGGCTCGAGAAGACCCTGCAAACACACATACATACACACACAAATCAGAAGCAAGATGATAAGCCATCAAGTTTCAATTGTACATGCATCTGAAGGTAGGGCAGGAAAGATTATGCAGTCTGCTCTAGGCAAGAGACAGGATAGAGCTCTCGATGGTGAGCAACTCTTGAAAACTTGTAATCAGGAAGAAGTTATGTAGCGGACAGGAGGATAGGCAGGGCACATGTCAGCAAGGTGAAAAGGTGGCAACCGATCCTGGGGCCATCGGTACTCTGACGGGCGCGAGTGACGACGCCCGTCAGGTGCCATGAGTCTCATCAGCTGGAACTGCCGGGGTTTGGGGCAACTACGGACAGTTCAAAAGCTCGTGCGCCTGGTGCACACTTATTGCCCAAAGATTGTCCTCTTGTCAGAAACATGTCCATGTGAGGAGAAGGTGAAAAGAATAAAATGGAGACTGGTTTGAAGCACTGCCTTAGTCATGATGGTAAGGGTAAAGGTGCGGGCATTGCCTTGTATTGGGATGAGTCAATCTTTCCTACTTCTAAAGATTTGAGTTGGTGGTGAGTTCACTCACCCTCATCCTCCTACTATAACACGTGGGACCTCCAGCAACAGCAGTCAAATTTAGAAAATGAATTCAAACCCATCTCTACTTCACGACTTGCCATTTGTCGCCTCCAATCCCCCGTCTTCTGCAGAAAACCAATCATCGTTCTCCGGCCACCTGTCCACTCCAGTAGCTGTCCACCCGCGTTGGCAAAATTTGAATCCCCGTCTCTCACATGGACGCTGCAGACCACAGACGCCTCCCTCCCTGCCTTCCACCACCCACCACTCATGCCCGCCACCATCACTTCTACTCCGCCACCGTCGCTTCTGCGGTTCGTCAGCTACCTCTGTCTCCTCCACGCCGGCTCCGGTAAGGACGGAAACGTGACCCTCTCCTATCTCCTCTTATTTTCAAGCAGTGAAGCAGAGGCGAGTGTCTGGTCGTTGGGAGGGGTATGGGCCACTACCGGACAGAGGGAGCAGGGAGAATCCGCCACATCTGCAGAGGGGGCGGGGGGAGGAGGCCTAGGCAGAGCTTGGTGTGGGAAGAGAGTAGGATGGCGCGGGGGTAGAGGTCGTCAGGGTGAGGAGGATCCAGTACAGAGGGGTGGGTAGAAGACGAGGAAGAGAAGAGGGGGCGGCCAGTGGCGTGTGGGTGACGGAGAGAGCGAGCCAGGTCGGCTCATACAGAGAGCGGGCTGGGGAGTAAGTTACTGCAAGGAGAGGAAGGGGCCATGGTGAATACCGCCAGCCGCTAGGTTGCTGCTGCTGCAGCTACTGGAGCTCGACCCTGCGGGTTCCAGAATGATGTGAGGTGATGCAGTGCAACTGGGATGGGGGCTGGGGATTTTTGTTGAGGCTGCAGTAGAAGGTTGATTTGGGAGAGAGAGCAAGCGGGGACTGGAGCTATGGTTCTGACTGTTGCAATTTTTCCAGAGAGTCATAAAGGGCCGATGAATGTACTAGTTTTGTTTTAGAAGTTCAATAGAAATACAGACCTATCAAGGTAAGTGGACAAGAGAGAGGAATCTCAAATTTGGTCAAACTGTGTTGTGTTGTTGAGCCTTCGTGTATTGATAGTTTGGCCTTAACATTCTGAGCATCATTAACCTGCAAATGAACTCACCTATTCATGCTATTATATAACATTCAGAAATCAGATGTGTATGTACCTTGTAGCTAGGATTTTTGCATCCAGAGTAACAAGACAAGTTGAGAAATGAATTTGTAGCTGAGAGGATTTGTATTGACTCGAATTTACAAAGTGTTTTCTGAATATTGCAACAACTTTCGTAGCCTTCTTGGTTAAAATGCACTTTGGTCACTATGACTACCAATTTTGCCAATAATTTTCCTATTTTTCACACTGTCCATGTCTGCATTTTTAGAACAAGTTGCATGCCTCCACTAATGTGTTACAAATTATTTGTTCATGAGCACTCCACTGATGTAGGTGTTGAGCACTTGATGGCGCTGCAGCTTACAAGTGCGGGCATGTTCTCGTGAATACACGTAGCTAGTTTTTCACTTGAATGACATAAGCTTCATGTCCTTCACAACCAGAGTTTCTTTGCATTGGCTAAAGTATTCTGATATGAATTGGTATACGGATTTGCGACATAGTTTTTTAATATATGGATGCAAATTCACTTAACATAATGTGCTTACATCAATGGTATCTATAAAACAATGGGCATGCTTCTTTGTTGATATTCCTTATTATCCATTCAGTGTTAAGTCTTTATCATAACATAGACATGAGAAAGACAACAAACATGGACATGAGAAAGAATAATAGTATAGGGGGAGATGCCAGTGGGGATACCAACTACGATTAGAAGGTTTACAAAAGTTTTTCATTACCATCCAGTTTATACCACTTTGTAGAATCTTAATCACTTTCACAATGCTCGGCATGTCATGAACTCACCCTAGAATTAAGACATGAGCGTAGTATGATAGTGTAGCCTGCACATTAATTAATATCAACTTTGCCACACCATTATATGGATATCACCTCATTTTTCCTATGGTGTTCCTGAACTTCTGTTTTTCAGTCTGATCAAACTGATTGACACTTTGGAGAAAAAATAAATACAAACCACATGACAAATACCAAGAGTAAAAATAATTAGGTATTAACTTTGGGTGGTTTTTTTTTGTTTAGGTATTGTTATGTCAAATATAACTATAAATATTTTGCAGGATCAACAATTGTCTTAGTAAAACTCTCTCCTTGGACCAGGATTAAGATTGGCAGTGTGGAATGCTGTTGGAGCCTTTTTTTTCCTAAACCGTTTGAGCTAAGGACAGTAGATGGCGCACTTTCACATATTTTGGCTCGAATATTTTGTGGTTGCATCTTTCCTGTAGTACAGAAAGCTCCACTCTTTGCGGTGCTTAAATAGGCTATGGAAATCACAACTGGAACCTAATCTGGAAAGCTAAAGAGCAGAGAGGATGGAGGAATCGGCAGCAACGGCCGTGCCATGGACAACCCTAGTAGATCTTGCCCCCACGCCGTAAACACTGCTTGAGAGGGTGGGCAGCAGGGAGAGAGGGCGAAAATATATATAGGAGAAAAGAAGTACCGTTCTTGTCCTGATCCGGAAGCACAGCCTCCTCCATGCCTGCAGGAGCGCCGCCATCCTTCCCGCCGACTCGATCCGCCGCCGCCACCGCCTCTTCTTCTTCTTCCGCCGTCGGTGTCGGGTGTCGGTTTTTTTTTGAGGGGAAAGCCAGTTCTTTATTGATCGAATTCCACAGAAAGTGGGATAATGCTTACATCATGTGGTTGGCCAAACCACACATGACGCCCAGGTGCTAGATTAAGAGCGTATCTAGCTAGGCGGTGAGCTTCTACGTTGCTATATCGACTTTCAAAAATAAAACTACAGGAAAAAGCAGTAGAACGGGCTTTGATCTCGTGGACAATTGCGCCATGTTTGCCGTGGGAACCTTCAGCAATATCTCTCACCACCTGTTTTGCGTCTGACGCGACCACAAAACTCTGCAACAAAAGATCCTCAGCTGCACAAAGTGCCTCCCTGCATGCTATCGCCTCCAAAATCATTGAGTCATCCACTCCTTGCACCACCAGGGCTGTGCTGCCCAGGTAGTTTCCTTCGGCATCCCTGCATACCACTGCTGCCGAACCACCTCGCCCTGGTCTCACGGCCGCGTCCACATGAAGCTTAGCATGGTTTGCCGGAGGAGCTCTCGGGCGAGTTCTACGCTGCAAGTTCCCCCCGTCCTTGATATCCCAGCCGGTTTGCCTTCTTTAATGCTCTCGAGCTCTCCAATGAATCTGGTGGTGAATGAGAAAATTGATTGGGGACTTTGGAAAATCCCCTCGTGGATGGACTTCCTCCTTGCCGACCAAATAGCCCACGAAATGAGCATGTGATAATGCCTCCATTTGTGTGAAAAGCCACTGTTTGGCTTTCGGCTCGCTGTTGCGCACCAGCGA
Source organism: Aegilops tauschii subsp. strangulata (assembly GCF_002575655.3). Lineage (NCBI taxonomy): Eukaryota > Viridiplantae > Streptophyta > Magnoliopsida > Poales > Poaceae > Aegilops > Aegilops tauschii. The sequence continues at coordinate 496,481,773 of NC_053035.3, read as the reverse complement.
ATGCCCTATTTCCTCCTCTACCAACGCCCAAGTGCATCTGGAAGTAGTACACTCCAGGACTGAATGGCGCCATGAGTGGGTGTCGGCTGTTCGGGCGAGAGAGGGTGTGCTCCTCCTAACCCACCGCGCTAGCGTAAGTGGGCCATCCCAGGAAACGCTCCCGGTGCCCCGCGAGCGCCAGTGATCGGTTATTGGCCACATTTCTTTTATTTCTACCGATTTTCTATTAAAATGGTGATTTATTTTCTGAAATTTAAAATACTACTACATGAATTTGAAACTATGTTCGCAGGTTATGAATAAAAATGTTCGAAAATTCTTTAAATGTTTCATGAATTTAAAAATGTTCTAGGATTTAAATATGTTCAGGAATTTAAATATGTTACGAATTTGAAAAAGTGTTCACCGATTTAATAAATATTCTTGATTTTTTGAAAAAAATCATGGATTGAAAACATCTTTGCAAATTTAAAATACATTAACAAATTTAGAATTTGAAAATATTCATGAATTCAAAAAATATTCCTAGATTTCAAAAAGTGTTCACAAATTAAAAATAGAAATAATAATAATAATAGTAAAAATAAGAGTAAAAACAAAGGAAAAACAAAGAATACTGACCAGGATGTTCCGGAACCTGGCTCCATTGTGCCCAGCGCGCCCCGTCGTCCCTATCTTGGCAAGGATGAAAGTGCTGGACTGCTCTCTGTTTCTGTCGTGTCATGTTTCGAACCAGGATACTTTATTGAGTCATTTCACCAACTCCAATAGCTAGCCGAACAGCCAACACCAACCAATAAGGAAGGCACAGATCGAGTCGGCTAGAGCAATGACAATGCTCCGATATGCGCAAGTGAGGTGGATGCAGATACATTTCAACCTCCTACATCAAATGACAACGTATGTGCATGATGTCCATCACTCTTCTCTCCTACCTCTGTTTCGATCCTTTGTGGTTGGCTATCTTGGCACGTCGCGGCGTCAATCGCAAGGTTAAAGAGGGGGCAAATAGGGTCCCCTGCATCACCCTGTGTGAAGACGTAAAATAGGCGCCCACTTCCCCATTAATATTGATGGTGGTGTTACGACTCATAACGGTCCGCATGATACAATAACACCAATGATCATCAAAACCGCTCCGCTCAAGAACCTGATGCGGGAAGAACTAGTCCAAGCGGTAGTAATAAGGATTCTAGAAATCCAGCTTAAGGAACACCCCCATTTGACATTGTACCTTAACCTCATGAACTATCACATGGAGCACCCATATCCCATCGTGAATAAAACTCCCTTATAAGGAAGACAAATTGGTAAGGATGTGTGTGGCGTTCCACACCAGGAAAAAACCGTGTCGCACAAACCTTATCGAGATCCAGTGGAGGACATTGATCATCATGATCAGCCTCGTGCTACTCCTTGCCTCATTGTGCCACTGACCACATTAGATGGATTCTCCCCACATAAGGGAATGTGCCATCAAAATAGATGAAAATGTCTTGAAGCAAGAGAATGCAACGAACTCGGCGCTCTAGTAGTACACGCGACCAATGAGGAGTTCGGCGTCCGGATGGTTGGTGAACCACACGATGATGACCTAATATGCCCTAAGCAACAACGTGGACACTGGTACCGGCAGTTGGCTTGATTCACATGGACCATACCGAGAGTAGAAGAACTCATCATTTGGGGTGACCCACGGGTTCCTCATCATGGAGAAAGCCCACAAGCGTAGCCTATCATTGATGTGGAGGCCACTCTTGTACGTGATCACTGTTGACAGTTTTTGGAAGATGGAGGAGGCCATTGCGAGGTAGGAGGTGTGCTCCGTTTGATTCTTGAGAAGGATGCTGTTGGATAACGCAGTAATTTCAAAAAATTTCCTACGCACACGCAAGATCAATCTAGGTGATTGATGACCCACAAGTGTAGGGGATCTATCGTAGCCTTTTCGATAAGTAAGAGTGTCGAACCCAACGAGGAGCAGAAGGAAATGATAAGCGGTTTTCAGCAAGGTATTCTCTGCAAGCACTGAAATTATCGGTAACAGATAGTTTTGTGATAAGATAAATTGTAACGAGCAACAAGTAAATATAGTAAATAAGGTGCAGCAAGATGGCCCAATCCTTTTTGTAGCAAAGGACAAGCCTGAAAAACTCTTATATAAAGGAAAGCGCTCCCGAGGACACATGGGAATTATCGTCAAGGTAGTTTTCATCATGCTCATATGATTCACGTTCGGTATTTTGATAATTTGATATGTGGGTGGACCGGTGCTTGGATACTGCCCTTACTTGGACAAGTATCCCAGTTATGATTAACCCCTATTGCAAGCATCCGCAACTACAACAGAAGTATTAAGGTAAACCTAACCATAGCATGAAACATATGGATCCAAAACAGCCCCTTACGAAGCAACACATAAACTAGGGTTTAAGCTTCTGTCACTCTAGCAACCCATCATCTACTTATTACTTCCCAATGCCCTCCTCTAGGACCAAACAATGGTGAAGTGTCATGTAGTCGACGTTCACATGACACCACTAGAGGAAAGACAACATACATCTCATCAAAATATCGAACGAATACCAAATTCACATGACTACTTATAGCAAGAATTCTCCCATGTCCTCAGGAACAAACGTAACTACTCACAAAGCATATTCATGTTCATAATCAGAGGGGTATTAATATGCATAATGGATCTGAACATACGATCTTCCACGAAGTAAACCAACTAGCATCTAATCAAATTATTTAATGAACTCCCACTCAGATACATAGTGTAAAGATTTTAGACTAAGTTCATGATAATTGAGTTCATCTAATCAAATTATTTAATGAACTCCCACTCAGATAGACATCCCTCTAGTCATCTAAGTGAAACATGATCCGAGTTTAACTAGGCCGTGTCCGATCATCACGTGAGACGGACTAGTCAAGATCGGTGAACATCTCCATGTTGATCGTATCTTCTATACGACTCATGCTCGACCTTTCGGTCCTCCGTGTTCCGAGGCCATGTCTGTACATGCTAGGCTCGTCAAGTCAACCTAAGTGTATTGCGTGTGTTCCGAGGCCATGTCTGTACATGCTAGGCTCGTCAACACCCGTTGTATTCGAACGTTAGAATCTATCACACCCGATCATCACGTGGTGCTTCGAAACAACGAACCTTCGCAACGGTGCACAGTTAGGGTGAACACTTTCTTGAAATTATTATAAGGGATAATCTTACTTACTACCGTCGTTCTAAGCAAATAAGATGCAAAAACATGATAAACATCACATGCAATCAAATAGTGACATGATATGGCCAATATCATTATGCTCCTTTGATCTCCATCTTCGGGGCACCATGATCATCTTCGTCACCGGCATGACACCATGATCTCCATCATCATGATCTCCATCATTGTGTCTTCATGAAGTCGTCACGCCAACGATTACTTCTACTTATATGGCTAACGCGTTTAGCAACAAAGTAAAGTAATTTACATGGCGTTATTCAATGACACGCAGGTCATACAAAATAATAAAGACAACTCCTATGGCTCCTGCCGGTTGTCATACTCATCGACATGCAAGTCGTGATTCCTATTACAAGAATATGATCAATCTCATACATCACATATATCATTCATCACATCTTCTGGCCATATCACATCACATAGCACTTGCTGCAAAAACAAGTTAGACGTCCTCTAATTGTTGTTGCAAGTTTTTACGTGGTTTGTAGGTTTCTAGCAAGAACGTTTTCTTACCTACGTATGACCACAACGTGATTTGCCAATTTCTATTTACCCTTCATAAGGACCCTTTTCATCGAATCCGCTCCGACTAAAGTAGGAGAGACAGACACCCGCTAGCCACCTTATGCAACTAGTGCATGTCAATCGGTGGAACCTGTCTCACGTAAGCGTACGTGTAAGGTCGGTCCGGGCCGCTTCATCCTACAATGCCGCCGAAACAAGAAACGACTAGTAGCGGCAAGAAGAATTGGCAAACTCAACGCCCACAACTTCTTTGTGTTCTACTCGTGCATAGTAACTACGCATAGGCCTGGCTCATGATGCCACTGTTGGGAATCATAGCATAATTTTAAAATTTTCCTACGCTCACCAAGATGCATCTATGGAGTATACTAGCAACGAGGGGAAAGGAGTGCATCTACATACCCTTGTAGATCGCGAGCGGAAGCGTTCCAATGAACGTGGATGACGGAGTCGTACTCGCCGTGATCCAAATCACCGATGACCGAGTGCCGAACGGACGGCACCTCCGCGTTCAACACACGTACGGTGCAGCGACGTCTCCTCCTTCTTGATCCAGCAAGGGGGAAGGAGAGGTTGATGGAGATCCAACAGCACGACGGCGTAGTGGTGGATGTAGCGGGTCTCCGGCAGGGCTTCGCCGAGCTTCTGCGAGAGAGAGAGAGGTGTTGCAGGGGAGGAGGGAGGCGCCCAAGGCTGTAGTTTGCTGCCCTCCCTCCCCCCCTTTATATAGGCCCCCTGGGGGGGGGGCGCCGGCCCAGGGAGATGGGATCTCCAAAGGGGGGCGGCGGCCAAAGGGGGGAAGGGGTTGCCTTGCCCCCCAAGGCAAGGGGGAAGCTCCCCCCTAGGGTTCCCAACCCTAGGCGCATGGGGGGAGGCCCAAGGGGGGCGCCCCAGCCCACTAAGGGCTGGTTCCCTTCCACTTTCAGCCCACGGGGCCCTCCGGGATAGGTGGCCCCACCCGGTGGACCCCCGGGACCCTTCCGGTGGTCCCGGTACAATACCGGTAACCCCCGAAACTTTCCCGGTGGCCGAAACTTGACTTCCTATATATAATTCTTCACCTCCGGACCATTCCGGAACCTCTCGTGACGTCCGGGATCTCATCCGGGACTCCGAACAACTTTCGGGTTTCCGCATACATATATCTCTACAACCCTAGCGTCACCGAACCTTAAGTGTGTAGACCCTACGGGTTCGGGAGACATGCAGACATGACCGAGACGCCTCTCCGGTCAATAACCAACAGCGGGATCTGGATACCCATGTTGGCTCCCACATGCTCCACGATGATCTCATCGGATGAACCACGGTGTCGAGGATTCAATCAATCCCGTATGCAATTCCCTTTGTCAAACGGTATGTTACTTGCCCGAGATTCGATCGTCGGTGTCCCAATACCTTGTTCAATCTCGTTACCGGCAAGTCTCTTTACTCGTACCGCAATGCATGATCCCGTGACTAATGCCTTAGTCACATTGAGCTCATTATGATGATGCATTACCGAGTGGGCCCAGAGATACCTCTCCGTCACACGGAGTGACAAATCCCAGTCTCGATCCGTGCCAACCCAACAGACACTTTCGGAGATACCCGTAGTGCACCTTTATAGTCACCCAGTTACGTTGTGACATTTGGCACACCCAAAGCACTCCTACGGTATCCGGGAGTTGCACGATCTCATGGTCTAAGGAAAAGATACTGGACATTGGAAAAGCTCTAGCAAACGAAACTACACGATCTTTTATGCTATGCTTAGGATTGGGTCTTGTCCATCACATCATTCTCCTAATGATGTGATCCCGTTATCAATGACATCCAATGTCCATAGTCAGGAAACCATGACTATCTGTTGATCAACGAGCTAGTCAACTAGAGGCTTACTAGGGACACGTTGTGGCCTATGTATTCACACATGTATTACGATTTCCGGACAATACAATTATAGCATGAATAATAGACGATTATCATGAACAAAGAAATATAATAATAATCATTTATTATTGCCTCTAGGGCATATTTCCAACATTCTTCGCTCAGTATCTTTTATATATTCTGAAAATAATTCCCGTGGAGTTTCAGGACTTTTGGAGATGTGCAGAATAGGTCTCTAATATTTGCTCCTTTTCCAGCCCAGAATTCCAGCTGCCGGCATTCCCCCTCTTCATGTAAACCTTGTAAAATAAGAGAGAATAGGCATAAGTATTGTGACATAATGTGTAACAACAGCCCATAATGCAATAAATATCGATATAAAAGCATGATGCAAAATGGACGTATCAACTCCCCCAAGCTTAGACCTCGCTTGTCCTCAAGCGAAAGCCGAAATCGAAAAATATGTCCACATGTTTAGAGATAGAGGTGTCGATAAAAATAAAATACGGACATGAGGGCATCATGATCATTATTATAGCAGAAACATATATATATATATATATATATATATATATTGTCATATGATCTCTTATGCTAAAGTAACAATTCAATCACAATTTCAAGTATGAATCATAAACTTCATTGAGAACCAACAAACTCTAATCTCAATCATTGAGGCAATTGCAATTTATCATAACATCAGAAAGAGTCAATAAGAGCTTCTCAGCAAGTCCACATACTCAACCATCATTTAGTCTTTCACAATTGCTAACAGTCACACGATATTTATGGTTATGAAGTTTTAGCCGGACACAGAGAAAGATAGGGGCTTATCGTTTTGCCTCCCAACTTTTTACCTCAAGGGTAATGTCAACAATAATTGTTCATGAAAACTCACATCCAATTAGCTATATATATCAGGATCTTTCCAACACATTGTGCTTACCAAAGGATAAAATGTAAAAAGGAAAGGTGAAGATCACCATGACTCTTATATGAAGTATAAGACAAGAATAAAAGATAGGCCCTTCGCAGAGGGAAGCAGAGGTTGTCATGTGCTTTATGGTTGGATGCACAAAATCTTAACGCAAAAGAACGTCACTTTATATTGCCACTTGTGATATGGACCTTTATTATGCAGTCCGTCGCTTTTATTTCTTCCACATCACAAGATCGTATAAAGCTTATTTTCTCCGCGCTAATAAATCATACATATTTAGAGAGCAATTTTTTATTGCTTGCAACGATGACAACTTACTTGAAGGATCTTACTCAATCCATAGGTAGATATGGTGGACTCTCATGGCAAAACTGGGTTTAAGGATATTTGGAAGCACAAGTAGTATTTCTACTTGGTGCAAAGAACTTGGCTAGCATGAGAGGGAAAGGCAAGCTCAACATGTTGGATGATCCATGACTATATAATTTATCTCAGATGTAAGAAAACATAACCCATTAGATTGTCTTCCTTGTCCAACGTCAACTCTTTAGCATGTCATATTTTAATGAGTGCTCACAATCATAAAAGATGTCCAAGATAGTATATTTATATGTGAAAACCTCTCTTTCTTTATTATTTCCTATTAATTGCAACGATGACCAAAACTATGTTTGTCAACTTTCAACAACTTTTATTCATCATACTCTTTTTATGTGAAGTCATTCCTCTCCATAAGATCCATATGATCCCTTTATTTCTTTTTATTCTTTCTCTTTTATTTTATTCCCTCAAGATCATAGCAAGATAATCAAGCCCTTGACTCAACAATAATCTTTATTATATATAGCTCACGGACTCGATTACATAGAAGGATCATAAAGCAAAACTGAAAGCTGGATCATGCTAGGACTTTATTCTACTAGATCAAGATATTACCAAAAGGATCGAACTAAGAAAAAGGGTAAAGATAAAAGTTGTGATGGTGATCGATACCGGGGCACTCCCCCAAGCTTGGCAGTTGCCAAGGGGAGTGCCCATACCCATGTGTTTATGTCTCCTTCCTTGGAGGTGGTGATGATGGGGTTGTTGATGATGTAGGCTTGTCGTCCATCTTCCAAGGCATAGGCTCACCCTCATAGAAGGATGATCGAGTCTCTGGGATCCTCAAATCTGTAGCCAAACTCATCCTCTTGAATATGGGCACAGTTTTGGTTTTGCAGGTCATAGATCTGAGCTTGGAGGCGCTCGATTTTCTCGTGAAGCTTGAAGATGGCCTCCCCAATGTTCTTGTCATCCAGCTTGTGGTTGTTGGTCAACTCCATGATCATTATATGATTGGAGTGGAGTCCACGTTCCACCATCTCCTGGCACTTGAAAACTTGTTGCTCCATTGCCTCGAGCCTTGTCTCCACGCTTCCGGTCCTCCTTGGTCCCTCAACATCGCGGATGTGCAACAACCCCTCACGCATCTCAATGGTTTGAGGATGTTGCAGCACCTCCACGAGGTAGGGGTTGATGACCTTCTCGAAGAACTTGTCCTTAGGGGCACTTGAAGACGCCATGGCGATCTAGATCTGTCAGAAAAACAGCTCGAAACAAAGACAGAAGATATTTGCATGATACGGTGGTCAAAACCTTCGGGAGATTATATAATGAATTTTTTTACCGACCAAAAGAAGTATCCTACAAGAAAACGGAGTCCGGAGGGCACACGAGGTGCCCACGAGGCAGGGGGCGCGCCCTCCACCCTCGTGGAAGCCTCGTGTCCTTTCCGGACTGCTTCTTATTTTCCTATTTTCTTATATATTCCAAAACAGAGAAAAATTGCCATTAGAACTGTTTTGGAGTCGGTTTACTTACCGTACCACATACCTATTCCTTTTCGGAGTCTCAAACGTTCTGGAAAGTGTACCTTATGTATTCCTCCGGGGTTACGGTTTCAATAACATTGGTTTCAACATTTATGGGATTACCTGAGATATAATGTTTGATTCTTTGACCGTTCACCACCCTCGGATTTGTGCCTTCGAAGTTGTTGTTTTTTATGGCACCGGAACGATAGACCTCCTCGATGACGTAAGGATCTTCCCATTTAGAGAGGAGTTTACCTGCAAAAAATCTTAAATGAGAGTTGTATAGCAATACATAATCACCTACATTAAACTCACGCTTTTGTATCCTTTTATCATGCCATCTTTTAACTTTTTCTTTAAACAGCTTGGCATTTTCATAGGCCTGGGTTCTCCATTCATCAAGAGAGCTAATGTGAAAAAGCCTCTTCTCACCGGCAAGTTTGAAATCATAGTTGAGCTCTTTAATAGCCCAATATGCCTTATGTTCTAGTTCAAGAGGTAAGTGACAAGCTTTACCATAAACCATTTTATACGAAGACATACCCATAGGATTCTTATATGCAGTTCTATAAGCCCATAATGCATCATCAAGTTTCTTGGACCAATTCTTTCTAGATCTATTAACAGTCTTTTGCAAAATTAATTTAATCTCTCTATTACTCAATTCTACTTGACCGCTAGACTGTGGGTGATAAGGAGATGCAATTCTATGATTAACGTCATACTTAGCAAGCATCTTACGAAAAGCACCATGAATAAAATGTGAACCACCATCAGTCATTAAATATCTAGGGACTCCAAACCTCGGAAAAAAATAACTTCTTTAAGCATCTTAATAGAGGTGTTATGATCAGCACTACTAGTTGGAATAGCTTCTACCCACTTAGTAACGTAATCAACAACAACTAAAATATGAGTATACCCATTAGAGGAAGGAAACGGTCCCATATAATCAAAGCCCCAAACATCAAATGGTTCAATAACAAGTGAATAGTTCATAGGCATTTCTTGACGTCTACTAATATTACCAATTCTTTGACATTCATCACAAGACAAAACAAACTTACAGGCATCCTTGAAGAGAGTAGGCCAATAAAAACCGAATTGCAATACCTTATGTGCAGTTCTATCTCCAGCATGGTTGATACGTCTCCAACGTATCTATAATTTTTGATTGTTCCATGCTATATTATATTCTGTTTTGGACATTATTGGGCTTTATTATACACTTTTATATTATTTTTGGGACTAACCTATTAACCGGAGGCCTAGCGCAGAATTGCTGTTTTTTTTGCCTATTTCAGAGTTTCGCAGAAAAAGAATATCAAACGGAGTCCAAACGGAATGAAACCTTCGGGAACGTGATTTTTGGAACGCACGTGATCCAGAGGACTTGGACCCTACGTCAAGAAATCAACCAGGAGGGCACGAGGTAGGGGGCGCGCGCCTACCCCCCAGGGCGCGCCCTCCACCCTCGTGGGCCCCCTGTTGCTCCACCGACGTACTCCTTCCTCCTATATATACCTACGTACCCCCAAACTACCAGATACGGAGCCAAAAACCTAATTCCACCGCCGCAACCTTCTGTACCCGTGAGATCCCATCTTGGGGCCTGTTCCGGAGCTCCGCCAGAGGGGCCATCGATCACGGAGGGCTTCTACATCAACACCATAGCCTCTCCGATGATGTGTGAGTAGTTTACCTCAGACCTTCGGGTCCATAGTTGTTAGCTAGATGGCTTCTTCTCTCTTTTTGGATCTCAATACAATGTTCTCCCCCTCTCTTGTGGAGACCTATTCGATGTAATCTTCCTTTGCAGTGTGTTTGTTGAGACCGATGAATTGTGGGTTTATGATCAAGTTTATCTATGAACAATATTTGAATCTTCTCTGAATTCTTTTATGTATGATTGGTTATCTTTGCAAGTCTCTTCGAATTATCAGTTTGGTTTGGCCTACTAGATTGATATTTCTTGCAATGGGAGAAGTGCTTAGCTTTGGGTTCAATCTTGTGGTGTCCTTTCCCAGTGACAGTAGGGGCAGCAAGGCACGTATTGTATTGTTGCCATCGAGGATAACAAGATGGGGTTTATATCATATTGCATGAGTTTATCCCTCTACATCATGTCATCTTGCTTAAAGCGTTACTCTGTTCTTATGAACTTAATACTCTAGATGCATGCTGGATACGGTCGATGTGTGGAGTAATAGTAATAGATGCAGGCAGGAGTCGGTCTACTTGTCTCGGATGTGATGCCTATATACATGATCATACCTAGATATTCTCATAACTATGCTCAATTCTGTCAATTGCTCAACAGTAATTTGTTCACCCACCGTAAACACTTATGCTCTCGAGAGAAGCCACTAGTGAAACCTATGGCCCCCGGGTCTATTTTCCATCATATTAATCTCCCGACAACAAGCTATTTCTGGCGCCGTTTTTATTTTGCTTTCTTTACTTTGCATCTTTATCATAAAAATACCAAAAATATTATCTTATCATATCTATCAGATCTCACTCTCGTAAGTGACCGTGTAGGGATTGACAATCCCTTATCGCGTTGGTTGCGAGGATTTATTTGTTTGTGTAGGTGCGAGGGACTCGTGCGTGGCCTCCTACTGGATTGATACCTTGGTTCTCAAAAACTGAGGGAAATACTTATGCTACTTTGCTTCATCACCCTTTCCTCTTCAAGGGAAAACCAATGCAGTGCTCAAGAGGTAGCAAGAAGGATTTCTGGCGCCGTTGCCGGGGAGTCTACGCAAAATTCAACATACCAAGTACCCATCACAAACCCTTATCTCCCGCATTACATTATTTGCCATTTGCCTCTCGTTTTCCTCTCCCCACACCCTTGCCGTTTTATTCGCCCTCTCTTTTCCGTTCGCTTTTTTGCTTGCTTCTTGTTTGCTCGTGTGTTGGATTGCTTGCTTGTCACGATGGCTCAAGATAATACAAAATTGTGTGACTTTACCAATACCAACAATAATGATTTCCTTAGCACTCCAATTGCTCCTCTTACCGATACTGAATCTTGTGAAATCAATGCTGCTTTGTTGAATCTTGTCATGAAAGATGAATTCGCTGGCCTTCCTAGTGAAGATGCCACTACTCATCTAAATAGCTTCGTTGATTTGTGTGATATGCAAAAGAAGAAAGATGTGGACAGTGATATTGTTAAATTGAAGCTATTTCCTTTTTCGCTTAGAGATCGTGCTAAAGCTTGGTTTTCATCTTTGCCTAAAAATAGTATTGATTCTTGGAATAAGTGCAAAGATGCTTTTATCTCTAAGTATTTTCCTCCCGCTAAGATCATCTCTCTTAGAAACGATATTATGAATTTTAAGCAAGTTGATCATGAACATGTTGCACAAGCTTGGGAGAGGATGAAATTAATGATACGTAATTGCCCTACGCATGGTTTGAATTTGTGGATGATTATACAAAATTTTTATGCCGGATTGAATTTTGCTTCTAGAAATCTTTTAGATTCGGCCACGGGACGCACTTTTATGGAAATCACTTTAGGAGAAGCTACTAAACTCCTAGATAATATTATGGTTAATTATTCTCAATGGCACACTGAAAGATCTACTAATAAAAAAGTGCATGTGATAGAAGAAATTAATGTTTTGAGTGCAAAGATGGATGAACTTATGAAATTATTTGCTACTAAGAGTGTTTCTTCTGATCCTAATGATATGCCTTTGTCTACTTTGATTGAGAATAATAATGAACCTATGGATGTGAATTTTGTTGGTAGGAATAATTTTGGTAACAACGTGTATAGAGGAAACTTTAATCCTAGGCCTTATCCTAGTAATTCCTCTAATAATTATCGTAATTCCTACAACAATTCTTATGGAAACTTTAATAATATGCCTTCTGAATTTGAGACTAGTGTTAAGGAATTTATGAATTCGCAAAAGAATTTCAATGCTTTGCTTGAAGAAAAATTGCTTAAAGTGGATGAATTGGCTAGGAACGTTGATAGAATTTCTCTTGATGCTGATTCTTTAAAACTTAGATCTATTCCTCCTAAGCATGATATCAATGAGTCTCTCAAAGCCATGAGAATTTCCATTGATGAGTGCAAAAAAAGAACCGCTAGGATGCGTGCTAAGAAAGATTGCTTTGTGAAAGCGTGTTCTTCAAATTTCTATGAAAATAAAGATGAAGATCTAAAAGTTATTGATGTGTCCCCTATTAAATCTTTGTTTTGCAATATGAATCTTGATAATGATGGGACTGAATATGATCCACAGTTAACTTGAAGGCGTTCCAGAAATTCAGAGTTTTTAGATCTTGATGCTAAAATTGATAAAAGTGGGATTGAAGAGATCAAAACATTAGATAATAATGAACCCACTATTTTGGATTTCAAGGAATTTAATTATGATAATTGCTCTTTAATAGATTGTATTTCCTTGTTGCAATCCATGCTAAATTCTCCTCATGCTTATAGTCAAAATAAAGCCTTTACCAAACATATAGTTGATGCTTTGATGCAATCTTATGAAGAAAAACTTGAGTTGGAAGTTTCTATCCCTAGAAAACTTTATGATGAATGGGAACCTACTATTAAAATTAAAATTAAAGATCATGAATGCTATGCTTTGTGTGATTTGGGTGCTAGTGTTTCCACGATTCCAAAAACTTTGTGCGATTTGCTAGGATTCCGTAATTTTGATGATTGCTCTCTAAACTTGCACCTTGCGGATTCCACTATTAAGAAACCTATGGTAAGAATTAATGATGTTCTTATTGTTGCAAATAGGAACTATGTGCCCTTAGATTTTATTGTTCTTGATATAGATTGCAATCCTTCATGTCCTATTATTCTTGGTAGACCTTTCCTTAGAACGATCGGTGCAATTATTGATATGAAGGAAGGAAATATTAGATTCCAATTTCCGTTAAGGAAAGGCATGGAACACTTTCCTAGAAAGAAAATAAAATTACCTTATGAATCTATTATGAGATCCACTTATGGATTGCCTACCAAAGATGGCAATACCTAGATCTATCCTTGCTATTATGCCTAACTAGGGGCGTTAAACGATAGCGCTTGTTGGGAGGCAACCCAATTTTATTTTTAGTTTTTTGCTTTTTGCTTCTGTTTAGGAATAAATATTTGATCTAGCCTCTGGTTAGATGTGTTTTTATGTTTTAATTAGTGTTTGTGCCAAGTTAAACCTATAGGATCTTCTTGGATGATAGTTATTTGATCTTGCTGAAAATTGCAGAAACTTTCTGTTCACGAAAATAATTGTTAGAAATCACCAGAACGTGATAAAATATTGATTCCAATTGCTTCTGATCAATAAACAAATTGTCTAGGTCTTCCTATTTTGGCTGAATTTATGGATTTCCAGAAGTTTGCGTTATTTACAGATTACTACAGACTGTTCTGTTTTTGACAGATTCTGTTTTTCGTGTGTTGTTTGCTTATTTTGATGAATCTATGGCTAGTAAAATAGTTTATAAACCATAGAGAAGTTGGAATAAAGTAGGTTTAACACCAATATAAATAAATAATGAGTTCATTACAGTACCTTGAAGTGGTCTTTTGTTTTCTTTCGCTAACGGAGCTCACGAGATTTTCTGTTAAGTTTTGTGTTGTGAAGTTTTCAAGTTTTGGGTAAAAGATTTGATGGATTATGGAACAAGGAGTGGCAAGAGCCTAAGCTTGGGGATGCCCATGTCACCCCAAGATAATCTAAGGACACCTAAAAACCAAAGCTTGGGGATGCCCCGGAAGGCATCCCCTCTTTCGTCTAATTCCATCGGTAACTTTACTTGGAGCTATATTTTTAATCACCACATGATATGTGTTTTGCTTGGAGCGTCTTGTATGATTTGAGTCTTTGCTTTTTAGTTTACCACAATCATCCTTGCTGTACACACCTTTTGAGAGAGACACACATGATTCGGAAATTATTAGAATACTCTATGTGCTTCACTTATACTTTTGAGTTATATAGTTTTTGCTCTAGCGCTTCACTTATATCTTTTAGAGCACGGCGGTGGTTTTGTTTTATAGAAACTATTGTTCTCTCATGCTTCACTTAGATTATTTTGAGAGTCCTACAAAACAGCATGGTAGTTTGCTTTAACAATAATAGGCATTCAAGATTAGTAAAGAAAAAAGAAAATTCTTATGAGTGTGTTGAATACTATGAGAAGTTTGATGCTTGATAATTGTTTTGAGATATGAAGATGGTGATATTAGAGTCATGCTAGTTGAGTAGTTTTGAATTTGAGAAATACTTGTGTTAAAGTTTGTGATTCCCGTAGCATGCACGTATGGTGAACCGTTATGTGATGAAGTCGGAGCATGATTTATTTATTGATTGTCTTCCTTATGAGTGGCGGTCGGGGACGAGCGATGATCTTTTCCTACCAATCTATCCCCCTAGGATCATGCGCATAATACTTTGCTTTGATAACTTGTAGATTTTTGCAATAAGTATATGAGTTCTTTATGACTAATGTTGAGTCCATGGATTATACGCACTCTTCTTCCTTCCACCATTGCTAGCCTCTCTAATACCGCGCACTTTTCGCCAGTATCATACACCCACCATATACCTTCCTCAAAACAGCCACCATACCTACCTATCATGGCATTTCCATAGCCATTCCGAGATATATTGCCATGCAACTTACCACCGTTCCGTTTACTATGACACGCTCCATCATTGTCATATTGCTTCGCATGATCATGTGGCTGACATTGTATTTGTGGCAAAGCCACCATTCATAATTCTTTCATACATGTCATTCTTGGTTCATTGCATATCCCGGTACACCGCCGGAGGCATTCACATAGAGTCATATTTTGTTCTAAGTATTGAGTTGTAAGAAAATAAAAGTGTGATGATCATCATTTTTAGAGCATTGTCCCAAGTGAGGAAAGGATGATGGAGACTATGATTCCCCCACAAGTCAGGATGAGACTCCGGACGAAATAAAAAAAAAGAAGAAAAAAAGAGGCCATAAAAAAGAAGAAGAAAAGGCCCAAATAAAAAAAATGAGAGAAAAAGAGAGAAGGGACAATGTTACTATCCTTTTACCACACTTGTGCTTCAAAGTAGCACCATGATCTTCATGATAGAGAGTCTCTTATGATATCACTTTCATATACTAGTGGGAATTTTTCATTATAGAACTTGGCTTGTATATTCCAATGACGGGCTTCCTCAAAATGCCCTAGGTCTTCGTGAGCAAGCGAGTTGGATGCACACCCACTTAGTTTCTTTTGTTGAGCTTTCATATACTTATAGCTCTAGTGCATCCGTTGCATGGCAATCCCTACTCACTCACATTGATATCTATTGATGGGCATCTCCATAGCCCGTTGATACGCCTAGTTGATGTGAGACTATCTTCTCCTTTTTGTCTTCTCCACAACCACCATTCTATTCCACATATAGTGCTATATCCATGGCTCACGCTCATGTATTGCGTGAAGATTGAAAAAGTTTGAGAATGTCAAAAGTATGAAACAATTGCTTGGCTTGTCATCGGGGTTGTGCATGATTTAAATATTTTGTGTGGTGAAGATAGAGCATAGCCAGACTATATGATTTTGTAGGGATAACTTTCTTTGCCATGTTATTTTGAGAAGACATGATTGCTTAGTTAGTATGCTTGAAGTATTATTATTTTTATGTCAATATTAAACTTTTGTCTTGAATCTTTCGGATCTGAATGTTCATACCACAATTAAGAAGAATTACATTGAAATTATGCCAAGTAGCATTCCACATCAAAAATTCTGTTTTTATCATTTACCTACTCGAGGACGAGTAGGAATTAAGCTTGGGGATGCTTGATACATCTCCAACGTATCTATAATTTTTTAGTTTTCCATGCTATATTATATTCTGTTTTGGACATTATCGGGCTTTATTATACACTTTTATATTATTTTTGGGACTAACCTATTAACCGGAGGCCCAGCCCAGAATTGCTGTTTTTTTGCCTACTTCAGAGTTTCGCAGAAAAAGAATATCAAACGGAGTCCAAACGGAATGAAACCTTCGGGAACGTGATTTTCGGAACGAACGTGATCCAGAGGACTTGGACCCTACGTCAAGAAATCAACCAGGAGGGAATGAGGTAGGGGGGCGCGCCTACCCCCCCAGGGCGCGCCCTCCACCCTCGTGGGCCCCCTGTTGCTCCACCGATGTACTCCTTCCTCCTATATATACCTACGTACCCCCAAACTACCAGATACGGAGCCAAAAACCTAATGCCACCGCCGCAACCTTCTGTACCCGTGAGATCCCATCTTGGGGCCTATTCCGGAGCTTCGCCGGAGGGGGCATCGATCACGGAGGGCTTCTACATCAACACCATAGCCTCTCCGATGATGTGTGAGTAGTTTACCTCATACCTTCGGGTCCATAGTTATTAGCTAGATGGCTTCTTCTCTCTTTTTGGATCTCAATACAATGTTCTCCCCCTCTCTTGTGGAGATCTATTCGATGTAATCTTCTTTTGCGGTGTGTTTGTTGAGACCGATGAATTGTGGGTTTATGATCAAGTTTATCTATGAACAATATTTGAATCTTCTCTGAATTCTTTTATGTATGATTGGTTATCTTTGCAAGTCTCTTTGAATTATCGGTTTGGTTTGCCCTACTAGATTGATCTTTCTTGCAATGGGAGAAGTGCTTAGCTTTGGGTTCAATCTTGCGGTGTCCTTTCCCAGTGACAGTAGGGGCAGCAAGGCACGTATTGTATTGTTGCCATCGAGGATAACAAGATGGGGTTTATATCATATTGCATGAGTTTATCCCTCTACATCATGTCATCTTGCTTAAAGTGTTACTCTGTTCTTATGAACTTAATACTCTAGATGCATGCTGGATAGCGGTCGATGTGTGGAGTAATAGTAGTAGATGCAGGCAGGAGTCGGTCTACTTGTCTCGGACGTGATGCCTATATACATGATCATACCTAGATATTCTCATAACTATGCTCAATTCTGTCAATTGCTCAACAGTAATTTGTTCACCCACCGTAAATACTTATGCTCTCGAGAGAAGCCACTAGTGAAACCTATGGCCCCCGGGTCTATTTTCCATCATATTAATCTCCCGACAACAAGCTATTTCTGGCGCCGTTTTTATTTTGCTTTCTTTACTTTGCATCTTTATCATAAAAATACCAAAAATATTATCTTATCATATCTATCAGATCTCACTCTCGTAAGTGACCGTGTAGGGATTGACAACCCCTTATCGCGTTGGTTGCGAGGATTTATTTGTTTGTGTAGGTGCGAGGGACTCGTGCGTGGCCTCCTACTGGATTGATACCTTGGTTCTCAAAAACTGAGGGAAATACTTACACTACTTTGCTACATCACCCTTTCCTCTTCAAGGGAAAACTAACGCAGTGCTCAAGAGGTAGCAATGGTGTCCTCCGTAAGCCTCGGAGTGACACTTGCGTAGGATCTGTTCCTGTTCATGCTCAGGTACACAACGTCTAATAACACCATCTACTCCTTCTTTATAAAGATGTGGGTCATCCCAGAAGTAATGTCTTAAATCATAGAAGAACTTTTTCTTTTGCTGGTATGTGAAACTAGGTGGTATAAATTTAGCAACAATATAATTAGCATAATGAGCATACCACGGAGCAGTACGAGAAGCATTTATGACAGCTAATTGTTCATCAGGGAAGCTATCATCAATAGGTAGTGGGTCATCAAGAACATTCTCTAACCTAGACAAATTGTCTGCAACGGGGTTCTCTGCTCCCTTTCTATCAATAATATGCAAATCAAATTCTTGTAGTAGGAGAACCCATCTAATAAGTCTAGGTTTAGCATCGTTCTTTTTCCATAAGATATTTAATAGCAGCATGATCAGTGTGAACAGTTACTTTAGAATCAACAATATAAGGTCTGAACTTATCACAAGCAAATACAACTGCTAAAAATTCTTTTTCAGTTGTAGCATAATTTCTCTGGGCACTGTCTAGAGTTTTACTAGCATATTGGATAACATTTAATTTCTTATCAACTCTTTGTCCTAGAACAACCCCAACAACATAATCACTAGCATCACACATAATTTTCAAATGGTAAATTCCAATTAGGAGGCTGAACAATAGGTGTAGAAATCAAAGCCTTTTTAAGTATTTCAAATGCTTCTACACAATCATCATCAAAGACAAAAGGAACATCTTTTTGTAAGAGATTAGTCAGAGGCCGAGAAATTTTAGAAAAGTCCTTAATGAACCTCCTATAAAAACCGGCATGACCAAGGAAACTTCTTATACCTTTAATGTCCTTGGGACATGGGATCTTTTCAATAGCATCAACTTTAGCTTTATCAACTTCAATACCTCCTTCAGAAATTTTATGCCCCAAGACAATGCCTTCATTAACCATAAAGTGGCACTTCTCCCATTTCAAAACAAGATTAGTTTCTTCACATCTCTGCAAAACTCGATCAAGGTTGCTCAAGAAATCATCAAAAGAAGTTCCGTAAACGGAGAAATCATCCATGAAAACCTCAACAATCTTTTCACAAAGGTCAGATAATATAGCATTCATACATCTTTGAAAGGTAGCAGGTGCATTACATAAACCAAAAGGCATACATCTATAAGCAAAGGTACCGAAAGGGAAAGTAAAAGTTGTCTTTTCTTGATCCTCTTTTGACACAGGTATTTGAGAGAAACCAGAATAACCATCTAGAAAGCAAAAATGTGTATGTTTGGATAGTCTTTCTAGCATTTGATCAATAAAAGGTAAAGGGTAATGATCCTTTTTAGTAGCTTTATTTAATTTGCGGAAATCAATTACCATTCTATAACCTGTAACAATTCTTTGTGGAATCAGTTCATCTTTATCATTAGGAATAACAGTAATACCTCCCTTCTTAGGGACACAATGGACAGGACTTACCCACTGACTATCAGCAACGGGATAAATTATACCTGCCTCCAGAAGCTTTAGTATTTCTTTTGTTACCACTTCTTTCATCTTAGGATTTAACCGTCGTTGGTGATCAACAACTGGTTTAGCGTCTTTCTCCAATTTTATTTTGTGCTGGCATAGAGTGGGACTAATGCCCTTAAGATCATCAACAGTATATCCAATAGCAGCACAGTGCTTCTTCAGAGTTTTCAATAATTTCTTTTCTTCATGCTCTGAAAGGTTAGCACTAATAATAACAGGCTATATCTCTTTCTCATCAAGATAAGCATATTTAAGAGTATCTGGTAAAGGTTTAAACTCAGACACAGGATCACCCTTAGGTGGAGGAGGATCCCCTAGGATTTCAACAGGCAAGTTGTGTTTCAAAATAGGTCCCTGTCTAAAGAATACTTCATCTATTTCCCTTCTTTCCTTCATAAACATATCATTTTCATGGTCTAGCAAATATTGTTCTAAAGGATCACTAGGAGGCACGACAATAGAAGCACGACCAATAATTTCATCTTTACTAGGCAATTCTTTATCATGGGGTTGTCTACGAAATTTAGCAAAATTAAACTCATGAGACATGTCCCCTAGACCAATAGAAACAATATCCTTATTGCAGTCTATCTTAGCATTAACAGTATTCAAGAAGGGTCTACCAAATATAATGGGACAGAAGTCATCTTGTGGGGAACCAAGAACAAGAAAATCAGCAGGATATTTAACTTTCCCACACAAGACTTCAACATCTCTAACAATCCCAACTGGTGAAATAGTATCTCTATTGGCAAGCTTAATTGTAACATCAATTTCCTCTATCTCAGCAGGTGCAATATCATGCATAATTTCTTTATATAAGGAATGAGGTATTGCACTTGCACTAGCACCCATATCACATAAGCCATGATAGCAATGATCTCCTATTTTAACAGAAATAATAGGCATGCCTACAACAGGCCTATGTTTATTTTTAGTATCAGGTCTAGCAATTCTAGAAGCTTCATCACAGAAGTAAATAACATGCCCATCAATATTATCGGCCAAGAGATCTTTAACCATAGAAATATTAGGTTCAACTTTAATTTGCTCAGGGGGTTTGGGTGTCTTAATATTACTTTTGTTGACCACAGTTGAAGCTTTAGCATGATCCTTTATTCTAACAGGGAAAGGTGGTTTCTCAATATAAGCAGTAGGAACAACACGATCATTATAAGTGATAGTCTTTTCTTCAACTTTAATAGGTGCAACTACTTTTACATCAATGGGAGGATTATATTTAAACCACTTCTCCTTAGGGAGATCAACATGAGTAGCAAAGGATTCACAGAAAGAAGCTACTATCTCAGAGTCAAGTCCATCTTTAGTGCTAAATTCACGAAAAGCATCGGTATCCATAAAAGATTTAACACAATCAAACTTAGGTGTTATACCTGACTCCTTACCTTCGTCGAGATCCCAATCTTTAGAGTTGTGTTTAATTCTTTCCAATAAATCTCATTTGAATTCAATAGTCTTCATCATAAAGGATCTAGTACAAGAAGTATTGAGCATGGAGCGATTACTGAGAGAAAGCCGAGCATAATTTTTTTGAATAATCATTTCTTTTGAGAGCTCATGATTGGGGCATGAATATAACATTGACTTAAGCCTCCCCCAAGCTTGAGAGATGCTTTCTCCTTCGCGAGGCCAAAAATTATATATATAATTATGATCACGATGAACAAGATGCATAGGACAAAACTTCTGATGAAATTCCAATTTCAATCGTTTGTAGTTCCGTGATCCCATATCATCACATAGCCTAAACCATGTCAATGCCTCTCCCTTCAAAGATAAAGGGAAAACCTTCTTCTTGATAACATCCTTGGGCATACCTGCAAGCTTAAATAATCCACAAACTTCATCCACATAGATTAGGTGCAAATCGGGATGTAATGTTCCGTCTCCTGCAAAAGGATTAGCTAGCAGTTTCTCTATCATACCCGAAGGAATTCAAAGCAAACATTTTCAGTAAGTTAAGTAGGTTGAGGAGCAACTCTTTGCTCTACTGGTCGGGGCGAAGATACCCCGAACAAGCCCCTCAAAGGATTATGTTCCATAGTAACAAGTGACAGTAAATTTCAGCACACTATATAAATTTTTCCTTACCAAATTCCACCTACCAAAGGCGCTTCACTCCCCGGCAACAGCGCCAGAAAAGAGTCTTGATGACCCACAAGTGTAGGGGATCAATCGTAGCCTTTTCTCTAAGTAAGAGGTTCGAACCCAATGAGGAGCAGAAGGAAATGATAAGCGGTTTTCAGCAAGGTATTCTCTGCAAGCATTGAAATTATCGGTAACAGATAGTTTTGTGATAAGATAAATTGTAACGAGCAACAAGTAAATAAAGTAAATAAGGTGCAGCAAGATGGCCCAATCCTTTTTGTAGCAAAGGACAAGCCTGGAAAAACTCTTATATAAAGGAAAGTGCTCCCGAGGACACATGGGAATTCTCATCAAGCTAGTTTTCATCACGCTCATATGATTCGCGTTCGGTACTTTGATAATTTGATATGTGGGTGGACCGGTGCTTGGGAACTGCCCTTACTTGGACAAGTACCCCACCTATGATTAACCCCTATTGCAAGCATCCGCAACTACAACAGAAGTATTAAGGTAAACCTAACCATAGCATGAAACATATGGATCCAGAACAGCCCCTTACGAAGCAACACATAAACTAGTGTTTAAGCTTCTGTCACTCTAGCAACCCAACATCTACTTATTACTTCCCAATGCCCTCCTCTAGGCCCAAACAATGGTGAAGTGTCATGTAGTCGACGTTCACATGACACCACTAGAGGAAAGACAACATACATCTCATCAAAATATCGAACGAATACCAAATTCACATGACTACTTATAGCAAGACTTCTCCCATGTCCTCAGGAACAAATGTAACTACTCACAAAGCATATTCATGTTCATAATCTAAGGGGTATTAATATGCATAATGGATCTGAACATATGATCTTCCACCAAGTAAACCAACTAGCATCAACTACAAGGAGTAATCAACACTACTAGCAACCCACAGGTACCAATCTGAGGTTTGGATACAAAGATTGGATACAAGAGATGAACTAGGGTTTGAGATGAGATGGTGCTGGTGAAGTTGATGGAGATTGACCCCCTCCCGATGAGAGGATCGTTGGTGATGATTTCCCCCTCCCGGAGGGAAGTTTCCCCGACAGAACAGCTCCGTCGGAGCCCTAGATTGGTTCCGCCAAGGTTCCGCCTCGTGGCGGCGGAGTTTCGTCCCGTGAGCTGGCTTATGATTTTTTCCTCGACGAAAGACTCCATATAGCCAAAGATGGGCATCAGAGGGCCACCAGGGGGCCCACGAGGCAGGGGGCACGCCCAGGGGGGTAGGGCGCGCCCCCACCCTCGTGGACGGTGGGTGGCCCCCCTCTGGTACTTTCTTCGCTCAGTATTTTTTATATATTCTGAAAATAATTCCCGTGGAGTTTCAGGACTTTTGGAGATGTGCAGAATAGGTCTCTAATATTTGCTCCTTTTCCAGCCCAGAATTCCAGCTGCCGACATTCCCCCTCTTCATGTAAACCTTGTAAAATAAGAGAGAATATGCATAAGTATTGTGACATAATGTGTAACAACAACCCATAATGCAATAAATATTGATATAAAAGCATGATGCAAAATGGACATATCAGTGATGCATAGCAACAAGAGAGGAAGAGTGTTGTCCACGTACCCTCATATACCATAAGCGGAAGCGTTATGACAACGTGGTTGATGTAGTCGAACGTCTTCACGATCCGACCGATCCTAGCACCGAAGGTACGACACCTCCGCGATCTGCACACGTTTAGCTCAGTGACGTCCCACGAACTCTAGATCCAGCTGAGTGTCGAGGGAGAGTTTCGTCAGCACGACGGCGTGATGACGATGATGATCAAGCTACCGGAACAGGGCTTCGCCTAAGCACCACTACGATATGACTGAGGTTGATTATGGTGGAGGGGGGCACCACACACGGTTAAGACAATGATCAACTTGTGTGTCTATGGGGTGCCCCCTCCCCCGTATATAAAGGAGTGGAGGAGGGGGAGGGCCGGCCCTCTATGGCGCGCCCTAGGGGAGTCCTACTCTCACGGGGAGTAGGATTCCCCCCTTCCAAGTAGTATGAGTAGGAGAGAAGGAAGGGGAGGAGGGAGGGAAGGAAAGGGGGGGCGGCCCCCACCCAATTCGGATTAGGCTAGGGGGGCGCGCCTCCCACTTTTTCCCTTCCTCTCCTCTATTCCACTAAGGCCCAATAAGGTCCATATACTCCCCGGGGGGTTCCGGTAACCTCCCGGTACTCCGAAAAATGCCCGAACTCATCTGGAACCATTCCGATGTCCAAACATAGGCTTCCAATATATCGATCTTTATGTCTCAACCATTTCGAGACTCCTCGTCGTGTCCATGATCACATCCGGGACTCCGAACTACCTTCGGTACATCAAAACACATAAACTCATAATACCGATCGTCACCGAACATTAAGCGTGCAGACCCTACGGGTTCGAGAACTATGTAGACATGACCGAGACTCATCTCCGATCAATAACCAATAGCGGAACCTGGATGCTCATATTGGTTCCTACATATTCTACGAAGATCTTTATCGGTCAAACCGCACAACAACATACGTTGTTCCCTTTGTCATCGGTATGTTACTTTGCCCGAGATTCGATCGTCGGTATCTCAATACCTAGTTCAATCTCGTTACCGGCAAGTCTCTTTACTCGTTCTGTAATGCATCATCCAGCAACTAACTCATTAGTTACATTGCTTGCAAGGCTTATAGTGATGTGCATTACCGAGAGGGCCCAAAGATACCTCTCTGATATTCGGAGTGACAAATCCTAATCTTGATCTATGCCAACTCAAAAAACACCATCGGAGACACCTCTAGAGCATCTTTATAGTCACCCAGTTACGTTGTGACGTTTGATAGCACACTAAGTGTTCCTCCGGTATTCGGGAGTTGCATGATCTCATAGTCATAGTAACATGTATAAGTTATGGAGAAAGCAATAGCAACAAACTAAACGATCATCGCGCTAAGCTAACGGATGGGTCAAGTCAATCACATCATTCTCTAATGATGTGATCCCGTTAATCAAATGACAACTCATGTCTATGGTCAGGAAACATAACCATCATTGATTCAACGAGCTAGTCAACTAGAGGCATACTAGTGACACTCTGTTTGTCTATGTATTCACACATGTACTAAGTTTCCGGTTAATACAATTCTAGCATGAATAATAAACTTTTATCATGATATAAAGAAATATAAATAACAATTTATTATTGCCTCTAGGGCACATTTCCTTTGGTCTCCCACTTGCACTAGAGTCAATAATCTAGATTACATTGTAATGATTCTAACACCCATGGAGTCTTTGTGCTAATCATGTTTTGCTCATGAGAGAGGCTTAGTTAATGGGTCTAAAACATTCAGATCCGTATGTATCTTGCAAATCTCTATGTCTCCCTTCTTGACTTGATCGCGGATGGAATTGAAGCGTCTCTTGATGTGCTTGGTTCTCTTGTGAAATCTGGATTCCTTTGCCAAGGCAATTGCACCAGTATTGTCACAAAAGATTTTCGTTGGACCCGATGCACTAGGTATGACACCTAGATCGGATATGAACTCCTTCATTTGCTGCTTCCGAAGCAGCTATGTACTCCGCTTCACACGTAGATCCCGCCACGACGCACTTCTTGGAACTGCACCAACTGACAGCTCCACCATTTAATAAAAATACGTATCCGGTTTGTGACTTAGAGTCATCTGGATCGGTGCCAAAGCTTGCATCGACGTAACGGTTTACGACGAGCTCTTTGTCACCTCCATAAACGAGAAACATATCCTTAGTCCTTTTTAGGTATTTCAGGATGTTCTTGACCGCTGTCCAGTGATCCACTCCTGGATTACTTTCGTACCTCCCTGCTAAACTAATAGCAGTGCACACATCAGGTCTGGTACACAACATTGCATACATGATAGAACCTATGGCTGAAGCATAGGGAATGACTTCCATTTTCTCTCTATCTTCTGCAGTGGTCGGGCATTGAGTCTGACTCAACTTAAGACCTTGTAAAACAGGCAAGAACCCTTTCTTTGCTTGATCCATTTTGGACTTCTTCAAAACTTTATCAAGGTATGTGCTTTGTGAAAGTCCAATTAAGCGTCTTGATCTATCTCTATAGATCTTGATGCCCAATATATAAGCAGCTTCACCGAGGTCTTTCATTGAAAAATTCTTATTCAAGTATCTTTTTATGCTATTCAGAAATTCAGTATCATTTCTGATCAACAATATGTCATCTACATATAATATCAGAAATGTTACAGAGCTCCCACTCACTTTCTTGTAAATACAGGCTTCTCCAAAAGTCTGTATAAAACCGTATGCTTTGATCACACTATCAAAGCGTATATTCCAACTCCGAGAGGCTTGCACCAGTCCATAAATGGATCGCTAGAGCTTACATAGTTTGTTAGCACCTTTTGGATCGAAAAAACCTTCTGGTTGCATCATATACAACTCTTCTTTAAGATATCCATTAAGGAATGCAGTTTTGACATCCATTTGCCAAATTTCATAATCATAAAATGCGGCAATTGCTAACATGATTCGGACGGACTTAAGCAT
Organism: Aegilops tauschii subsp. strangulata; assembly: GCF_002575655.3. Lineage (NCBI taxonomy): Eukaryota > Viridiplantae > Streptophyta > Magnoliopsida > Poales > Poaceae > Aegilops > Aegilops tauschii. The sequence goes on along the minus strand of NC_053035.3, from coordinate 496,455,680 downwards.
CGCCACAGGTGAGAAGGTCTCATTGTAGCCAACTCCTTGAACTTGTCGAAAACCTTTTGCAACAAGTCGAGCTTTGTAGACAGTAACATTACCGTCAGCGTCAGTCTTCTTCTTGAAGATCCATTTATTCTCTATGGCCTGCCGATCATCGGGCAAGTCAACCAAAGTCCACACTTTGTTCTCATACATGGATCCCATCTCAGATTTCATGGCCTCAAGCCATTTTGCGGAATCTGGGCTCATCATCGCTTCCTCATAGTTCGTAGGTTCATCATGGTCAAGTAACATGACCTCCAGAACAGGATTACCGTACCACTCTGGTGCGGATCTTACTCTGGTTGACCTACGAGGTTCGGTAGTAACTTGATCAGAAGTTTCATGATCATCATCATTAGCTTCCTCACTTACTGGTGTAGGAATCACTGGAACAGATTTCAGTGACGAACTATTTTCCAATAAGGGAGAAGGTACTCTTACCTCATCAAGTTCTACTTTCCTCCCACTCACTTCTTTCGAGAGAAACTCCTTCTCTAGAAAGGATCCATTTTTAGCAACGAATATCTTGCCTTCGGATCTGTGATAGAAGGTGTACCCAACAGTATCCTTTGGGTATCCTATGAAGACACATTTCTCCGATTTGGGTTCGAGCTTATCAGGTTGAAGCTTTTTCACATAAGCATCGCAGTGCCAAACTTTAAGAAACGACAACTTGGGTTTCTTGCCAAACCACAGTTCATAAGGTGTTGTCTCAACGGATTTTGATGGTGCCCTATTTAACGTGAATGCAGCTGTCTCTAAAGCATAACCCCAAAACGATAGCGGTAAATCAGTGAGAGACATCATAGATCGCACCATATCTAATAAAGTGCGGTTACGACGTTCGGGCACACCATTACGTTGTGGTGTTCCAGGTGGCGTGAGTTGCGAAACTATTCTGCATTGTTTCAAATGAAGACCAAACTCATAACTCAAATATTCACCTCCACGATCAGATCGTAGAAACTTGATTTTCTTGTTACGATGATTTTCCACTTCACTTTGAAATTGTTGAACTTTTCAAATGTTTCAGACTTATGTTTCATCAAGTAGATATACTCATATCTGCTCAAATCATCTGTAAAGGTAAGAAAATAACGATATCTGCCGCGAGCCTCAATGTTCATTGGACCACATACATCAATATGTATGATTTCCAATAACTCTGTTGCTCGCTCCATTTTTCCGGAGAATGGAGTTTTAGTCATCTTGCCCATGAGGCATGGTTCGCAAGTATCAAGTGATTCATAATCAAGTGATTCCAGAAGTCCATCAGAATGGAGTTTCTTCATGCGCTTTACACCAATATGACCCAAACGGCAGTGCCACAAATAAGTTGTACTATCATCATCAACTCTGCATCTTTTGGCTTCAATACTATGAACATGTGTATCACTACTATCAAGATTTAGTAAAAATAGACCACTCATCAAGGGTGCATGACCATAAAAGATATTACTCATATAAATAGAACAACCATTATTCTCTGATTTAAATGAATAACCGTCTCGCATCAAACAAGATCCAGATATAATGTTCATGCTTAATGCTGGCACCAAATAACAATTATTTAGGTCTAAAACTAATCCCGAAGGTAGATGTAGAGGTAGCGTGGCAACGGCGATCACATCGACTTTGGAACCATTTCCCACGCGCATCGTCACCTCGTCCTTAGCCAATCTTCGCTTAGTCCGCAGCCCCTGTTTTGAGTTGCAAATATTAGCAACAGAACCAGTATCAAATACCCAGGTGCTACTGCGAGCATTAGTAAGGTACACATCGATAACATGTATATCAAATATACCTTTCACTTTGCCATCCTTCTTCTCCGCCAAATACTTAGGGCAGTTCCGCTTCCAGTGACCAGTCCCTTTGCAGTAGAAGCACTCAGTTTCAGGCTTAGGTCCAGACTTGGGTTTCTTCACTTGAGCGGCAACTGACTTGTTGTTCTTCTTGAAGTTCCCCTTCTTCCCTTTACCCTTTTTCTTGAAACTAGTGGTCTTGTTGACCATCAACACTTGATGCTCCTTCTTGATTTCTACCTCCGCAACCTTTAGCATTGCGAAGAGCTCGGGAATAGTCTTATCCATCCCTTGCATATTATATTTCATCATGAAGCTCTTGTAGCTTGGTGGCAGTGATTGAAGAACTCTGTCAATGACACTATCATCACGAATATTAACTCCCAGCTGAGTCAACTGGTTGTGGTACCTAGACATTCTGAGTATATGTTCACTGACATAACTATTCTCCTTCATTTTGCAGCTGTAGAACTTATTGGAGACTTCATATCTCTCAATCCGGGCATTTGCTTGAAATATTAACTTCAACTCTTGGAACATCTAATATGCTCCATGACGTTCAAAATGTCGTTGAAGTCCCGGTTCTAAGCCGTAAAGCATGGCACACTGAACTATCGAGTAGTCATCTGCTTTGCTCTGCCAGGTGTTCACAACATCTGGCGTTGCTCCTGCAGCAGGTTTGTCACCTAACGGTGCTTCCAGGACGTAATTCTTCTGTGCAGCAATGAGGATAATCCTCAAGTTACGGACCCAGTCCGTGTAGTTGCTACCATCATCTTTCAACTTAGCTTTCTCTAGGAACGCATTAAAATTCAACGGAACAACAGCACGGGCCATCTATCTACAACAACATAGACATGCAAAATACTATCAGGTACTAAGTTCATGATAAATTAAAGTTCAATTAATCAAATTACTTAAGAACTCCCACTTAGATAGACATCTCTCTAATCATCTAAGTGATCACGTGATCCATATCAACTAAACCATGTCCGATCATCATGTCAGATGGAGTAGTTTTCAATGGTGAACATCACTATGTTGATTCACGCTCGACCTTTCGGTCTCAGTGTTCCGAGGCCATATCTGCATATGCTAGGCTCGTCAAGTTTAACCCGAGTATTCTGCATGTGCAAAACTGGCTTGCACCCGTTGTATGTGAACGTAGAGCTTATCACACCCGATCATCACGTGGTGTCTCGGCACGACGAACTGTAGCAATGGTGCATAATCAGGGAGAACACTTGTACCTTGAAATTTAGTGAGAGATCATCTTATAATGCTACCGTCGAACTAAGCAAAATAAGATGCATAAAGGATAAACATCACATGCAATCAATATAAGTGATATGATATGGCCGTCATCATCTTGTGCCTTTGATCTCCATCTCCAAAGCACCGTCATGATCACCATCGTCACCGGCTTGACACCTTGATCTCCATTGAAGCATCGTCGTCGTCTCGCCAACTATTGCTTCTACGACTATCGTTGCCGCTTAGTGATAAAGTAAAGTAATTACATGGTGATTGCATTTCATACAATAAAGCGACAACCATATGACTCCTGCCAGTTGCCGATAACTCTGTTACAAAACATGATCATCTCATACAATAAAATTTAGTATCATGTCTTGACCATATCACATCACAACATGCCCTGCAAAAATAAGTTAGACATCCTCTACTTTGTTGTTGCAAGTTTTACGTGGCTGCTACGGGCTAAGCAAGAACCGTTCTTACCTACGCATCAAAAACCACAACGCGGTATAGTGATTGCTTTTTGATCTTCAGAAAGAACCCTGTTCATTGAATCCGATTCAACTAAAGTTGGAGAAACTGACACCCACCAGCCACCTGTGTGCGAAGCACATCGGTAGAACTAGTCTCGCATAAGCGTACGCATAATGTCGGTCTGAGCCGCTTCATCCAACAATACCGCTGAATCAAGAATCAACTAGTGACGGCAAGCAATATGTATATACCCACGCCCACAACTCCTTTGTGTTCTACTCGTGCATATAACATCTACGCATAGACCTGGCTCGGATGCCACTGTTGGGTAACACAGTAATTTCAAAAAAATTCCTACGCACACGCAAGATCTATCTAGGTGATGCATAGCAACGAGAGGGGAAAAGTGTTGTCCACGTACCCTCGTAGACCGTAAGCGGAAGCGTTATGATAATGCGGTTGATGTAGTCGAACGTCTTCACGATCCGACCGATCCTAGCACCGAAGGTACGGCACCTCCACGATCTGCACACGTTTAGCTCGGTGACGTCCCACGAACTCTAGATCCATCTGAGTGTCGAGGGAGAGTTTCGTCAGCACGACGGCATGATGACGGTGATGATGAATCTACCGGAACAGGGCTTCGCCTAAGCACCACTACTATATGACCGAGGTGGATTATGGTGGAGGGGGGCATCGCACACGGTTAAGACAATGATCAACTTGTGTGTCTATGGGGTGCCCCTCGCCCCCGTATATAAAGGAGTGGAGGAGGGGGCAGGGCCGGCCCTCTATGGTGCGCCCTAGGAGAGTCCTACTCCCACCGGGAGTAGGATTCCCCCCTTCCAACTAGTAGGAGTAGGAGAGAAGGAAGGGGAGGAGAGAGGGAAGGAAAGGGGGGGGGACGGCCCCCACCCAATTCGGATTGGGCTAGGGGAGCGCGCCTCCCACTTTTCCCCTTCCTCTCCTCTATTCCACTAAGGCCCAATAAGGCCCATATACTCCCCGAGGGGTTCCGGTAACCTCTCGGTACTCCGGAAAATGCCCGAACTCATCTGGAACCATTCTGATGTCCAAACATAGGATTCCAATATATCGATCTTTATGTCTCGACCATTTTGAGACTCCTCATCCTGTCCGTGATAATATCCGGGACTCCGAACTACCTTCGGTACATCAAAACACATAAACTCATAATATCGATCGTCACCGAACGTTAAGCGTGCGGACCCTACGGGTTCGAGAACTATGTAGACATGACCAAGACTCATCTCCGGTCAATAACCACTAGCGGAACCTGGATGCTCCTATTGGTTCCTACATATTCTACGAAGATCTTTATCGGTCAAACCGCCCAATAACATAGGTTGTTCCCCTTGTCATCGGTATGTTACTTGCCCGAGATTCGATCGTCGGTATCTCAATACCTAGTTCAATCTCATTACCGGCAAGTCTCTTTACTCGTTCTATAATGCATCATCCCGCTACTAACTCATTAGTTACATTGCTTGCAAGGCTTATAGTTATGTTCATTACCCAGAGGGCCCAGAGATGCCTCTCCGATATTCAGAGTGACAAATCCTAATATTGATCTATGCCAACTCAACAAACACCATCGGAGACACCTGTAGAGCATCTTTATAGTCACCCAGTTACGTTGTGACGTTTGATAGCACACTAAGTGTTCCTACGGTATTCGGGAGTTGCATGATCTCATAGTCATAGGAACATGTATAAGTTATGGAGAAAGCAATAGCAACAAACTAAACGATCATCGTGCTAAGCTAATGGATGGGTCAAGTCAATCACATCATTCTCTAATGATGTGATCCCGTTAATCAAATGACAACTCATGTCTATGGTCAGGAAAAATAACCATCATTGATTCAACGAGCTAGTCAAGTAGAGGCATACTAGTGACACTCTGTTTGTCTATGTATTCACACATGTACTAAGTTTCCGGTTAATACAATTCTAGCATGAATAATAAACATTTATCATGATATAAGGAAATATAAATAACAACTTTCTTATTGCCTCTAGGGCATATTTCCTTCAGATGCTTGTAGCTTTTATATGCTAGATTGAGCGTGGGATGGGTGACTAAATAGGAGGGGAAGTCGAGGGAAGGGGAGAGTTGGTTAGTGCTTCAACCCGAAGATAAGCTCGTGGCAAAGTGGAAGAAGTTGAATCTACAGAGGAGATTGAGGATATGTGAAAAGGGAAATGTGACCTCTCTATGTGTGTTTTGGAATAGATGTATTTGTTAGGCAACAACACTTGCCATACACCTTCCTTGTTAAGAAACTTAAACATCCATTTTTTCAGTGAGCACTTGTTCTTAGTTTCGACATTCTTAATGCCCAAATCACCTTGATCCATAGGCCTACCCAAGATGTCCCACCTAGCATGTTTGTACTTTCGTTTTTGCTCCTCGCATTGCCAGAAGAACCCATAATGGAAAAATTCTATCCTCTTTAGCACCCCTCTAGTTATCTCAAGCAGAGAGCATGAACATCCGTAGGATAGTAAGAACAACGTTGGTGAGGGTAAGTTGCTCTCCATATGACAAAAGCTTAGACTTCCAACTGTGAGCTTCTTTCCGAAACAGTATTCGATTATTTTTCATTCTTTGTTGGTGATCTTGCAGTGATGAATGAGAATTCCAAGTTATGTAAATGGAAGGGAGCCCAACTCCTAGCCAAACAATTAGCTATACTGACTCCCTTCCTATTTGGACTTACCAAAATAGAAGAGCTAACATTTGCGGAACTAACTTTCAGACCCGAAAGTGTCCGAGAAGACAAATGATCAACTTCATATTAACCATCTTTTGAAGGTCATGTTCCATAAAAATGTCCGTGTGTCATCCACATACTAGAGTATAGACGCAACTCCATCAACAAATGAGGAATAAGGCCCCCAACCTGATCATCCTCCTTAGCACTTGCTATGAGAATGACCAACATATCCACCATGATAATTAAACATGATTGGGGACATGGGGTCACCTTGCCTCGGTCACTTTAGGCATTCCCTCCAGGTGGAAGGTTATATAGTCGGTGCAAAAGGACGTGTACGTGCATTGATTCACCCAGTATCTTCCGATGCGGATTCCCTCTTAATAGTATGGGATTCCTATGACCAGAGAAATAAATACGTGGGAACCACTGTCTTCGATCTTTTCCGTCCGAAGGGAATGCCTAACCTTCTTGTACCAAACAAGATGTACATGAGTAACTTGGCACATGATTAGTCCGCATAGTAGATTGTTGTCGGTGTACAAAAGTAGGGGCTCTCCTTTTGACCCCTTTACTTGTGCACGGGCAGTCAGAGCCGCGCGCCACGACCACACTTAGCAGGGCACAGGAGGGAAGCCGGAGAGAAGCCGAAGCACGAGACAACCAAGGCAACACCAAGACCAGAAACGCAGGAGAGCAAGAGGGCGAGGTGGACTCCCTCGGCGAGATCCTTGCCGAGGCAGCCTCCACTACCCCGGCAAGAGCCTTGCCGAGGCAACTTGCCCGATGCCAGCGGAGCAAGCCACCCTTGAGCCCACAGGCTCCAACCCAACCAACTACATTGGAACCAAGGCTCGGGAGGCGCCTTTGTGGTGGCATGCAAATCTTCATCAAGATCATAAACATGTGAGATCAGATGAGGTCCAGAAGACGGCGACCCTCGGCGGGATCCTAGCCGAGGAAATCCACAAGACCCCCGGCAAAACCCTTGCCGGGGACGACTGCAACGCCACGGCAAGACCCTTGCCGCGTGCCTCTGCGCCTCCCTCCTTTTATGGGGAAGGCGCGAGCCGCCTCTTTACCACGATGTGACGCATGCATGCGGAAACCGCCCCACGCATGACCCCCATGTCACGCACGACCCTCCACGTCGCGCGTTCAATGCGGGTCGTGGGGAAGCGCAGCGGACGAGAGGTTACTGCAGTAAAATCCACCCCACCTGTCCGCGCACCGTTCTGGGCCTAGCCAACAACGCGTCGCGCTTATGTGTGGCCCAGGCCCGGGGGCTCCTGTCGGTGTACAAAAGTAGGGGCTCTCCTTTTGACCCCTTTACTTGTGCATGGGCAGTCAGAGCCACGCGCCGCGGCCACACTTAGTAGGGCAAAGGAGGGAAGCCGGAGAGAAGCCGAAGCACGAGACAACCAAGGCAACGCCAAGACCAGAAGCACATGAGGGCAAGAGGGCGAGGTGGACTCCCTTGGCAAGATCCTTGCGGAGGCAGCCCCCCACAGCCCCGGGAAGAGCTTTGCCGGGGCAACTTGCCCAACACCAGCAGAGCGAGCCACCCATGAGCCCACAGGCTCCAACCCAACCAACTACGTTGGAGCCAAGGCTCGGGAGGCGCCTCTGTGGTGGCATGCAAATCTTTGTCAAGATCGGAAACATATGAGATCAGATGAGGACCAGAAGACGACGACCCTCGGCAGGATCCTAGCCGAGGAAATCCACAAGACCCCTGCCAGGACTCTTGCCGGGGACGACAGCAACGCCACGGCAAAACCCTTGCTGGACCCCCGGCAAGACCCTTGCCGAGGGCATCAGCAGGGCCACTGCCAGGCCCGCGCCAGCCAAGACTCCACCGCCGTCCCCATGCGGCTGCCAGCTCAACCAGTTGAGCAGGCGTCTGCGTGGCGACGTGTGGCCTCTACGCCGACCCAGCAAGCTCCTGCATGGTGGCATGCAAGTCTTCCTGAAGGCTCCACCACCGCGCCAGCCCAGCAGCCAGCCAACGTGGCGCCACGACGCCCTGTCAGCTCGGACGCATGTCAAGGCAGGGCGAGGCGGCGACAACTGGGACGTCCTTCCCTGGCGTCCCCGATAAAGCAAGGGGGGCACGTCGGTAGTGCATTAAATGCGTTTGTCCTATGGTCCCAGAGGATAGGCTCATCAACTGTAGACCTTTCCACCTCTTGTGTGCCACTGTGGCGACCCATTTTTTGCCTATAAAAGGAGGCCCGAGGCGACCAGGAGGGGGATTCAGCTCTTTTGGGCAAGTTGCACCCCGTAGCTAGCTCAAGAACACAAGAACACTCAAATACATCCACCAAAGCAGGACTAGGGTATTACGCATCTTCGCGGCCCGAACCTGGGTCAACGATCCGTGTGCTCCCTGTCAGACCCGCTCTTCTCACAACCCCGCGCCCGCCTACCGTAGAAGGGATCCTAGTGACCCCATAGGTGTCGTTTCCACCGACAATTGTCATCATCACCAAAACACTAAGGCGGGAAATGCCCTAACAATCCCCCCTTTTTGGTGCATGATGACAACCACACGATTTGCACTGGAGGTCTAGAAATGTAGACAGGCTCCCCCCTACATGTGTGCACTATTTTGATTTGCTTTTGGAATGTAAAGTGCTCACATGAGGATTAACGCTCCCCCTAGATTTTATGGACCAACCAATGAAAGCAAAAGTTAGGAAATAGAGAGTAAGTACGCATTTGCAAGAGTATGAAGTAGAGCATAAAGTGAGGGCAACAATAATAAGCAAACTCTACAAACATAAGAGACAAGATATAAAATATTGAGAATAGATAGGTCGGGATCGCATGTCTCACACCATGCACAAGGTCTTGACACACAACAAGTTCACGAACCAACTCAAAGCAAATAAACACACCCATGAAAATCCCGAGACCTAGTAGAACTCTCTCCCCTTTGGCATCAAGACACCAAAAAGGAAAAGAGTGATGCTAATGCCCCAGAGCTCAGTATGTTAGAATATATTGCTGAGATTATGCAATTGCTAATCGGATCTTATCTAATACACATGAACACTATTTGATTTGATGTGGAAATTAGTGGACAGTAGTGTGTTTATACCTCCGTTTGGAGAGGCCATCACGGTGGAGGAAGTAGAGTCGGATGACGAACTGTAGCAGCGTAGCAGGTCACTCCGGCACCTCTGTAGGGTAACGCAGCAGAAAACAAAAAAATTCCGACCTACGCACCAGCCCAGGACCACTATGGAGACTGCATACATGGTTTGATCTTTTTCGTTACCGACTCGTAGCGCAGCGGGAAGTAGAGTCGATGACGATCGGCGGTGCAGATCCCCGCAGCTAGGATTTACAACCTCCCAACCGCGAGGATGTATACCCTCATCTGCTCCTCAGACAGCCCTCCAGGAGGCGGTCGAACAGCCCCCCCGGGCGGTGTCGCGGACAGCCCTTCGGGAGGACCTTCGAAACTTGAACGGTCACTCGGACAGCCCTTCGGGAGGACCTTCGAAACTCGGACGGTCACACGGACAGCCCTTCGGGAGGCACTCACGAACTAAGACCGAAACTATGATCTCTCTACAGAGTTGCACACATACGGTGTCATCTATCCGGCAGGGCTTCGCCGTCCAGAACTAGTTCCTGCCGGAACCCAGATAGCCTTACGTCTCTACGAAACTCTTTTCGTGGGAGGGAGAGAAGAAGCCAGATAATGCATGGCATGTGTATGAGAGCAAGGGATGAGTGTGGAGGGCTGCCCCTCCACCTCTATTTATAGGAAATCCCAAGGGGGTAGGGTAGTTTCACAAAAAACCCAAAATGCACATGAATGAAGTCCTTCCACAAGGACCTAGGAGTGAAACCAAGGAACAAGAGGGTCCCCAAGGGGGGATACCTCATGTGGCCAGCCACACCCCCATGAGGGGCCCAAAAAATGGCTCCTATCCATCCATGTCATCCCCAAGATCTTTTGGAGCAAAGCCCCAAAAGGTGGCTTTCCATAAAGTAACCATAAAGCTGATTTTCACTATTCACGACGACGTTTTTCAGCGTCTGATCGAACTGAAAATATTTATGTGGGCTAAGAACATTTCCAGTACCCACTAAAATGATTTTCAACGTGTTCCGAAACAATTCCGGTTTTAGTGATTTTCATCTGCGAAACGCATCTGAAGTGGCTCCGGCAGCTCCGGAACATTTCCGGTTTTTATCTCAGAAAATTCCAAAAAGCTTCCAGAATGATTCTGGCATCCTCCAAGAATTATCAGGCATGTGCCGAAACCAATTTGACTTGATGGTGTATCCCAAAACAACTTTTCGGTATCATCGAAACTTATCCGATGACCTCTCTCTGCGGTACGATTCCGCTGTCCGAAACTTTTCGGTGTCCGAAACTTTTTCGGTGATTTTCTCTCAGACTCCCTGTCTAGTATTCAGCAGATAGATGACCCTTAAGCGTGTGACCCTATAGGTTCGGTGAAGTATAGACATGACCCGGAACCCCTTCCGATCAATGATCAACATCGGAGCCGTGGACACCCATATTGACCCCTATACCCACACGAATAAATATTCGAGTGAACCTCCAGTTGCCGTGTGCTATTCCTGTTGCTTCGTGATATGTTACAAATACCCGAGGTGAGACATGTTGGCATTCCCGTGGATCAACAACTTGTCCACTATGCTAGTTACCTCGTTACTGGTATTGTTCTCTTTTCTCGTTATCGTGTTCCGGCATCCCCGTGATCAAATCACAAAGTGTCTGGCCAGACGATGATGGATACCGTAACACCGAGAGGGCCCAGAGATATCTCTCCATCGTCGGAGGAGCAAATCCCAATCTTGAGCTATCAAGTTACTTGACACACTTTTCCATGAACCCGTAAGCCGCCGTAATAGCCACCCATTTACGGATGACGTTTAACAAACCCCAAAGTTCATGAAGCAAGCATGAAGAAACTCGATACTCTCATGGTCTAAGGAATCATGCAAACGTTAACCATCTCTGTGTTATGTACCAATAAACTTGTGACGAATGAATCTCATAGCATAACATCATGCCGGGTCGATTCAACACAAATGTTCTCTTAACATTATGCCCTCAAGGTTGCTGACATAGACATGCCCATGATCAGGAAAACATAACCATCATGCAACACTTGAGCTAGTCTTAGAGGCTAGACTAGGAATACATTTTACCGTTTATTATTCCACACGTGCATATGAGTCTTCCTCCGAGCCTCGTGGTTATTGCAGACTCGAGAACCATAGCAGTTATAGCATGGAACATAAACATAATTATGAACTCGGAGATAAATAATATCATTTATTATTGCCTCTAGGGCATATCTCCTACAGACTCCCACTTGCACTAGAGTCAATAATCTAGTTAATGCTAATGCACTTTACACCTGTGGCACACCGGTGTAAATATGCTTCGCTTGTGGTATAGCCTGATGTCCAACGGATCTGACGACTTCAGTTCCGTGTGTATCTTTGCATGTCCTCGTGTTTTCACGTTTTCACAAAATTCATATTTTGTGTGGCTTGGCTTTGTATGTATGTGAATCACAGGTCAAACCTGGATTCCTCAGACTGAGTTTTGGAGCAACTACCTGCAGTAGTGTCCCATTGTCAAAAGCCATCTTGGAACTATACTAAGTTCATGAATGAACTATATGATTCAACATCTTCTTTGTCGCTTCTAAAGCGTCAACATACTTAGCCCTTGTTATAGAATTCGCCACAGTAACTAGTTTGAACAAATTCCAACTAACTGTGCCACCACATTGTGTGTTACACAAAACCCTTAACTTAAATCAAAAATCGCACGGTGAAAAGATGAAGACTATCGATGTAACATTTTACAACGAACTCTTCATGATCTCCGCTTGCAAGAAAACATATCATCAGTACTTACTCTAGTACTCAATGACATCTTTCACTGTTGTCCCACGATCAGTACTTTGATCACTTTAGTATCCTTACTCGCAACACCATGGGAGTATCGGACATATCTGGTTGTTTTACATACCATGGAATACATGATTAATCCAAACACAAAAGTGTGTGGAATCTGCATCATGTATTTTACTCATCAGTGTTTTGGGACACCGAGTCTTGCAAAAACTCTTTCCATGTGACTTTGGCAAGAATCACTCCTTGGCGTTTTAAATGCTAAAAGGTTTTAGCATCTTGTCAATATGTATTCATTGCTTAGCCCCATTAGGTAAATCTATCTCAATAGATCATCATGCCTAATATTGAGGCTATTTAGCCTAAGCACTTCATCGAAAAACTATTTTCAAATGAAGTCCTAATTTGTGTCAAGAAATTTATTTCCAATTACCAATGTGCCAAGCACATAAGGTTTTTAGAAATATTAGTACGCTCCCACTTACTTTCTTGAATTACAAGCATCTTCGTTACCCATTGATGAAGTCAAAACCCCTTTGACCATTTCATCAAAACCCGAAGATTCCAACTCCATTTTGCTCTCTTCTGTCCATTGCTGGAACTCTGAAGTTTGCATACCTACTAGCATCCTGTGGATCGACAAATTACTTTGGACTGTATCATATACAAGTCCTAGCTTTCATTTCCATCAGATGGAAATCCTTTTATCATCCATGTTTCATATCTCATGATTGAAATATGTATTAATTGCTAGTTCAACCCGAACCGACTTTAAGCATCGCTACGATGAAAACAACCTCATCGTAGTCAACTCTTGAACTTGTTATTTTAACAAGTCGAGCTTTATGGATAAAACATTTTATCCGTATCAGTTTTAAGTTCCATAAATATTCGTTAGACTCTAAGTCTTCCGAAAGGTGTATCAAGGTTTTAATCTTGAATCACTTATATGGAAACTAACTCGGGTTGTATTGGCATTTAGCCAATTCCGGAGTCAGGGCCCATCAACGCTTCCTTGTGTATCGTAGGCATAATGTTGAATAACAACAATATCTCGTTTGCGCACCTGAGAGGTTTGCACGAGCCTTGCCTACATGGTTCAGCTGCAAGTTCGACCGAAGTTCATACATTTTATTGTAGAGACTTCCGTATCAGTCGCACTAGGAAACTCTGGAATTACTTCCAAGGTCTCTTTCCTTTGATCTGATGACGTAGATACTGTTTATCTCGTCGAGTTGCACTATTCTCCCACTCACCTTTTTGAAAGAACCATTCTCTTTAAAAGCACACCGTTTCGCGGCAAAACTATTTGCCTCGGTATAGTGAGGGAGGAATACCCAACATTTTGGTATAACCTACAAAGTAGCACTTGTCTGATTTGGAATAGGTTTGTAACCTTTTACACAAGCCCCATATTCCAAATGTTAAGAAAATATATAACATGGTTGGGCGTACCATACCATGGCTTCATTTCAACAGACCCGATGTAGCTCTTTTCAGTGTAAAAGCCGCAGTCTCTAAAGCATCACTTTAAAAGGGATAATGGCAAATTTATTTATGTCATCTTTCACGTTACCATGTCATAAATGGTTTGATTACATCTCCACAGACTTTCCACTTGCAGTGGTGTTCCGGGAGGTGCAAGTTATGAAACCCCTTTCACAACTCATCAGACATTCGCTAAACATGTAACTCAAATATTCCTTTGTGCAATCAAATTGCAGAAACATAATTTTCTTGTTACAATAACTTCTACTTCATTTTTGAGAACCTTTCGAATGATTTCAAAAGATCCAGACTTACGTCTCATCAAGTAAATATCCATATATCTACTTGAGTCATTTCTAAAGATAAATAAATCCACCACTAACAACACTTATCGAACTACACACATCAAATGTATGATCACTAATAAGTTTGTTGTTCGTTCCTTATGGCCTGTGAACGGTATTTTAGTAACTTCACTTTTCGGAGGAAAGTTGCAAGTGTCAGATGATTCAAAATCAAGAAGACTTCAAAATCCATCATAATGGAATTTTCCATGCGGTTTCTCCAATGTGACCAAATGTAGTGCCACACTTGTGTGGTATTCTTTTAGTCTTGCGACATTTAGCGTCAGTGTTATGGATGTATCATATTACCATCAATATTCATAACATACATGCCATCTTGGATGGAAGCATGGCCCTTCATGTTATTCATAATACTTAACAACAATTGTTGTTTTTATGAACAACTCTTTTGCAACAAACATTGTGCAATGGGCTAGAGTGTATGAAACTCTAAAATGAATTATGAAAGTAAACCCAGAGGTATTGTATTATTATCAATATTCATAACATACATCTCATTCATAATGAAAGTATGGCCCTTGTGTTATTCATAACATCGAACATAAAAAGTTCTCTTATGAACAACCTTCTTGCAAGATACCTTATGCAATGGGATAGAGTTTGTAAAACTCTAAATGAATTATGAAAATAAATACAGACGGCAATACACCGATGGAAGGTATAGTAACATTTACTATGTTCCCTGTGTATACCTTAACCTCATTTCTAGCTAGTCTTTCAGGCCATAGTAGTTCTTACATCGAGTTGCAACATAATGCAATCGAGCGGGCAATTTTGTGATGAACTCACAATACCCAAGAATTAGTGATTAACATGTGTAACCATAATTCGCAAGAACTATATCTTTGACCAGCCTTCTATACATCAAAAACTTGTATGACATTCATACATGAGCTGGATATTCCAGTTTTCTTTCCTTTTGCCTTTATACTTCTAACAGTTTAACTTTTAGTATTTCTCCTACTCTCAGAAGAAGCACCCAACTTAAGAGTGGCATTAGCCCCGGACTTCCTAGGCGTGTAAGTCATACTAACACCCTTTGGACACTTCCTTTCTCTTTAAGTTGTTGTTTTATTCACCTTTCATTATATGACAGGCGTTCTTCTGGATCCCTTTCCCAACAGTCAAATGCATAGTAAACACTTTTACTAATACTTGCAAACAAACATTGCTTTGTTTGTATCTGAAAATAATTTTCAGTTCCATGAATATCATATAACTATCCCAACTTTCGAAGTTTGGGTTTCATGGAAGCAACCATATTCCACTTGACCGTAACAGAATTCTAGCTTTTGGATCGAAGGACGAGAGTCACATGATCCATAACATTAGCGGGAGGATACGGAAAGCATGCGATAGGACAAAGTCCTTCTCGGCACTTTTGAGGACAATCCTCATATTACGTTACCAATCGTAAAGTTTTAACCAGATATTTAACAGCTATTCAATTTTAATAGGGAAGGTGGAAATGCGAGCCATTATTCTACAACTATTATGCAAGAAACACTTAGACAGTGTTCATAATTAATTGCACTGAGAATTAAACATGTTAATTCAACAGTGCGCTCCACTCAAATCAATATCTCTCACAATTAATTTTGAGTGATACAAGATCCAGACTTTAATTCATCGCCATAGAATCATCATCTCATAACGGGAATTTTAATCGGTAGGCCAACTTGCCGATCACATCTCTATGTGACTCTTGCTCATCTTTCGATGTGTGTGTTCCGAGCTCAGGACGATCCTGCCATGAACGTCAAGACAACCAAGTGATCTTGCTGCGAGGTCTGACCTCGCCCGCCTCACACTTCTCTAATCGTTCGTACCCATGCATCCATGGCACACCCCGAAAAGATAGGTGCCGTGACGGTGCTACACTTGGGAGAACACTAACTACTTGATATTTTAAGTGAGAGATCACCCTAATAAAAGCGACTACCGCGCAATCAAGAAGGGTGCATCATAAGGGATAAACATCTCAGGCAATTCATAATAGCATGATATGGTATAGCCCTTTCTGACGGAGAAGTATTTCATTTCTTCGTCTTCGGCATTCGCGTCGGTGGTCACCTTCACGAAGATTGCCACCACCTTGTCGATGCACCAGATAATATTGCTATCTCTATAGCTAACAAAATAATGCATTACAACAAGGTTGACACGCAGGTCATTAAAATGCAATCATATGGCTCCAACCATCATGCCGAATCATGACACGCAGGTCATGTTAATCAAATTACATCATATAGTCATCTCATACATAATCGAATTAGTATGAGCACTGCTATACCACATCATATGCACATCCTGCAAAACCAAGTTAGACACCTCTAATCGGTTTATGCAAAATTTATTTTACGTGGCTTCTAAGGTTTTGACTTAAACCGCAACGACCAACGTTCATCATCAAGTATGATTATTCGGGTTGCTAGATTAACATCTCGGGGTGTATGAAACACGGGATAATTAAATCTCGAGCCCCATACTAAACTTCGTCATACGCATGACCCCCGTGCAGATCATATCTGCAATGCCCTTTCATCTGCGAATTTCATCTTTCTTTTGACTACGGCAGAACCCAAAGAACTGATAGCACTTCCATGATCAATCAGGATCACGGATTGCCAGAACTTTGTCAAATTCCACCATGCTGTCTCGAGATTGAGCAAACGCAAATTCTAGGGAAGCAATAAGAACCTCGGGTAACAGATTTCATCTGTCACCCGCATAAATAATTTTCAGCAATAGATCTCATCTACTACCTAATTATATTATGCAATACCCATACATCTCCATGTATTCTAGATCGAAACCTGCATCTACGCATAGCACGGCTCTTGATGCCACTGTAGGGTAACGCAGCAGAAAACAAAAAATTTCCGACCTACGCACCAGCCCAGGACCACTATGGAGACTGCATACATGGTTTGATCTTTTTCGTTACCGACTCGTAGCGCAGCGGGAAGTAGAGTCGATGACGATCGGCGGTGCAGATCCCCGCAGCTAGGATTTACAACCTCCCAACCGCGAGGATGTATACCCTCATCTGCTCCTCAGACAGCCCTCCAGGAGGCGGTCGAACAGCCCCCCCCCCCGGGCGGTGTCGCGGACAGCCCTTCGGGAGGACCTTCGAAACTTGAACGGTCACTCGGACAGCCCTTCGGGAGGACCTTCAAAACTCGGACGGTCACACGGACAGCCCTTCGGGAGGCACTCACGAACTAAGACCGAAACTATGATCTCTCTACAGAGTTGCACACATACGGTGTCATCTATCCGGCAGGGCTTCGCCGTCCAGAACTAGTTCCTGCCGGAACCCAGACAGCCTTACGTCTCTACGAAACTCTTTTCGTGGGAGGGAGAGAAGAAGCCAGATAATGCATGGCATGTGTATGAGAGCAAGGGATGAGTGTGGAGGGCTGCCCCTCCACCTCTATTTATAGGAAATCCCAAGGGGGTAGGGTAGTTTCACAAAAAACCCAAAATGCACATGAATGAAGTCCTTCCACAAGGACCTAGGAGTGAAACCAAGGAACAAGAGGGTCCCCAAGGGGGGATACCTCATGTGGCTGGCCACACCCCCATGAGGGGCCCAAAAAATGGCTCCTATCCATCCATGTCATCCCCAAGATCTTTTGGAGCAAAGCCCCAAAAGGTGGCTTTCCATAAAGTAACCATAAAGCTGATTTTCACTATTCACGACGACGTTTTTCAGCGTCTGATCGAACTGAAAATATTTATGTGGGCTAAGAACATTTCCAGTACCCACTAAAATGATTTTCAACGTGTTCCGAAACAATTCCGGTTTTAGTGATTTTCATCTGCGAAACGCATCTGAAGTGGCTCCGGCAGCTCCGGAACATTTCCGGTTTTTATCTCAGAAAATTCCAAAAAGCTTCCAGAATGATTCTGGCATCCTCCAAGAATTATCAGGCATGTGCCGAAACCAATTTGACTTGATGGTGTATCCCGAAACAACTTTTCGGTATCATCGAAACTTATCCGATGACCTCTCTCTGCGGTACGATTCCGCTGTCCGAAACTTTTCGGTGTCCGAAACTTTTTCGGTGATTTTCTCTCAGACTCCCTGTCTAGTATTCAGCAGATAGATGACCCTTAAGCGTGTGACCCTATAGGTTCGGTGAAGTATAGACATGACCCGGAACCCCTTCCGATCAATGATCAACATCGGAGCCGTGGACACCCATATTGACCCCTATACCCACACGAATAAATATTCGAGTGAACCTCCAGTTGCCGTGTGCTATTCCTGTTGCTTCGTGATATGTTACAAATACCCGAGGTGAGACATGTTGGCATTCCCGTGGATCAACAACTTGTCCACTATGCTAGTTACCTCGTTACTGGTATTGTTCTCTTTTCTCGTTATCGTGTTCCGGCATCCCCGTGATCAAATCACAAAGTGTCTGGCCAGACGATGATGGATACCGTAACACCGAGAGGGCCCAGAGATATCTCTCCATCGTCGGAGGAGCAAATCCCAATCTTGAGCTATCAAGTTACTTGACACACTTTTCCATGAACCCGTAAGCCGCCGTAATAGCCACCCATTTACGGATGACGTTTAACAAACCCCAAAGTTCATGAAGCAAGCATGAAGAAACTCGATACTCTCATGGTCTAAGGAATCATGCAAACGTTAACCATCTCTGTGTTATGTACCAATAAACTTGTGACGAATGAATCTCATAGCATAACATCATGCCGGGTCGATTCAACACAAATGTTCTCTTAACATTATGCCCTCAAGGTTGCTGACATAGACATGCCCATGATCAGGAAAACATAACCATCATGCAACACTTGAGCTAGTCTTAGAGGCTAGACTAGGAATACATTTTATCGTTTATTATTCCACACGTGCATATGAGTCTTCCTCCGAGCCTCGTGGTTATTGCAGACTCGAGAACCATAGCAGTTATAGCATGGAACATAAACATAATTATGAACTCGGAGATAAATAATATCATTTATTATTGCCTCTAGGGCATATCTCCTACAACCTCGTCGCAGCAAAGTCGGGCCTTCACATCAACGTCCAGCGCACTCCCAATTGGATTTGGAGTAAATTTTGGAGGGCACTGTTATCCTAAACGATACGAAGATCAATTAGGTGCAGGGATGCCCTCCTTTATATATAGCATTGTATATGACGTGGGACCTAACCATAATCTTAATTAGCCCCCCAATCACATGCGCAAATTGCTAATTACCGTTAATTAGTGTTAATCCCATAATTAACTATTGGGCCCACTTTAACTTATGATAATTAACATATTAACCATTTAATCACTTAATTTTCTAACATTCTCCCACTTGATTGAATGGTTAATGTCATTAGTCCATACTTCAACAAAGGCATCACACCATGATAATGTATTCGCAGCAATAGTATAATCATTACTGGAACCCCAAAATCTATAGCGTAAGACTTCATTTCGTAATGGATAATTATTTATGGTTGGGAGTCTGTATGGTCATGCATCCATACTCCCTACTTATGGTCCTAATAGTTTGTTTCTTTATTAATCATTATGTGCACTTAGTAAGCGAAACAAACTTCCTTATTCCAAGTTCAAATATTGAGATCTCATCATTTAGTTACCCCAATAGTTATAGGCTTTCCACTAGACCCATGCTAGCAATATGTTCTCGAAAGAGATTTGGTGGCAAGCCTTTAGTCACGGGAGCAACAATCATCAATTTAGTACTTATATGCTGAATTTTAATTGTTTGATCTTGGACTCTATCTTTCACAACAAGGTACTTAAGGTCAATATGTTTGGCAGCACCACTTGACTTGTTGTTACTCGAAAGGAAAACTGCAGCTTGATTATCGCAGAATAATGTAAGTGGTTTATTTATGCTGTCTACCACTCTAAGTCCGGGGACGAAGTTCTTAAGCCATACGGCTTGCCCGGTAGCCTCAAAACATGCCACAAACTCTGATTGCATCGTTGAAGATGCAGTAAGTGTTTGTTTGCAGCTTTTCCATGAAATTGCTCCCCCAGCAAGTGTGAAGATATAGCCTGATGTGGATCTCTTGTATCCTAACACCCTGCAAAATCAGCGTATGAGTAACCCATAATTTCTAGGTTGTAAGTCTTTCTATATGTAAGCATATGTTTTTTAGTCCCTTGCAGATAGCTCATTACTTTCTTGACAGCTTTGCAGTGATCTAAGCCTGGATTAGACTGATATCTGCCAAGCATTCCAGTTACATACGCTAAGTCGGGACGCGTACATACTTGAGCATACATAATACTCCCAACTGCCGAGGCATAAGGAATTGTCTTCATTCGATCAATCTCTAATTGATTCTTGGGACACTGAAATAGACCAAACTTATCACCTTTAACAATAGGTGCGGGAGTGGAAGAACAATTATGCATGTTGTATCTTTTAAGGACTTTGTCAATATATGCCCTCTGGGACAGTCCTAATGTCCCTATAGACCTTTCTCGGTGGATTTCTATGCCCAAAACATAAGAGGCATCCCCAAGATCTTTCATGTCAAAATTAGATGAAAGAAATCTTTTGGTCTCATATAACATGTCTAAATCACTGCTCGCTAGCAAGGTATCATCCACATAAAGTACTAATATGATAAACTTGCTCCCACTGGTCTTAATGTATATGCAATTGTCCACTTCATTTTCCTTAAAATTAAATATCCTTATAACCTCATCAAATTTAAGGTATCATTGTCTAGACGCTTGTCTTAGCCCATAGATAGATTTCTTAAGTCGACATCCCATATGTTCCTTGCCTTCTACGACAAAACCTTCCGGTTGAGCCATATATACATTCTCATGCAAGTCACCATTAAGGAATGTGGTTTTAACATCCATCTGATGTAGCTCTAAATCATAATGAGCAACAAGAGCCATAACAATTCTTAGCGAATCCTTCTTCGAGACGGGAGAAAATGTGTTAACATAGTCTATGCCCTCTCTTTGTGTATAACCTTTAGTGACAAGTCTTGCTTTGAATCGTTCGACATTTCCTTTAGAGTCATGCTTAGTTTTGTAGACCCACTTACAGCCCACCTTTTTGACTCCCTCAGGAATTTCTACTAAATCCTAAACATCATTAATACTCATTGACTTAATTTCATCATTCATGGCCTCAAGCCACTTAGATGAGTGTCCGCTTGTCATGGCTTCCTCAATGGAGGTGGGGTCATTTGCCTTACTAATGTCATTTCCATCTTTAGTCATGTAAACAACATATTCATCTGTATTAATGGCAGCTCTTTTATCCCGATGTGATCTACGTAAAGATTCATTAGATATCACGGAAGACTGAGTGATGTGAGGCTCATTATTAGGCGCTGCACCAATAAACCCACAATCATTAACTGGAGGTGTTGCGCTTGAAGACGAAGGAAAAACAGACTCTGGGATCATCGGTAATGGTATGTCAGTCCGATTTTCCTCAAGTGTGATTTTTCTTGTCTCAGAGCTCCCACTGACATTAACATTCTCTAAAAATTTAGCATGCCTCGTTTCAACAAATTTAGTGGTACATGTTGGACAATAGAAACGGAAGCCTTTGGATGTTGCAGGGTATCCAATAAAATGGCAACTGACGGTTTTAGGATCTAATTTCCCAATGTGTGGATTAAAAATCTTAGCTTCAGAAGGACAACCCCACACATGCAAATAATTTAATCTGGGTCTCTTCCCAGTCCACACTTCATAAGGTCTCTTGGGTACTGATTTACTAGGAACCCGATTAAGTATATGCACGACTGTCTTTAATGCTTCCATCCACAAATTAACCGGTAAACTGGAGTTGGAAACCATGCTCCGTACCATATCCATAAATGTACGGTTGCGTCTTTCAGCGACTCCATTTTGTTGAGGTTCACCCGGCGTTGAGTATTGGGCGATTATTCCATTTTCTTGAAGAAATAGAGCAAAGGGACCAGGAATTTGTCCATAAGGAGCATGTCTCCCGTGATATTCTCCGCCTTGATCTGATCACGCTACTTTAATCTTCAAATTATGCTGATTTTCTACTTCAGCTTTGTAGATTTTAAATTTATCGAGTGCTTCAGATCGTTCGCGAATAGGAAAAATGTATCCGTAACGAGAATAATCATAGGTGAAAGTAATAAAGGAGTCATATCCATCGACAGAAGTAATAGGAAATGGACCACAAATGTCAGTGTGGATTAATTCCCAAACCCCGCTACTACGAATTGCTCCTTTCTTAATTTGTTTTACGAATTTTCCCTTAATACAATCGATGCAGTGATCTAAATCAGAGAAGTCTAAGGGGTGAACTATCTCTTCTTTAATGAGACGCTCCATTCTCCCCTTCGAAATATGGCCTAAACAACAGTGCCACAATTTCGACGAAGTCTCATGCTTATTTATTACATCACAAACATTCAAAGATTCAGAGGAATCGTTCAAAAGGAGTCTATAGAGTTTGTCATGGCGAACGCCATGACCAATACCATCATGACCAAACTTAATAACACATTGTTTGTTCCCAAAATAAGTCTCAAAACCATCATCATCTAATAGAGAAACGGAAATAAGGTTCCTCCTCATGGTAGGAACATAAATAGCATTATTAAGAAGTAGGGTGAAGCCATCTTTTAGCACTAATGGGAGAGTCCCAATAGCTTCAACATTAGCCTCCTGCCCATTTGCAACTCTAAGAGTTCGCTCCCCCCTTGCAGCGTCCTCACGGTAAGGAATCCCTGCAATGAGTTAGAAATGTGCACGGTGGCACCTGAGTCAACCCACCAAGTATTAGGGGAAAAATCAATGTAAAGAGATTCGTCAATCATGGAAATTGTGTCCATACCCTTCTTTACAAGCCATGCCTTAAATCCATCACAATCCTTCTGCTTATGTCCATCATGTTTGCAAAACTTGCAATAAGGCTTCTTAGGTGCAGAAGGATCCTTAGCAACAGAAAGCTTTGACCTTTTGGCCCCAGACTTGTTTGATTCAGCCTTATGTGAAGGACCTAATTTTTTCTCGAGTCTTATTTTCACCATTAAACTTTCTTTTCCCTGAGTTCATGGAAGTAAGATGAGCGTAATCTTTTCTCTCAACCTTAAGTCGCTCCTCTTTTTGAACACACATAGCCGCGAGCTCATCCATGGTCCACTTCTCCTTCTGTGTGTTATAGTTGATCTTGAATGGACCAAACTCCACAGGAACGGATGTCATAATGAAATGAACCAAGAAGCCCTCAGAAATCTCCATGTCCATGCCCTTTAATTTTGCGGCATATCGTTCATAGTCATGATATGTTCTCTCACACCGCTTGCACCATCATACTTAGTGGTGAGCATTTTCATGATCAGTGTACTGGCATAGACTTTTGTGGAGCCTTTAAATTGTTCCTCCACCGATGCCAGATAAGTCTTAGCACATTCGGAATCGGGGATAGCTCCCCTAATCCCAAGAGTAATTGTGCTTTTCATGATCATGAGGGACAATCGATTGGAGCGCTCCCACTTCTTCTTGTTAGCCTCATAAACCTTAGTTCTCTCAGCAAGGTTTTCATCATCAGAGGACAAGGGAACTGGAGCCTTCTCCCTAAGTGTGTAGTCAAGATCCATGACCCCAAGGTTAATGGAAATCTGCTCCTTCCATGTAGAAGTTAGTCCCATCGAGGTGCTCAATTGCGTTTAGGAGCCCAGAAATAACTGATGGGTTCAAAGCTGAATAAAACATAAATAATATGGATATTAAATTTATGAATTATTAAAATATCCACATTAAATAATAAAAATGCATGATATTAATCCTACGTTGGTCTGATTAATAACATGGCTAATTTAATAAAATCCTAATTCGCAATATCGTTGGGCAATAACGAAAGAGGACCTAATCATATATCTGATAGTTTCTTTTTTCTTTTCTTCCTTTTTTGTTTATTTTAATTTGTAAAAAATTAAAATTAGGGAAAATTTCAAATATTGGTCACAGTATACAAAAACTTATTAGAACTTAATGTTTCCATTTCCAAATTTTTGCTCACGCATGCACAAAATATTTGCAATTTTTTTCTTGGATTTTCAAATTGTTCTTGGTTATATATTCCTATTCTAAATTTCATAATTTGTTCAATAATTCAAAACATGATGTTAGTGTTTTCGATGAATTTTTGTTCAACAAGTCTTTTTTCATATATTTATCCTTTTTTGTTTCTCTCACATGCAAGCACGAATATTGATGGAATTTTGCATAGTTATATTACACTACTATACATGCGTATACATAAATGTTTGGAATTTTTCAGGCAGTAAAAATCCTTTTTTTTACTTCAAAATAACAGGTGCAATGTGTATTATTTGTTTTAAAGCTCCGACCCAGTTGTCTTCAGTGTGTTTTTTCTTTGTTCTCATTTTTTTGCGGTCTCCTATTTGGCACGAGCGACCTGGAGCGTCCCCCCCCCCCCCCCCTGCACTCAATACGTACAATTTTTTTGAAACTGCGTTTATTTTTTTATTTCATGAACATTTTTTCAAATCAATAAACATTTTATAAATTGGGGTGAACATTTTTCGAATTTATTTCTTTTTTCACCAAACTGAAAAAAATGTTCACCATAATTTTAAAGTTGCGAACATTTACAAATTCCAGGATCTTTTTTGAATTCAAGAACATTTTCTTGAAATTGCGTAAATGTTTTTTGGAACTCGTCCACAAGTTTTTTTTTTGCATAGGCGAACATTTGTTCAAATTCGGGAACAACTTTTGAAATTAGGAAACATTTTTTCTTTGTGAAATACATTTTTTGAATTCATCAATATTTTCTCTGAATGAGTGAACATTTTTATAAAATTTCGAAATCTTTATTTTAATTCCCAAACATTGTTTTTAATATTTTAAAAAAACTCATGGACGTTTTCTGTAGACACGAACTTTTATTTTTGAATCACGAACATTCTTTGAATCGATGAACGTTTTTTAGAAAAATCTCATGACATTTCAAAAATTCACGAAATTATTAAAAGACAATGATATGCATATAATAGAGAGTGCGTCTAGATTTCACATACACCACAGACTTGGCCTGGTGGATAGATCGTGCAGTGATGGGCCAGAGGTTGCGGGTTCGAATCCCCAAACTGTCCTTTTTTCTTTTTATTTGTCAGCCCACAGACATATGGGCCCATCAGCTGTAGAAATACGAGATACGTACACAACATGTAGAGCCAGGACTGTTGTTTCAACCTCAGGAACCGTATTGATCACGTATTTTCATATCCAGGACTGTATTGCAGCAATACGCAAGTTCCAGGACCAAGTTGGACGTCGCCAGCGACTACGAGGACTATAGATGCAATAATCTCATCCCTAATCGAGTTAGCTTTCTGCTGCGCCGCCGCCACCCACGAGAAATCCGGATCGGATAAGCGATTGTTGCGGGGGTGAGTCAGCTCTGCGAGGATGGAACCGATGCACGGCAGTCGGGGCTAAGGCGTCACGCGCGGCAGCGGGAGCACCGGCCTGAGGCGCACGGCAGCGGGAGCACTGCCTGAGGCGTGCGGCGGCTCCTGATGCGCACGGCGACAACAACACCACCCTGAGGCGCACGGTGGTGGCAGCACCACCTGATGTGCGCGGGCGAGGCCTAATTATGCGATTTTTCTGGCAAGTTCAATCAGACAGATTAATCTACTGTTAATTTCCTCAAATAAATTCATGTAATTAGATCCAACCGGCTACTAATACCAAATGTTAGAATATATTGCTGGGATTATGCAATTGCTAGTCGGATCTTATCTAATACACATGAACACTACTTGATTTGATGCGGAAATTAGTGGACAGTAGTGTGTTTATACCTCCATTTGGAGAGGCCATCACGGTGGAGGAAGTAGAGTCGAATGACGAACTGTAGCAACGTAGCAGGTCACTCCGGCACCTCGCCGAAGCAAAGTTAGGCATTCACGTCAACGTCCAGCG
Organism: Aegilops tauschii subsp. strangulata; assembly: GCF_002575655.3. Taxonomy (NCBI): domain Eukaryota; kingdom Viridiplantae; phylum Streptophyta; class Magnoliopsida; order Poales; family Poaceae; genus Aegilops; species Aegilops tauschii. The sequence goes on along the minus strand of NC_053035.3, from coordinate 496,429,632 downwards.
CACTCCCGATTGGATTTGGAATAAATTTCGGAGGGCACTGTTATCCTAAACGATACGACGATCAATTAGGTGCAGGGATGCCCTCCTTTATATATAGCGCTGTATATGACGTAGGACCTAACCATAATCTTAATTAGCCCCCCAATCACAGGCGCAAATTGCTAATTATCATTAATTAGTGTTAATCCCGTAATTAACTATTGGGCCCACTTTAACTTATGGTAATTAACATATTAACCATTTAATCACTTAATTTTCTAACACAGTAGTCCCCCTCTGACTCCTCGGTCTTCTCTGGATCATCATCATTTGGATCTCCACCATTAGACTCCTCATCCTCCTCCATGATATCATCATCCTCGACGGCAACAGAGGTAGACATGGCAGGTGGGACAGAGGCCTCATCATCAGTCCAATTGTTGTTCTCAAAGATCCAACGATCCTCAGGGCTGATGCTCTTCTCAGTGCCACTATCAACCTGAATGTTGAGGTGCCTCATTGTCTGAATCTGTCTGCGTCTGGCGAGCTTTTCATTGACATGAGCTTCATAAAGCTTCTTTTGAATGTGAGCCTGCAAGCAAAAAAGTCTTCTTCACCTTGGCAGTCAGTTTAGCAACCCAAGAGGGCTTGGACCCAGTCTCCAACTCAAAGTCCTCATCACTAGAAGTGGCATACACATCCTCGGGATCATCAGCCAGGTAGCGAGGCTCCGCACGTTTCTTCCTTTTTAGCTGCTTGACCTCATGCACAGTGAGGTTGTCTAGAGAAGAAAGAGACTCTCCTGGCCTGCGAACTGCCCATAGAGTTCAGGAAGCACATGCCAAATGTAGCATATATGGGTACCTTCTGGTAAATGACCATGATGTACATCTCCTCCCACAACCACTTGGACACATCAAAGGTAGCACTCGAACCCACTTTGGTCTTCATAGCCATCAACAAATCAACCAGTATAGATCTCATGCTAATTCCCAACCTTGGGCAGAAGCACATTGCCGAACACACGGTGCATGATGTCATGTACCTTCTCAACATCATTGGGCTCACCAATGACTCCACATTCTCGGATGTACAAGGGAGCAAGTTTCTCCTTGTTCATGGATGTAGCACGGTCGTGAGGATGAATGCCACCATCCCTAAAGAGACGGGTATCTTCATATCCGGGAAGGGCAATGACAGCCGTGGATGAACTCCATCATAGCCAAACATACCAAATTTTAGTAGTCCAACATCATGTTTAGTTAGTAGTGATGGAGTAGCCGGATGTTGTGTGTGCATCTATGTAGTTGCATGAGTTTGTATGAATTTAAAATATGATAATTAAAGTGTCCGGATGTGAATTACATTATTTAAAGGGTGCCCGGTCGGTGTCCACAAACACGTCCGGACGCGTTCGCGGACATTTGAAGGGCTGAATTTGTTAAGTCCGACTATAAATGCTCTTAGTAGCGTACAGGATGTCCGCTACTATGGAGCTTTTTTTGCCCGTTAGTGGAAACTGTTTTTGTAGTAGTGAATTGATGGCCCACTCGCATGGTTCTCCAGAAAAACAATGTTGAAAACTATGATTTGAGCTCATCTAACTAACCCATTCTCTGACATGGATTGTCATGCTCGACCAGTGCCGTTTTCACGCTAACTACTCCTTCCGTGTCTAAATATAAGTTTTTCTAAAAATTTCACTATAAGCTACATATAAAGCAAAATAAATGAATCTACACTCTTAAATATGTGTATGTACATCTGTATGTAGTTTATGTTGAAATCTTTAAAAAAAACTTGTATTTAAAAAGGGAGGGAGTATGTTACAATCACCACGGCTCTTTAGCCGTGCTGGGCTATCATGCTGGACATGGGAGTCCTATCCATTCTATATGTAGTTACTAAAATGGCCCCAGATGGAATTCAACGTATCTCGATCGTCAAGACAGTGTCCCCATTTTCCACGGTCTCGCTAGCTATCAGCGTCACGACCCTCGTGTGCGCACCTTCCAACGCCTCTCGTGTCCACGTCATCTGAAGAACCGCATCTGTTTGCCACTGACTTGATGATGAGTAGATTTTTTTTTTTGGCGACTGATGATGAGTAAAAATTGAACAGGGATTAGGATAAGTTACAATGTAAGGGCGTTTCTAAGCAATCCCCTAAAACTTAACCGAGTATCTGCCGGAGTAAAGTTAGTGAAGTATATTTTTACTACGCTAACAGTGGCCGCACCTAGCGGACCCCCTATAGTTAGTGGAGTAAAAAACCAAACTTTATAGTTTTTTTGTCCTAGCTGCATCGACATCAAACACTACACAATATACATCTTAAAAACATTAAAACTAAAACATGCATAGCATAATTGCCATAACATAAAGTTTCATCATCTAGTTTTTCAAATGAAAACATGCGAAGTTCACGCAAAAGACATCACTTCGAACACAAGGTTTTTGCCAAAATCACCACAAATATAGCAATGCATATGTTGTGGATCGAGCCAACCCCCCTCAGCCACCTCCACTCAAACGATGTCGTCGGCGAAGAAATCAACTCCACCGTCCTCTCAGCCACCACCATCAACACCGGCATCCTCTCGGCCACCACCACCACCATCACCACCACCACCAACAGCAGCACCCCCTCGGCCACCACCACCAACATTCGGAAGAGAGGCTTCCAAGATCTCTCCATGAGTAATCTCCCTATACTTTCTTGCTGTTTCATCCATTGTGTTTGGATTCATGAACATGATAGCACGTTCCTCGGCCTTCTTTAGACTAATGTCCTCCTTGTGGTTGTAGTTTTGGGTGTGCCACCGTTGGCCCTTGGTGCTTGCTTCGGTCACCTCCACAATCCCCAACTCCTCGGCCTCCTCCTCCTCGGGCATATCCTCCTCGACCTCCATGTCTTGGGTGTCCGAATGTTCCCAAAACAAGTCGTAGTTGAGCTCATCAAGGCCAACGGAGGCCGAGAACTCCAACGACGCGAGGAATTCAGCCGTGTTCATCTCTACCGATCACCAACAATCACTACCGATCCAGTGGCCGCCTCCGCAAGCGCTGACGCCGCCGCCGTCGGCTTTCGAGCCTGTTTGCCTCCGGTAAGCGCGGCCGGAGGGCGGCGTGCCATTGTCGGCGAGGCGGTGGCCACACCGGAGACCATCGGAGCGGTTGGAGGAGGAGCTTTGACACGGTGGGTCTTCTTGATTCCCATTTTTTTTCGGTGGAGGCGGTGACGCGTTGGTCAATTCATGTAGCGAAAAGCCGGCGCCAGTGCCCGGCGGGGTGAGAGAAGGGGCCTACCTATCCATTCCGGCCGAGCCAGCAGGCGGCGGCGCGGGGGGGGGGGGGGGGGGGTAGGGGGGTGGCAGCGGCATGAGGCAGTGCGGCGAGAGGGAGAGGCGCCACTTTTACTCGGCCGTGGCGGGATGAAGTAAAAATAGAGAAATTTTAAGGAAAATAGAGAGTTGGGGTAAAAAATGCACTCCCTTATTGCGGATAAGGGATCAGTTTGGTGCGTCGTAAGGGAGTAAAATCGAATTTTTACTCCATTGTGGCATTATAAGAGATGGGTTAGAGATGCCCTAAGACATGGTAGTCACATTGATGTCGGTCTTGCAGACTGCCACTCATGCATCGAATCATGAAACTTTGAGATGGTTTATAGTTATCTTTTATGTTGTTCACAGTGACCCTTTTGAATCATGGTAATGATAAACTTGTATGGTACAATAGTATAGAGAAGTCACACGGTCCTACTATGTTTAACACTTGGTGGATGTTTCTTTCTTGGTTGGAGTCATCCCCTTGAGTATTATTATAATGGTGAGTGTATGTACGTATGTATGAGCGCTTGTGTTTGTACTTTAAAAAAAAGTTTAGACAAAGGGACAATATCATTCCATTTTATTTATTATTTTTCATAAACTTGACACGATACACATACTTTTTCATCCATGAATATTATAAACACGTCACGTCACCAAGACGCACAAATTTAGCAATAGAGACCGAAATTAAGAGTCTCAAATGGAATCTATCATTTTGGCAGCGGGAAGAGGAGGGATGCTCTGCTCATTCCTGAAGAAATCATGGGGATCCACCATGGTCTTCACAGCTGCCAACCTCTTGAAATTTCCCTTGAAATACTTGTCTCCCCAGCTGACTCTAGCCTTCTCGTAGCTCGTCACGTCACCGTCCAACTCATTCGTGCCCAGGTCAAGGTCCCTGTAGTTGACGTACACAGCCCTTGGGTTGCTGGACACGTAAGGCTCCATCTCCTTGTACAGCCCCCTGACCCAGCTGATTCGCTTCTCCGCCGCCGCCGTCCCGTTCTCGTACCAGAAGGAGTAGTACTGGAGCTGGTAGAGGTTCCCCTGCCGGTGCGGGAACGGCGTCTCCGACGGTGGGATGCTGCTCATCACGCCGCCGTAAGGGTCCAGCATGAGCAGCGCCGCCTCGGGCTTCTCCAGCCACGCCGTCCATATGATCTCCCACACGTCCCTTGGGATGGGCTCTTGCACGTGGTCCGACTTGGCCTTGAGATAGTAGCTCGGATTGCTGCTCCTGTTGAGGAGCTGCTCCGGCGGTACGGACGTCGTGGAGAAGCCGAAGAAGACCGTGGACTGCACCCAGCTCACCTCCTCGCAGTCTTGCTCCGTCATTCCAAGCTCGGGGAAGTGGTCTTGCATGAGCCGGTAGAGGCCGCCGCACCGGCCGAGAAACAGCGCCTGGAAATTAGCCTGCTGGTTCAGCACGAGCACGCGGAGGTACAGCTCTTGCGGTGAAGCCGGCGCCATCTCTTGCCATTTGGTGATCAGTTCGATGGCGGACTGATTCCTTGACCGGACGATGCTGAACACCGTGACGGTCTCCGGCACGGGGACCAGCCGCACCTTCCACGACAGCACGACGCCGAAGCTCTCGCCGCCTCCGCCACGGAGAGCCCAGAAGTGGTCCTCCCCCATGCTGCTCCTGTTCATCAGCCTTCCGTCGGCGTCCACGACGACCGCGTCGAGGACGTTGTCGGCGGAGAGGCCGTACTTGCGTGCCAGCGAGCCGAACCCGCCGCCGCTGAGGTGGCCACCGACGCCCATGGTGGGGCAGGAGCCCGCCGGGAACCCGAGCGAGCGGCTGGCGGCGCCGACGGCGTAGTAGAGCTCGCCGACGGTGGCGCCAGACTCGGCCCACGCCTCAGCTCGCGCCGGGTCGACGTGGATCGCCCGGAGAGCGGCGAGGTCCAGCACCGCGAAGGGCTCGTTGTGGTTGTGGAGGTGGACGGAGGCGTAGGAGAGGCCCTCGTAGTCGTGGCCGCCGCTGCGCACGCGGACGCGGACGCCGTGGCGGCGGCCGCAGCGCACGGTGGTCTGCGCGTGGGCGTGCTCGGTGGCCGCGATGATCCCTAGAGGCTTGGAGGTGTCTGGCAGGATGTAGCGGAGGTTACGGGCGGTGGACAGCAGGAGGGCAGAGTAGGACGACGGGGTTGCCGGGGTCTGGATGAGGCCAGACGGGATGTCCGCCGAGAGGCACCCAAGGAATTCATCGATTGCAGTGGCAGTGGAAGCTAGAGAGGGAGTGTTTTGACCCCAGAGGATGCAGCAGAGGGTTAGGACAAGGTGTAAAATTGTCGTCCTCGGTGTCCTTGGCATGATTGATGGATGCACGAGTGGTGGCAACTATGGCTGTGAGCGTTATATAGAAGGCGGCAACTATATATATAGTTGAAGCATCATCTGTATGAATTTTTCTTCTCAAAAAAATATGTATGAATTTTGATTTTGCCAACCACATGTCCCATGGGGTAGTTGAAGCATCATCTGTCATATATAGTTGACGGAGTGGTTCCACAACTGGCCAATAAGTTCCGTACAAGAAAAAGCAAAATGGTGGAGGAAATTAGAGACCAACTTTAGTACCAAGAGTTCAATACGGTATATGTTTTGTGTCTAATCTCACCTATACCAATCAACTTCACCCCCATTGCAGTCAAGCTTCATGGACGAGACTTGCCTGCTCCCCGCGCGTGCGCCCATCCGTGCTCCCGCGTACGTGGCTTGATTTGATTAGAACAAAATAAGGCCCGGCCCCACCCCCTTAAAATCAGAGGGGAGATGATTAGATTAGAAAGGAAAAAGAAAAAAAGACAGCCGTAGGATGAAGTGGGAGCACGGATGGGAGAATGGGGAGGGAGCAGGCAAGCCGGATCCAAGCTCCATATCCTTCGGTGAACCATTTTTGGAAACAGAACCATTGTGCTGGGCTGTTTTGGTTTCCTCGTTTGGCAGAGTTCCTGCAAAAGATGCTGCCCCTATTTTAGTTATTGAGTAACTTTTGTTCGCAACATATTCCAAATTACAGGGACATATTTTTTTTTTGTTGCAAAAGAAAAATAGAGAGAGATCTTTTTGTTAACTCAATTCCTCGACATTCTTCAAAATGTTTATTTGCCTTTTTTTTATGAACAATTGGGCCGTCTAGTAGCATGGGCGTGTTTTGACCCCAGAGGATGCAGAGGGTTAGGACAATGTGTAAAATTGTCGTCCTCGGTGTCCTTGCCATGATTGATTGATGCACAAGTGTGGCAACTATTGATTGATGCACAAGTTCCGTACAAGAAAAAAAACGGTGGAGGAAATCAACTTGGCAAAGTTATTAGAAGAACAGTACCAAGAAATCAATATAATGTTTTGTGTCTAATCTCACCTATTCTAATCCACTTCATCCCCATTGCAGTCGAGCTCCATATCCCCGGTGCTATTGCGTATTGCCTACGCCTGCCTTCGGTGAACCATTTTTGGAAAACAGAACCATTGTGCTGGGCTGTTTTGGTTTCCTCGTTTGGTAGAGTTCCTGCAAAAGATGCTGCCCCTATTTACCGAGTAACTTTTGTTCGCAACATATTCCAAATTGCAGGGACATCTCTCACTCTTTTTTTTTTGCAAAACAGAGAATTACTCAACATTCTTCAAAATGTTTATTTGCCATTTTTATGAACAATTGGGCCGTCTAGTAGCACGGGCAAAGTGGGCGACAGAACAGGGCCCCCAAATTTGTAGGGGCCCCAATTTCTAATTACCTTGGTTAATTTAGTAAGTGTATGATGTGGAAATTACGTGTTGTATTCCTCAGGTGCAAACACACATATATATGATGTACAGGAGTGGCCCACGACCTCAACTATACAAGGCAACTAGGAGGTGGGCCCAGTACACAGATATGCACAACACATATACTCAACACCCCCCGCAGTCGAAGCGGCACCGCGGCTGACGCAAAGACTGGACCGGAACTCCTCAAATGATGCCGTAGGCAAGCCCTTGGTCATGATATCTGCAAATTGCTGGGAAGTAGGGACGTGTAAAACACGAATATGGCCAAGGGCAACCTGTTCCCGAACAAAATGAATATCCAACTCAATATGCTTGGTCCGTCGATGATGCACCGGGTTAGCGGAGAGGTAGACCGCCGATACGTTGTCGCAGTAGACCACTGTGGCACGGTCAATAGGGCAAGAAAGCTCCTGAAGCGGCTGGCGAAGCCATAAACACTCGGCGACGGCGTTGGCCGCCGCACGATACTCAGCCTCAGCACTGGAACGAGAGACCGTAGGCTACCGCTTGGACGAGCACGAGATAAGTGAGGGTCCAAGGTAGACACAATAGCCTGAGGTGGAGCGACGAGTGTCAGGGCAGCCCGCCCAGTCTGCATCGGAGTAGGCGGTGAGGGCGGTGTCGGCGGAGGCGTGAAGCGTGACGCCAAGATCCATAGTGCCACAGACATAGCGGAGAATCCGCTTGACAGCGGCCCAGTGAATGTCCCGAGGAGCATGCATATGAAGACACACCTGCTGCACGGCATACTGAATCTCTGGTCGAGTTAGAGTGAGGTACTGGAGAGCACCAACGATGTACCGGTAGAAAGCAGCATCCGAAGTAGGAGAACCATCCGTGGCAGAAAGCGTGGCCTTCGTATCAACAGGCGTAGCGGCAGGCTTGCAGTTAAGCATGCCAGCGCTCCAGGAGCTCATGAGCGTACTTCCGCTGATGAAGAAAGAAGTCACCCGGACGGCACACCACCTCAACACCGAGGAAGTAGTGCAAATTAAGGACCCAAGTCCTTGATGGAGAACTTAGCACGAAGACGAGCCGTGAGCTGACTGAGAAGACCAGCCATACATGCCGCCAGAATGATGTCATCGACATAGAGCAGCAAGTAGGCCGTGTCAGAGCCCTGATGATAGACGAAGAGCGATGCGTCCGAGCGGGTGGAGCGGAACCCAAGCGGGTGGAGAAACGCCGTGATGCGCTGGTACCAAGCGCACGGAGCCTGCTTGAGTCCGTACAAGGACCGCGAAAGCAGGCACACGTGGTCGGGAAGCGCCGGGTCAACAAACCCGGTGGGCTGCTGGCAGAAGACCTGCTCCTCGTGATGACCATGAAGAAAGGCGTTGGAGACGTCCATCTGGTGTACCGGCCAAGCACGGAAGACTGCAAGATGGAGAACCGTGCGTATCGTGCCGGGCTTGACAACCGGAGCGAAGGTGTCGGTGAAGTCAATGCCAGCACGCTGCCGGAAGCCACGAACGACTCAGCGCGCTTTATAGCGATCAAGGGTACCATCGGGACAAAGCTTGTGTTTGAAGACCCACTTAGATGTGTTGGCCTCACGATTAAGTCCTTAAAATCTACCGTGACAAAACTATGACAGTTGGCAGCCGCCATGAAGCCTGCGTACAGTGGTTTCAAGTTCTTGAAAGGATCTTTCTCAAGGATCAAGGGCTACATGGTCGGCTGATGACAAAGAGTGGACGCGACGAGGCTCTACGTCTCATTTTATTAATTCTACAACAACTAGCGCATGCAAATACACAGGAAGGTTGACTAGTTAGAATAGTAAGAAGAGTTCAATAGTTCATCCGCTTTAAAACATGGTGCTTCTTCAATTTCTGTGCTTCAACTTCGACCATAAATTTAACCAACAAGATCGACTGTAGTGGGAGCAAAAGTTATACCAGTGAATTCGTATTCAAAAGAAGTTTTCAATTATATAATTTTTTCTTACGCCGCAGTTGGTCTCGTTGGTTAAATTTATGATCAAAGTTGGACCTTGGTAAGCGTGGGCACACTATATTTTGCAATGAATAGAGTATATGTTTTGTGTCTAATCTAACCTATGCTAATCCACTTCACCTCATTGCAGTAAAGCTCCGTATCCTCTGTGCTGTTGCCTATACCAACCTTCGGTGAAACATTTTTGCAAACAGAACTATTGGACTGGGCTGTTTTGGTTTCCTCCTTTGGTACAGGTCATGCAGAAGATGCTGCCCCTATTTTAGTTATCGAGTAACTTTTGATCGCAAAATATTCCAAATTAGAGGGACGTCTTTTTTTTGGCAAAACAGAGAGACATCCTTTTGTTAACTCAATTACTTGGCATTCTTCAAAATGTTTCTTCGCCATTTTATTATGAACAATTGAGACGCTTGGCGTACATCTTATGTCTATGCCTTTTGGTTAAAGTCCTGTCTATGCGTAGGTGTACCTGAATTTTTACATCAAAGGAAAAATAGTCTGGGTGTCAATGTGCATAGTTGAAAAATGAGTACCAATTTGTAATTGAGAGGTACGAACTAGGGGGCACTTAGAGCAACTCCAACTGAGCGACCCATTTTATTAGTTTGAGTCATCCGGAAAGAAAACTTGGCCCAACGAGGCGACCCAAACGGACGCCCGTGTCCGCCTGCCGTCCGTTTATTATCCACCCCAACCCAAACTGGGCGCAAATATGAGCGACAAATGGGTACGCAACGGACAAAAGCGGACGCTCCCCTCATCCGCTCCTGCCCTCTTGTGCCCGGTCTGGTCCCATCTATCAGCGACCCCGCATTTCTTCCATAACCGCCGCGTCGCACTTCCTCCACAAACGCCGCGACGAGGCCACCGACGCAGGTCACCGTGGTGCTCACTGGCAGGGCCACCGACGCTGGCCGCCGCCTCCCGTTCTAATCTTGGCGAAAGTAGCGGGGAGATCTTCGGCGGCTTGGAGACCTCAGGGAGGAATTGCAGGCGCGCAGGGGGAACGCGGCTGCTACGGCGGGCGAAAATGCAGGTGCGCGGGAGGAACGCGGCCTCTGCCGCGTCAGCGGCGGCGAGCAGTGGGCCGTGGTGAAGGAGGAACGTTGCGGGCAACGTGGGAGGAAGGCGGCAGCTGCGGCGGGCGGGTGGCCGGTGGTGCGTGTCATGGTGGCCAAGGAACGCGGCGGGTGGTGCAAGCCGTGGCGATAGAGGAACACGGCAACGCAAGAGGAACGCGGCGGCTGCGGTGCACGCCGTGGCGGCACGGGAGGAAAGCTGCATCTCATCCACACCGGCAGCCTCACTTGTCCGCTTTTTGGTCTTGTGTGTTGGGTTCATCCACGGGTCATGCGTGTTCGCCTCATGTCCGCTAGACGGACGAGCGACCTTAACGGACGAAGAACGAGACAAAATTCGTGTCCGTTTGGATCATTGCGTTGGAGTTGCTATTATGCAATTGTCCCTTTCCTACTTTGTAGTGTACTCTACTCTCTCTCTCTCTTTATATATATATATATATATATATATATATATATATATTAAAATTTAGAAAATGTCAAATTTCATGGATGGCGTACTTTATAAAAAAAATTGATTCCGCTAGATCACGTGTACCATCGCAAAACCTTTTTCCCGAAGGAACTGCCGTGTTCTTGCCCAATACGTTCACCTGCTAACTTCTCCATCCAGTCTCTATGCAATGCGTGCGTGGAAGGCCTTAGTACGTGGGGCCTAATAAAACCGATGTGCATACAGTTTGGCATATGTTTCTTTCTTACCTATCTTGTGCAATATGTCACATGCAGTCGTGTGGTTGTTTGCTTGTGTTCGGTCCACTGCTTACGGTTGTGCCACTAGAAACCTCATCCCGAGAATTCAACGTTTGATGATACGTAACTTCTAACACGAGATATCATCACCATTTTTTAATTTTTTTTGTGGGGGAGATATCATCATCATCTGCCGCTACAAGTATATACACGCACAGAGCGACAACATGAACGTATCAAACTATCAACATCCAGTCGCTATACATTGGGTATGTGGAAGGCCTAGTACATGGAGCCGTAGGGCATCTTCAACGGCAACCCAAAAAAATCCTCCCGCATCTGTCCGAGAATAGTGGACCAGTCTGCGGACATGGATGCGGGAGGTCGACATGCAACGCTAGCCGCATACCTTTCAAACTCCTTTTCAACAAACCGCATGAAATTCATGCTAACACAACCGGATGTCGTACAAATATGATGGATTTCATACAAACTGGACGAGAACGGTTGCATTTTGGACATATTTTCAACTAAAAAATTTAAAACTATGTGCATGTACGGTCGTGCGGAGCTTCACTCCCACGACACTGATACACTACACTAGTCTACGGTCGGTCGTGGCTTGTCTTCCCCATGTCCGGCAACTCGCTCACCGGATTGCCGGGAGCCCCGGAGGTATATGCTTCAGCGCAAATGGTGCCTCGCTTCCCACCGCTCATCGGAGTGGAACCCCCGGCTGATGCTTCCCACGTAAGGTCCTAGTTGAGTAATTAGAGCTAGCCCTAGCCACCTCTAATACTCATAATTGGAAGCCCGGTGTGGTTCTCCGGCGACGATTAGTTCCGGACGGCGAAGCGCTGTCGGATCGTGAAGACCGTACGCTTGTATCCAAGTAGAGAGGCCGTGCTTTCGGTCTTCTGTTCAAGGGATCATTCGAGGGCGGTTCGCAGGATCATCGACGACGTTTGAGGGACTACAATACGATCTACACTGACTCGTCAACTTTCACTGCACCCCGGAATCAGTAACGATCGTTGATCCAAACCCGATATGCATCTTCATATTGTTCCTGGGTGTTCGTAGGGCGATTTTGTTTTGTTTTCTACTATGTTTCCCAACAGCTGCAATCTTTCCTGCTTGATTGATGACCTAATAGTTTCCATTTGTACGATTGGCAGGCTTGTGCGAGGTACCATGGATCTGGCAAGGCTCGTCAAGTATCCTATCCAGCGTAGTTGGGCCATCTCTACTCCCTTTAAAGGGCTTCTCTTCTGGACACTTTGTAGATTACTGAATCCGGCATTTATCGTCGCTTCATTGGCATCACTCCCATTTCCCTTATGGCAACACTTATTGTTTTTGTTGCGTCGAGGTTTCCTGTTCTCATCACGTACTTCCGAGGTGCCGGGGTCACCACTATGGCTAGTACTGCGGGCCAAACAGCCATCCTCTCATGCGCAGAATCTAGTCACAAGGGAGGTGAGGGCCTGCATGGTCCTCATTTTGTCTTGTCCGAGATGTCGTGCTAGCCATTCATCACGAATGATGTACCGGAAAGCAGCGATCGCTTATGCATCATGATAGTCAACGTTTTGGTTTTTCTTGATCAAAACCCGACTCCAAATTTCCTAGCAGACTCGCCAGGCTGTTGGGATGATGTAGCCGAGGTCATCGGCATCCGGGGGGGGGGGGGGGGGGGGGGGCGAACATAAGTGCCCTGGAAGTTAGCACGGAATGCATCTTCGAGCTCGTCTCAGCTACCGATGGAGTTCTCGGGCAAGCTATTGAGCCAATGCCTTGCTGGTCCTTTAAGTTCTAATGGTAGGTATTTGATGGCGTGGAGGTTATCTCCTCGGGCCATATGGATGTGGAGAAGGAAGCCTTCGATCTACACATCCGGGTCAGTGGTTCCATCGTACTGTTCGATATTGATGGGTTTAAACCCCTCTCGGAACTGATGTTGCATGACCCCGTCTGTAAAGCACATCCTGTGTGCGGCTCCTCGGACTGGAGATATGGCTTGCTGAACATCCATGGTTGTCCGAGCACGTGTATTATCCCGAGCCCTGTCATGCTTGTCGAGCCACTCCTGATATCCGGCATGTCCAGCAAGCACCGGATCCCTGGATCTGTATATGGACCGTGATGGGGCATGTTGAGCCGTCAATTCTTCCCGCAGATCATATTGCGGGGATTACATGACTGGGTCTTTGCCTTCATGGCGAGGGATGGCGGGAGGGGGGGCGTCCCCAAGGATGATGATCGGGCTAATTTGTTTTATCATGTTTGTAACGCAGATTGTCATCGACTTCGTCATCGAATGGCGGAAGTAGATGCCGTCGTGGGTAGGTTTTGGTTTGGTCCGTGCTCTGTTGCTCGAGGTCTCCTGCTCAGCTGCACGGACTTCTACCCACTTATCGTTGAGCGTGTTTTGATCGGCTTTTAGCTTCTCATGCCCTCTTTTAATAATTTGCGCGGAAGCAATGAGCCATCATCGAAAAGTTTCTAGATCAAGGACGTCTTTGGGGACGTCGAATTCGTCGAGTCCAAGACTTATATCCTCTTCTGATTCTGGCATGTAGTTGTATCATCGAGGTCCTCCGTACCTGCGGCGCTGTCGATTAGACCGGACACGATGTCTTCGTCGCTGCCCTAGTTCTCGGCACCATCGGAGGTGGTGTTATTACCAAGATTCCCATTACCGATGTTTTGGTTGCTGGCGCCCCCTTGCCGGTGCATTTACCGCGCTTTCATCGACGTTGGGGGGCATCTTTCTCTCCTCCTCTTTCTCATCGTCCTTAGGTGTGTCTACCATGTAGACATGGTAGGTGGTCGGGTGGAGGTAGCCGTCTAGTTGCCAGTGTTGGATATTAAAGCGCTAGGCTGATCGCCGGCATCTTCATCCATGTCGGTCGCCTCCTTGGAGGCGTAGTTCAGTACGTCAGTTAATTCCTCGACTGTAGCGACTACGTGGGTGGTGGGTGGGATGTAAATTTCCTTATCATCGGATTTACATGCGATCCGTTCATTGAACGAGGACTGGTCGTCCAAAATACCGAGCTTTTGGATTCAGTCCAACGTCTCATTCAAGAGCGAGATATTTGCCGGGCCCATCTCTTGACAGTAGGCGGGGCTGACTTGCATTATGCTCGACGAAGCACATGACGCATCCTCGGAGCATGGATCAGCCAGGGCGAGGGCCTGGTCTGATACCAAAGTGATTTGATCCAAACTCGAAGTTGGCTCCATGGTGTGACCTGACCCGAGGTTCAAGTCTATGGTCTAGTCCATGGTTAAGGCCACGACATCCGTGGCGTTCTCAAGCCGTTCTGGAACCCAACCGAAGAGGGTGAGATTGCTGTGAGAATCAGCAGTGTATTCCGAACTTCCAAATCTGATGATCTGATCTGGGGCGAGGTTGTCAACACAATCGGTGTGAAGAACGACATTGCCGAACGCAAAAAGCTGGTCGGGGATGATGATGTCACCACAGCCGATGTCGTTGTTGATCTGAAGGCGAGGCATTGATATTTTTGGCCACACAGTGGGACCTACATGGGCTACAAATGTCGGTGCTAGAACCGACGGATCACAGGTAGAGGGTCCCGAGCTGTGGGTCTTGGAACAATGCTAACAATGGACATAAGGTCACAATGTTTACCCAGATTTGGGTCCTCTCGAAGAGGTAAAACCCTACGTCCTCCTTTGGCTATATTGATGTGAGGGAGTATCGAGTACCAAGATGATGAGATCGTATGATTGTGTTCTAAACCCTAAGGCTAGTAATCGTGCCTCTAAAGACTAAACCCCTCGGCTTATATATGCACCGGGGGTACCTAGGTTTACACATATGGTGGGTTGCTGATATGACAACTACAGAGCAATCCTTGAAGTACACGCCAAGTCTTCGGAGGCTTCCATCTTGATCATGCGGGGTTTTGACGGCCTCGGCGGGGTCCTTCTAGTGATTGGTGGACCACCAGCCCAACCCATGGACTCTGGACCATACGGGTTTGTACGCCTTAGTCCAGGACACCGTCAGCGTCCGACAGCGGCGGCGCATTGAACTAGTTGCTTGCGCCGTTGCCACCGTCCACCGTGTTCCGTGTAGTTGTTAACTCTTAATCATATCCCATGCATACAGCCAAACACCGTGTAGTTGCATGAGCCAAGCCAATGCAGGACACCAAACGTCATGCCAAAATTGACCCCCTAATGCAGGAAGCCTAGATGGGAGCAAACAAATGATGTGCATATGATGGTTTTTCCCCTTTTTTTCTGCAAACAGACCCAAGTGAGGCACACATGCAATACATGCAAAATCGATGCGAGAAATCAAACACGCCCCTAACATACAGAAAAACCTACAACTAAAACTAGATGTTCGCAGACCAAGAACGAAAGCATACACTCCAAAATATGTTGAAGATTTAGAAAACCTTACAGAGCAAGAAAACAACGAAGATCCAAACGAACCCATTCTATTTACTACATTGATAATCGAAGGAAAGACCTACAACGATTCGACCTTATAAAGCTAGAAAATAGCAAAGATCACTTGCTTGTTATGCCATATTCTTTCTGCATCTCACACACTGCCTTGAGAATCTCGGTCACTTGAGCATGGGTTAAGCCTGGAGCATGCCCAGTCTGCCGGTGACGCCAGAAGGCCTTCAGAGCATAATCATCAAAGTCATCAATCTTGATCGATTCCAGGACAGCCCGGTTCACGGCATCCTCCTGGGCAGCCGTTGGCTCGAAAAGACCCTGCACGACAAACAAATTAAGCTGAATTTTTCGCCCCAAGTTTTCTGCCTCGGCATCCGTCGAAGATTTTCTGCCTCGGCTCCGAAAGATTAAGATTTGCGCAGAATTCAGGGCGGGGGAGGAGGCGAGAGCAACAGAAAAGGCTGGGATTTTATTTAGGGAGCAAAGAGGATGGAGGGATTATCGGCAGCAACGGCCGTGGCATCTAGGAAATCTTATGCCCACGCCGGGAACACAGCTTGAGAGAGCGGGCAACAGGGAGAGGGATCGAAATTATATAGGAGAAAGGAAGTACCGTTCTTTTCCCGAGCCGGAAGCAAAGCCTCCTCGCCACCTGCAGGAGCGCCGCCGCCATTGATCTCGCGAGTCGATCCGCCGCTTTCCGGCGTATGGTGTCGGCTGTTTGGTCAAAGCGTTGTCACGCACGTCCGTCCGTCGATTAGGATGGTAAATTACATCTAGATATTTTTTTTTTTGAAGGGAGACATGCATATAGATGTATTCAAGTATTGCGCACCTAGACGATTTTATGCGGAGTCCTTTTCAATTCTTCTTTCCTTTATTGTAATATATAGAAGAACCTTCTATATATACGTATCTATACGACTCTTTTTTTTTGCATCGAACTAGGGAGTTTATTACTTCAGAATCAAGCGGTTACAATCTGCTCGAAGGCAGTCTACTAGGAAATCTGGACTCGCAGAGATCCAACTATCAGTCTCATCTAGTGTACAAGCTAGCTTAGCACACCGATCAACGTGAATATTACAGGCTCTCCCAACATGTGTAACCGAAAACGAAACAAAACTAGCTACTAACTCCTCCAAATTCTTCAAGATAGGCGCGGCAACCGATCGCGTGTTGCTGCGCGAATTCCAAAGGTCGACAAGCTCCATGCAGTCTACCTCAATCATGACATGTGAAAAGCCCCGTAGCTGGGTAAAGATCACGCCTTCTCTGAAAACAAGTAATTCAGCCATGAAAGCATCCGAGACCCCTAGAAGGGGCTTGCTCCAAGCTCCTAGAAAAGCGAGATGAGACCGAGCGATCCCGCCCGCCCCACCCCTTGGAACTTCCATAGCTAGCGCACCATCAGTATTGATGGTCACCCAGCCTGGCGCTGGCGGCCTCCAACATTGGCCTGGCAAACCCCTTCTCCCTTTCGCCGGGTCCAGCAAAGATAGAGTCTCATGGACCCACTTTATTGCCTGCACAGGATTGTAACCCTCCTCTTCGTGTGTCCATCTGTTTCGGGAGGACCAGATCGAGTGCATGATGGTGATTATCTTGCATCTATCATCATCAGAGAAAATAGAGTTCAGCAAGATGTCTCTAGCCCATGTATCCGAATGCAAGGTTGGTAAACGAAGATCAAAACGGTCTCTGGCCGCTGCCCAGAAGCTCTTTGCATGTGTACAGTGAACCAAAGCATGCATTAGATCTTCATTCATAGCCCGACAAATATCACACCTGCCAATGGGCTTGATATGCCTATAGTTGAGTGTTACTGAATCTGGTAAAATACCGCGAAGTACTCTCCACCAGAACACTCGAACCTTTGGAATTACATGGAGTTTCCAAAGAGATGACCACAATTGTTTGTTTGACGATGAAGTTTTTGTATTCGCCCCTTCCTCTAGAGAGCCGAGCTCATTGCGAGTCACGAGAGAACGATACGCAGACTTTACAGTATAGTTGCCAGACTTTTCCAAAGACCATGCTAAAATGTCTTCTCCGCCAGCTGGGTTTAAGGGAATGTTAAGAATTGCCTCCACGTCCGGCTGCAGAAAATTTTGTCGAATAAGATCCACATTCCAACTTCCAGTATAGTCGTCAATGAGGTCCGAGATCTTGTCCAACTGGGCAGAACCAATGCGCCCCCTTGGTTTCATGGAACTGGTACATGGGATCCATGGATCTGTCCATGTTGATATTGATGTGCCATCTCCAACTCGGTGGAGCAAACCCATATGTAGAGCTTCCTTGCTTGCTACTATCACCCGCTATGTAGCAGAAGACCGAGCGGGAGCCGTAGCATGAAGGAAATCAGTG
Organism: Aegilops tauschii subsp. strangulata; assembly: GCF_002575655.3. Lineage (NCBI taxonomy): Eukaryota > Viridiplantae > Streptophyta > Magnoliopsida > Poales > Poaceae > Aegilops > Aegilops tauschii. The sequence goes on along the minus strand of NC_053035.3, from coordinate 496,411,985 downwards.
TGTGGGAAATATTTCCCCTTGAGGACTCATGCGCACAGGGAGGTAGGATGAGTGAGTAAGCGCCATCCATGTTTCCCCAACATGGCTACGTTAAAACATTGGAAGTCTCTGAAACCCATCCCCCCCTTGATCTTAGGTACAGTAAGCCTCTCCCACGATAGCCAATGCAAAGATCGTTTGTCGAGAGAGCTTCCCCGCCAATATTTTGCCATACTTGATGTTAAACCCTTGCAGATCTTCTTTGTCAAAAGAAAACAGCTCATGCTGAAGGTTGGGATGGCCTGGATGTTAGACTTTAATAGCACTTCCCTTGCTGCACATGCAAGGTTTCTTCCTGACCATCCGCCCATTTTGCTTCTGCTCCATTCACCAATGTGGTCAAACGTGCCACTTGTGATCCTGCCAACCGCCGTCGGTAGCCCAAGATAGCGTTCAGAGAACGCTTCCACAGCAATGCCCAAAGTGTTCTTCAGGGCCAGGCGACGTGGTTGCGGTGTATTTCCACTAAAAAATATGGAACTCTTCTCCCGGTTTACTGCTTGACCAGAACAACTAAGTACGACTCCAAGCCTTTTTTTTCGACAAAGAGTACGACTCCAAGCTAACTAAGTATCTATACGACTCCAAGCTAACTAAGTACGCAACGATCTCCGTCGAAATGAAAGGCCGGCACGCACGTACGTAACGAGTCAACAACGTCCCCATGGCAATGGCGACGCGGCTGCTGCTCCGCCTCTGCATCCTCCGGAGGCCTCTTCCTCCCATGCATGCTTCTGGCTCTATCTCCTCTTCAGGCCAAGCCAACCTCGCTCGCCGCCGGTGCGTGCAGTTTCGCGATATTATGTACAAGCATCATGTATCTGCCCCTTGTTAGTTTTTTTTTTTTTTTTTTTTTTTGTGAGGATCGTTAGCTCACTTCTGACCCGGACAGCTAGTTCGGCATCTAAGCCATATGTGATTGCTAGCATAGAGTTACATTACTAACCTAATTTGTGTTTTGCCATTGGTTGGTTTTATTATAGGGCGTGCGACGGCATCTTCATGCCTTCTTGCCGAGAAGGGTCCGCAACAACAGCCGGTGGTTTGGAGGGCATACACATTCGTCGTCCAAGCCACCCCGCCGCCGCATCCTCGCCAACGTGTTTTGTGGAGTTATTTACCCAAAACCACCACACTTGTGGCTAGGGTAACCACTTGGTACCACATTGAAGGCAGAGCACAAAAAACCACCGAAAATGTGCCTAATGCGTAACGCGGAGCACTGATAGTCGGATAACCTCGCGAAAACAGTCAAACTGACTGGTTGGGCCCACCTGTAAGGCTGACGTGGAATGCCTATGTGGGAATTTTGCTGAGTTGGACCTAGGCCCCACCTGTCATCCATCCATTGTCTTCTTCCTCCCCATCTCTTCAATCGGTCAAGCAGAGGACGGGAGCTCCGGTGGAGAGGTGCTCGCCGGCGGCAGCCTGGAGCGGTACAGGCCACCGCGCTCCCATAACTGAAAAAAGCAGGCCACTCTGGCTGTGGAGTGGTGCTCGTCCGCCTCACCCCCTTGGCCAGAAGAGGAATAGTATGGCAGGCGCGTGCCGCCGGCGCTCCGATCACTGAACGGTGACGGCGGTCGGTGTTGGTGGCGTGGAGCTCCGCGGCGGCGGCGGCGCTCAGGAGTGGGAGCGAGGAGGCAGGGTCGTGCGGCAGGGAGAGCGCGATGCGAGCGCGGAGCAAGCTCGCATGTCCTGCTGCCGGCGCTGCTCCCGCTTGCTGTGTCTCTGCCTCGTCCCTTCATTCCGTGCCGCCGGCGGCGGTCGGTGTTGGCGGCGTGGAGCTCCGCAGCAGCAGCGGCGTTCGGGAGTGGAAGCAAGGAGGCGGGGCCGTGCGCTGAGCTCGGGCGAGATCCCGCCCTAGCCATGTCCGCGTCCACCGGAGGACGAGCAGCCACACTTCCACGACGCGGCCAGCGGAAGCGAGCTGGTCTCCCGGAGGAGCTCGCCGGCGGCAGCCAGGAGTGGTGCTGGCCAGGCATTACCGCTGCACATGTCCTCTGTGGTGGCGACGCCGGTGATGTCCGTGTCCAGTGCTCGTCCGCAACCTGTTCGGTCAAATGCCCATAGAGAAAAAGAGAGAGAAATAAAAAAGAAAATGTGAAAAAAAAACACTTAAAGTCAATGACAGGTGGGACCTAGGTCCAACTCAGCAAAATTTCCACATAGGCAATCCACGTCAGCCTTACAGGTGGGCCCAACCAGTCAGTTTGACTGTTTTCACGAGGTTATCCGACTATCAGTGCTCCGCGATACGCATTAGGCACATTTCCGGTGGTTTTTTGTGATCTGCCTTCAATGTGGTACCAAATGGTTACCCTAGCCCCAAGTATGGTGGTTTTGGGTAAATAACTCTGTTTTGTGCCGTGCCCTTTTCCGCCACCGGCCTTCTCATCGACAACACATCACATGATGATAGGAAATCGCCGCACACGGGGTCACCTGACCATGGAAGCAATAACGAAAAGAGGGACAACCACTTGATGCGGGGCACTATAATCAGAATAGTTCTTCAAGTAATTCTACGAACAGTAGAACTGAATATTTCTGCTAAAATGCGGGGTTGACAAATACTTGATTTTCCTGAAATTCATAACCATAAGATGTATGTCTCCAAAACTTGCGTGTTGACTGTTGAGTGAGCGATCTGCGAGACATAATTTAAGTTCCCTTATGTATAACTGCTTCAGATTCAATCTCCTCAAATGAGGAAAAATACATCCAAAACAGAGAGATATTCAGAACAAATGCATGAGGCATTATTATTATTATTTTCGAGAAAACGCAAAGAGACTTCTGCGTATCTTTCCATTGAAAAGGCAGGATTCAAGTTACAATCCTCCTAAGAGGTACATGTAATGAAAAATGTAGGAAAATTAATGTACATCCCAGGTCTGGGGCAGACTGTCACGAATCCTGGAAGCGCCAGCTCTAGCCCAAAGCGCCGCCTCGTCCTTTATCTTCGCAATAAGGTTACTGACTGAAGGTTGGGCGCCCTCGAAGACATAGTCATCACAGAGTTTCCAGATCATCCATGGGGTGAGCAAGGCAATGGAGGTGAGGCCTTTGCGTATGGGTTTCGGGGTGCGCTGTTTAGAAGCTTGCCACCAGTTCAGAAGGGAAGCATCATGGTCCGGCGGCGTGCAAGACATGCGGAACCATGTGAGTATCTCGTGCCAAACCTGTCTGGAAAACGGGCAGTAGAGCAGTAGGTGGTGCATCGTCTTGGGGCTCTAGCAGCAGAGAAGGTACGAAGTGTGGTGCTGGAGGCCGTGGCGCGCGAGGCAGTCGGCGGTCCAATACCGATCCTGATCAGTGAGCCAGTGGAAGATACACACATGAGGGGGCACCCAGTTCTTCCAAATGAACTTCCAGGAGCTGTTGTGGGTCGAACCCTGGAAGGTAACCTGATAGCAGGATTTCACAGAGTAAAATCCGCTCGAAGTCAACTTCCACAGGAGGCGGTCGGGTTTTGTGGTCAGGGTGGTGTGCCTGACAGCGTGCCAGAGCTGGATGTACTGTCCGATCTCGTGAATGCCCATCATGCCATGGATGTTGTGAACGCCCAACAAGCATAGGCCAGCCCGGTGTGCTCCAGTTCGGGGATGCCGAGGCCTCCAAGCTCAATTGGACGGCAAGTATGGCACCAATTAGCATGGCAGTTGCTGCCATTGGCAGCCTCACGCACAACCCACATGAATCCCCTCTCAATCCTCTCGATCGAGCTGCTTGATGATTTTTTTTTGGCTGGTGCGAATACCAGGAGCTGGTGCATGGGGATCGCACAGAGGACGGATTTGACCATACCGAGGGAGAGTATTATCCATTGTTTCTAATCCTAAGAACAGTTTCTAGAAAACACAGGACATGCAATAACACAAAAATAAACATCCCAAGTCTTTGACATTTTAATAGTAGGATAGCATGATTCCAAGTGAAATTCATAGTGCTGTCACCATAATAAAAAGAGATAATGCTACATGTATGGTTACGCAATGACATTAACTAATGTTAGAAACTTAGAATACAGTATATCATAAGGCAGAAGAACAGGATTTCCTCATATTATGCATGTAGCAGTACAATAAGTGTACTATTTTCACAAGCTGAGGAGGCAAGATATTTCGCAATGTTCAGAGCAAGATGATAAAACAGAGCCAAACAGATGTCACGTACCCTTTGCTTTGTTCACCCTTTCCATAATAGCACCTGACAGAAGAAAAGAAACAAGAAGTTAAATCTGGACATCCAAGTTAGGTGTAATGAAGTCTAATACCATATATATGAGCTCAATCAAAAAACTTGGCAACCCAGCCAAGTAGCAAGACGTACTAATTTGCAAGTTACATCTAGCATTATTATGCTGGCTGAACCAGCGCACTTGTGAAGCCGCACACATACTTTTCACATACGAAACAAAAGGTCTTAAACTGAAGTGCGGTTTCAATCAAATTAATAAACGCTAAAGTGCCGATATTACATTCTGAGTCGATGATCTGAGCACGTTTCCTGCATTCTGCTTCAAGTTGCATCTCCATGGCTTTCTTCACTTCCTCTGAAGGAGTAATGCCTAAAAGTGGACAGTTTGTAGCTATTAGTAATGGAACACATATGTCGCATTAAGACTTCTTTTTTTGCGGTAGTCGCATTAAGACATTTGACACCCCATTCTCAGGGTGAACTAGAAAACCATACATATGTCGTATTTGAGACATTTGACACCCCATTCACACGACGCGTAATTGATTGACTTCTGCAGATAGAGAAATAAAACAAAAAAAAATTAGATGAGTTGTAGGACCATGACATTTACGAGAGAGGTGTGATAGTAGTAGGTACCATGATGTTGTGGTTGAGCGTGTCTCTTTCCTTAAAAGTCTTGTCAAGGGTAATCTTGCAAATTTCACTCCTTGCAACAAACTCCGCAAGATGGGTCACTGCATAGATGGGGTTCTCTATGACGATTCAATTTGTGGTGGAAGCAAGGAAGGGATCGGCAAGGAAGGGATCGGCAATCTGTGCAATTCAATTTGAATCGATTCAGTTTGTAAGCTAAGCAAGCTTCCTAGGGTTTAGGGGTTAGAGATGACCTTGACGTGGAGCACTCCTCCGATCTGGATCAAGGCGTCATCCTTTGTGGTGGCAGTGTTGCCCGGGATTTGGATGACCTCCTCCTTGAGCGAGTGGACGTAGGCGATGCGGTCGACGCCGGGCACGAGGAAGTGAATCCCCGAGGAGAGAGTCTTGTGGTACATGCCTAAGCGCTCCACCACGAACACCTTCCTCTCCGGCACGATGCTCACGCCCAGGTTCACAGGGGTCGACGGTGGGCCGACCGCCGCGGTGGCTCCCCTGTACCAGCGGCAGCTGGACCCTAGGCCCTGCAGCTGCGGCAGCAGCGGCAGGTTGGGGTCCGGGCGGCTGGAGCGGAGGAGGCAGAAGGCGGACGAGCGGCGCGCGTGAAGGCGCATCATCTGGGTCGCGGTTGACATCGCCATCGTAATAGGGCTTATCTGTCTCTTCTCTTTTCTCCTATCTTTTCTCTCTCCCTATCTAAGCCACGATCGGTTTCCCAGGCACGATACTATCACGCTCCTTTTCGGGGCCCCGGCCGGAAAAAAAGAAAGGAGTGATCGAGATGGGCTAGGCCCAAAGTGTTGATTGCTAGGGATAGGAAAACGTGCGTCGCACGGCCGCAGACCACACGCGATCGTTTCGTCGCTCTTGCCGCTGGCACACATCGCTTGCGATTCTTGTCTCCGCCGTGTGCCATAATGCCGCCGTTTCCGGCTTGCCGCCTTTGCTGGTGTTGCGCGCCTGCCTTGGCCGGCCGGCCCGGCCGGCGGCCACTCAGTCACTCACATCCGGCCATCCCATCAGTCGTAAGCCGACTCGGCCTCGTCCAGGTTGTTCCTCATCGACCCAAGTCCTACCTCTCCGGGATTGATTCTTCAACGCTGTCGCACAGTTTGGAGGCCAGAGGAGATCGACCCACCCTTTTGTTTCAGACTATATGTTGATAATTTTTTCAGTTCTTAGTTTCCTGGTAATTTTGCTTCATGGCAAATCCAACTCTGAATACTATTACGAGTATTATAGGAGTCCAGGGTGAAGGGCCTAACGATCTTTCTCAAGAGCTTCGGGCGTGTATGAATGCGTACACTTAGGTTTTCGTTTCTCTTTCTCTCTTATCAAATTATAAATTCATGCAGGAAAGCAACACCAAGATTTTGGTGATAACTCGGTAAAATTATAGTATCTAGTAAGAGTACTTAATAAAATTGACGTGCATATTCATGCTTCTGTTTTTGTATCATCTTAGTTTAAATTGTTGGATGAGACTGTCATAATATTTTCTTTAGAATCATACCTATTTATTTAAGTAAACTATATATGGGATACAAAGGACACCGAGTGTTGCTATCCGCCACATACGGTGAGCAACCTCATCTTTCTATGAAGAGTGCGCTAGCATGTGCGCCTCTTTTGAAGATATTTACTCTTGCTGTAATTTCCTAACAAAACCGAGGGGGGGGGGATCATAAGTAACTTTAAATTGACGAATGTTAGAAGAAAAAAATTTAGGGGCCTAGAGCATTAGAGCAACTCCAACAGGCCGACATAAACAAACATCGATTTTGTCCGCTTTTTGTCCGTTTAGGTCGTCCGTCTGCCCGTCCGTGTCCGCTTTTCCGAATTGGTCGGCCTGTGCGCCCAACGAGGCCAGGCACATTTTAGACATGTCCGTGTTGGCATTCAGTTGTACACCTGGTGGGCGAGCTCCGCACCGCGGCCCCGGGCCCCCGTGCCGCCTCGCCCGGCCCCTGCGCGTAGGTGTGCTCGTAGTCCAACAGCTCGCCCCGCCCTCGTGCCCGCTCGCTGCCCCGCTGCTTGCCCCGTGCCATAGCTCGCTCCGCCCACCCCGAGCTCGCCGCGCCCGTGTCGCAGCTCGGCCCCCCGCTCGCCGCTCCACCATCGTGAGCTCCCGCGCCACGCCGCAGCTGCAGCTCACCGCCCCGGTCGCGGCGCCCGTGCCGCAGCTCGCCGCGCCCGCTCGCCTCCCCGCAGTCGCGATCTCCCGCGCCACGCCGCTGACGCAGCTCGCCGCATATGCCTGCGTAGCCAGAGGGCATGTGCACGTACACGCACACATGTACATGCACGCATGGCTTGCTGGACCAGAACGAATCAGCCTTGGGCGTAGCTCTACTTGTGCATGTACACGCACGCATGGCATGACCTATACGTGCGCTCGTCGCTGCACGCGGGAGCTCTGTTCACCGGCGAGTTGTAGCGAAAGAGGAGGCTGCACATCAGCGAGGAGCTCACCAAGGAGGAGGCCGCGGCGCTCGCTGGTACCGGATCCGGCGCTTCCCGTCGGCTAGCACAACGGGGGTTGCCCCGGCGGCTGCTTCGTGTCCCGCAGCGTTTTTGGTGGTCTGGAGCAGGGTGGGCGGGTGGGTGGGAGAAGAGAGAGAGCAAAGGAGAAGAGAGATGGGTGGGTGGTTGGATGACAGGTGGGCCAAGCAGCACATGCAATGGGCAGAAGCGGGCGAGGAGAGCAGAGAAAACATCCGCTTTGTGTCCGCCGCCGACCCAAATATGACCCAAATTTGAGACGGAAATGGGTCCGCGCGGACACAAAGCGAACGCAAAATGGAAATGGGTCACTGGGTTGGGCAGTCGTTTTTGTCCATGCAGATCGAAACAGACATGGGCGGACGAAATGGGTCGCCTCGTCGGAGTTGCTCTTAGTTTCGCCAAGGCCCCCAAAATATTAAGACCGACGATCGGTTTCCTCAGGGCATGATTGATCCATCCTGACCGATGCCTGTACTTTTCTGACCCATCCAACCCAACGAAGCCTGATGGCCCAGCCAAACAAAACGACCTGCTCTACAGATCCGGCGACCGACTAACCTCAACATTATGACAGGAGGAGGACGAGTTGCCTTTATGCATCTCGGTCAACAAAGTTCACATATGAACATATATAGTTTCTGGGGATAGATAGATTCATCTCTTTACCAAAGATATATGCAACATGGCAATTTTCTTCCGGCATGACGCGTGCTCTGAACTTTGACAAGGTTTGTTTTCATGTATTATTCATACCATGATCAGTTATCTCATACTCATAGTATGCCATACAATTCCGTGAAGGAATACCGATATGGATTCATCACGTTCGCTTTGCTTGTCCACCTTTGTTCCACTCTAACCTTACTTCCAATTTGTGCTGCTGGGTATTTCCGAGCCAACAGCCGCTCGGATGATTGCTGAGAAGCAGGCTGCCAAGGAAGTCCATGATGAAGCTCTGAGGATCTTCAGGAGCATCCAGGAGAGTCCATTTCATGGATCTTTAACCCTTGATGAAGTGACCATGGTTCTCAAGTTATTGTCAGAGAAGCAGGTCCGACAATGGTATGTTGATAACATCACCTCTGTAAAGGAAATCATACTAATATGAACACAGCTCCTGTTTGCCAGCACCTCGCGCTTACAATACAATTCGATAACACAAAGGAAGAGTTGTTCGATGTGCTCCTGGAGCTAAGAAGGAAACAAGAGTTCCCAGCTTTCTCCCGGGAAAGCATCCAAACTCTTCGGCTGGTCGAGCAGCTTGCTGCCAAGTGGAGCCTAGGCCTCATGACCCCAATTGGTATAATCTGAAACATATGCATGAATATGCTCTTCTTTTTATATTGTTTACTTGTTTAGCAGTTTTTCTGTTGTTGTCATTTGCAGGTGCACGCATCAGAGAAACAAAAGATTTGGCGATTTCATCAGTAGATACATCCTTTGGGGATTTTTTGGTGTCCTTTACTACTTTGTGATATTCAAAATTCACGAAACGATGACATAGAATCCAATGTCGTCTCCCATGGCCATGGGAAGCCAAAGGATGATTCGACTATCTTCAGAAATCTAGAAACTTACCTTTATGAACGTTAATGCCTATATATAACTAGTTAATTACTATGATGATATTTTGATCTTTGCAGTATAAGTATTGTATTTGGATATATTATTCCTTTGTAAGGTCGAATGGTTCACTATCTTCGAAATTAAGGAGTGGACAGTGGTGGTGCAAGGCACTGTAAATACTAAATAGTCGCTTACATGGTGTTGGCACACAGAAAACATAAAATCTTCTTGTTGTCTAGGTAACTGTCTGTTTAGGTAAATTTGTCATTGTCTATATAAGGAAACACGACAGAAACAAAGAGCAAAGGCCATTTGTGGAGTTTTATTTCTTCCCTACCAAATCAACTCTATCATCGACGTCGGCCAACTGGAGTTCATCGCCGGAAGAAGCTTCTTCAAGACCTTCATCTACGCCGTCGAGGGTTTTAGTGTTACCCCAAAAGGAATGCCCCAACGCTAGTTCTCAAGCTGGACTTTGTGAAGGCAATGGACTCCGTCGATTGGCATAGCCTGTGATAGATCATGGAGAGGTCTGTGGGTTTCGAGACCGATGGTACGACTCGATGGATTCCATCTTCCAGTCCTCCATGTTTGCGGCCATCCTCAACAGGGTGCCTGGCTGGTGGATTCAGTGCAAGTGGGGGCCTATGGCAGGGGAGGCCACACATCTTCCTACTGGTCGCCAATGTCCCCGAACAAACGATCAAGCAGGACGACGTCCTCTCTCACCCTATGGTTGATGGAATACCGCACTCAGTTCGTCAATATGCTGATGGCACCCTCATAATCGTGCATGTGGACCTCACTTAGTCCGTCATGCTGATGGCACCCTCATAATAGTGCATGTGGACCTCGGGGTTGTGGAGCACTTGAAGCGGATCCTCGCCGACTGTGATTAACTTCCACAAGAGCACGGTCACCCCAGGAATGTCCTGGAAGATGATCTCCAGTCCATGAGTGTTGTTCTCGGCTGTCGCGTGGAGTCTTTCCCCGTGTGTACTTGGGGTTGCCGCTTTTCTCCTAGAAACTGGAATTTGAAGACTTCCTACCACTCGTCGTAAGGTTGAGCGCTACCTCTCGAGGTGGGGCACGCAATTGTTGTCCTTCGATGGCTGCCTCATCATGCTAAATGTTGTTTTGGTCGCCCTACCCATATATGCCATCGTAGCTATGGAGTTTCCACCATTGGTGGTCTGGGCCATCACGCTCTCCGTCGCTTCTTCTTATGGGCCATGGCCAACAAGGCCTCTGGGCTCGATGCTTCATTTCCTGGGACAAGATGTGTCGCTCCAAACACGAAGGAGGGCTTGGTGTTCGGTCTAAGTGCTGAAACAACTATCTACGGATGAAGATGTTGCACCATCTGCACACCCTGCTTGACTCCCCTTGGGCTCGCTAGGTCTTGACATGCCTCGATGGGCACATGCTCTCCCCTCGACCTCCGGCCTCTCCAACCCTCACTGGTTGTCCATGGTCGGATTGATGCCGCTCTATCGGGGCATCTCAATGGCTACAACGGGGGACGAGGCGAGGACTTCGGACTGCCTTCTGGCTCGATTCTCGATGTCGGATGGCCCTCTGCCCCTCTGGCCATGGCCATGTCGTCACTCTTCTCCCACTTCATTTGCCCAAACGCCTCCGTTGTGTTTGTCGTTGCGAATGTGCTTGACCGCGTGCGGGTGACATTCTCGACTGGTTGAGGTGTCCGCACTGTCGCGGCCAAACTGGGGAGGTTGTTCTCCTCTAGGCTTTATGGGTCTTCGGTTGTGTTCATGCCCCGTTTGCTGACTTTTGTCTTCTCAAGGAATGCTCCCAGCCGGGTGCGATTCTTCACGCGGCTGGTAGTCCAAACCCGTGTGCACACTCTGGACGTCCTGCATAGCTCCGTGCACACACCAGAGATGCCCTCAATTCTTCATGGGTGTTTTCCCCGAGCATGCATATGCGGTGCGTGCTACGGGTCTGCTAGACCGGTTGGTGCTCTCGGCTCATCTTAGGACGGCTTCACAAGGCCACCAGATTAGATAGTATGCATTGATGCAGTCCGGGCACATTATCAAGCTTGTAGGTGTAGCGACTTTGTTCGCCAGAAAGGTTGCTTCTGGTTGATCGGTGTATTCATTTTCTTAGAATCTGTTGAAAAATGACAAAGATGGTTGTGTGCATCGCTCGATGTAGAGCCTAAGGATTATTCTTTTTTTAATGCACACACGTTTTTTCCTGTTCGTGTGTCTAAAGTAAACACGATGGTGCATTCTGCACGGATGTACATGAAAAATTGCACATGTTTGTAACAAGTTTGAATCGACTACATGTGGTAGTAGTTGTGGCACCACAGTAGAAGAGAGAGAAGCGTAGGACGACTTCTTTGTTTTGTGTCTGTGGTGGTGGTGCTTGAATACCACAGGAATAAAGCGAGGCGATGAGGGTTTTTGTTTTTGAAATAACCACATACAGTATATTCCATTAGTAGACAAACTTATTATAGAGAGTACATAGTCATCACATAAGACATACATAGGTGTCTTACATGTTTGCACTAAAGATCCTCCTATCGGTAAAACTAGAATTTCACGAGTGAAGAACCATGTGCCTCGTCGAATCATTGCCCACCATTGTCCTCCATCATCAGAAAGGAGAACAACCACCATACCAAGATCTGAGGGAGCACCTTCGCATACAAGAATGCTTTTCGAGCCGATGAACCGGACCGCCGCAAGCGACGATACCAATGCTTTGTGGCACGTCGACCGGGGTTTTCCCCCGTCCATTAGATCCCGGCACCATCAACTTCATCCAACACGGTGGAAGAAGTGGAACGTCGCCGTCTGCCGCCATCCACGTATCCCACTGTAAGACACCAAACACAACTACAACAGCCTATGCCAACCCCACCCAGGAGAGTGCCAAGCGCCGACCACTAGACACAAATCACCGGATCCGAAGACCGGCAAGAACACCAAGCCAAGCACCGCTGCTTA